>NC_136413.1:169570064-170092564 GCF_051521515.1 Lactuca serriola
TGTATGTATTTATGTATGTATGTATATATGTGTCTGTGTGTATGTGTGTGTGGAGGGGGGGGGGGGGGGGGTTAACGCATAACAAAATTTATCCAAAGAACGATAAATGCACATGTAAAATGATTAATATTCACCACTAAACATACATGTTCATTTTTGAACATAGTCAAATTTATATGTATGTTAAAACAAGAATAATCACGAATTCGACAAAATGATAATGAATATGGACCATCCAATTAGGAATGATATTTTTATTGAATATATTTAAAATTTTATATTAAAATTCCCTATAAATTAACAGTAATATCAATGTAATATTTTTTTTTCATAAAGTACAATACTTCTATTATTCTTTATTACTATATTATTTTATGTGTGAATCACATATTATTCAACTATTTACATATGATTAAACAATATTAATCACATATGATTAATCTATTCACATTCGATAAACTCATGTTCTCTCGATCTAAATTCAACCGCATATCCTTTTTATTTGAATCATGAGTTTCTTGATGACCTATTGGGCTCATATCCAATGAGACTAGTGGGAGCCCAATAGACCTTGAAAAAATTGAAGTGTCAAAAGAAGAAAGACAAGTGGTTGAATTTAGATCAAGAAAACATGAGCTAGTAGAATGTGAATAGATTAATCATTGTGATTAATAGAGTTTAATCATATGTAAATAGTTTAATCATATGTGATTTACATATAAAGTAAAACAACTATAAAGAATAATAAAAGTATTGTACTTATTGAAAAAATATTAAATCCATATTAATGTTAATTTATAGGGAATTTAAATATAAATTTTTTAAAATATTCATTAAAAGTATCATTCCAAATTGAATGGTCAAAATTCAATATCATTTTCACGATTATCTAATTATTCTCGTTTGAACATACTTATAAATATGAGTATGTTAAAAAATGAACATGTATGTTTAGTGATGAATACTTTTCATTTTACATGTGGTTTTTATAGTTCTATACATAAATTTGATTATGCGTTAAACGCCCCCACGCCACCCATGCACACACACACACACCTATATATATATATATATATATATATATATATATATATATATATCAATTAATCTCAAAAAGAGAATTAAAAAAGCATAGCTCGAGTCATCATGGATCAAACCATATCTAGTAGAATTTGATTTTTCTCTCGATTACACCATTAAGTTGTGGTGTTATGGGAGGAGAAAATGTGAGACAATCTCATAATCCTTTAGATGATCGATAAATTCAAGAATCAAGTGTTCTCCATGCTTATCGGATCAGAGCATCATGATGTTCTACCTAGTTGATTTTTAACTACCTTTTGGAATTCTTTAAAAACTTCAAAAGTTTAGGCCTTATGCCTCATTAAGTAGACATAACCATACCTACTAAAATCATCATGAAAACTCACAAAGTAGCATTCACCATGCCAAGTAGTGAATCTGAATGGTCCACATACATTAGTGTGGATTATGTCTAGCAGATCCTTGACTCCTTCATAATTCTTTGTGAAAGACACTTTTGTCATCTTACCAAGTAAAAAAGATTCAAATACATCATTCAACTCTAGGTCAAATGATTCTAAGATCCTGTCCTTTTGGATCTTGGTGATACATTCCTTATTTGTATGCTTATGATGACAATGCCAAAAGCATGATTTCTCTAATACATTATTAGAAGAACCAACATTTAACATTTGATTATTAGAGTTGCCTACACCAAAAAGGCTTTCATACACACCATTGCAAAGACTAGTTTTAAAAATAAAAGAACCATTTTTACATTATTATTATCAAATGAAAAATGAAAATCATTCTTATACAATGCTTGAAAATAAATAATGTTTTGAGCCATATCTAACAATTATCAAATATTTAATAAACTAAATGAAACACAATTATTAAACACAAGCTTGTATTCCCCAATCCTTGTAACATGTGCAATTCCTTTATTTCCTATGATAAGGTTAAGCTCCCCATGCTTCAGTTTTCTACTTTCCTTTAGTTCCTACCAATCTGAGCAAATGTAAGTAGTGTTGGGTTTTGAGCATTCTAACACTCCTAAGTGTACATGCAAATATGAACTTTCCAAGGTATTCATCCTAACTAGCATAATAATATGATTCATATGAATATATCAAATTAGAATTACATACCTCTTTGATGTAGAATGTCTTCATGAAGCTTGAGTGCCTAGTGCCCCAAATGTGACACCTCAAATGGTTCACACAACACCAAATACACTTGGAATAACTTGAGAGAACATCCACACATCATGAAATCGGTTTGCCCTTCATTCTCACACACATAGCGCCGATTTCTTGAGCCATGGGATTCTTTTATATGGTGGCTATTAGGGTTACACCGTGTAACTCTTAACTTTACCCATTCCTTAAGCTCCATGGATTTTAACCTCCAAGGAGTATCCATGGGTCACCCCATGGACTTAGTCCAACATAAGGAATCTTGGATCACAAGCCCACATATATAAGAATGAATGATTTACACAATCAACCCATATATTTAATTAGTCTCATTTTGATCACTTAATTAATCCCAAATTAATTTTTGATCAATACTAATTAAATAATCCTATTAATATATTAGAACTTATATGTAACACACAAATTCAGGAAGGCCAAGAAAGGAAAGGAAACCCTAAGTTTAAGGGACGACTCGTCGAGTCTGAGCGGGATCCAGGTCGAGGAGTAAGTGACCGACTCGGCGAGTCAGCCAAGGAGACTCGGCGAGTCTGGTCTATACGAGGAAAACCCTAAATTCGGGACTTGGAGCCTATTTAAGTGCCTCATTCTCTTCCCTATGGTTCCTCTACCGCCTCTCTAACCCAGAACACCAAACCCTAGCCGCCATATCCATTGTTGAGCCAATTATTGCCTTGAAGAGTGCATTAAAGCTTGGAGGTAATAAACTAGTTCTTGGACCCCTTTGCACCAATATCTATGTGTGAGTTTTGGGGCTTTTTAGCCATGTTTAGTATCCATTTGAGTTAGAAGCCAGATTTGAAGTTGCTACTTTGGATCTAAGCATATTTTGGTCCTGTGAAGCATAAAGTATCTGCCCTTGAGTTGATTATGGAGCCTCTTTGCCTTAAACCCTAGTTTATGGTGTATTTGGCCTAGATCTCCTTCTTTACGTGAGGAATAGGCTTGGGAAGGGTAGATCTACATTTTAGAGTCCATGCACGACTCAAAAGTCCTCTACATGTATGAAGATCTGAATGGACTCGGCGAGTCCTTTGAGTGGACTCGGCGAGTAGTATGAAGATGAGGAGGAACTTGACGAGTGGGATGAACAACTCGTCGAGTCAGATGAAGATGGTCAGGAACTCGGCGAGTTGGAAGAACAACTCGACGAGTCTGTTGAAGGTTGTCTTGGAATCGGCGAGTCTGGTCGCAAAACCCCAAATCCTTCGATCTGAGACTCGAATCAGTGAGTCGAGTAGAGACTCGGTGAGTCGGACAGGTCAGGACTCGGAAATCGGTAAGACTCGGCGAGTCATGGACTGACTCGGCGAGACGAGTCGCGAATGGAAGGACTCTGAACTTATTAGTCGGCGAGTAGGGTTGACCTGGGAGGTTGACTTTGACCAGGACTTTCACTTTGAACAGAGTTGACTTGGTTGTCTTTTGGGGGTTAGTTAGACTAAGTGTTGCATTGATATTGATAGCTCGGGGAGCTAGTGGAGCTGGAGTTCATAGAGTTGCCGGGCAGCAGCTAGTGGGATCATCAGCAAGTTCAGCCAGTGCAGGTGAGTTTCCCTTTTGTGTGAGTGGGTCTACGGCCATAATGTCGGCCCATGTAGTCATGAGTAGAAGACCCGGGGGTTAGCCCTAGGCACAGTATGCTAGTATGATATTCGGGACGAGATCCAATGATAGCGGGCGGGTGCCCAAGGAATGGTTTATTTGATAGTTTATACTTGTTGTCTGTGTGATACTTGTATGTGTCTGGTAGGGAGGTGAGTATGGGCGAGGTCCCGTATCTCACCAATAGCAGAGTGTGGATGGTGTTCCACATCTCATTGGCAATAGATCAGGGGCGAGGCCCAAGTTAGGGAAAGAGTGAGTGTGGGTTGGGCCCGTATCTCACTATCAGTAGGAGCATGGACGGGGTTCCATGAATCATCAATAGCAGGATAAGGGCGAGGCCCAGGATAGGCGAGGCCTTTGGACAGGATCCGTTAGTATGTGTTTAGCTTATGTGTTGTGATATGTTTATGTGCTATTATATGTTAGCGGGCGGGGCCCTGTGATAGGCGAGGCCTAAGTGAAACAGATATGTATCCGAGCGGGGCTCGAAGTCAGGCGGGGCCGTTGTAGCGGGAGAGGCCCAAGGTAGGGGGCGAGGCCCAGGATAGCGGTCGTGGCCCAATATATGCAACATGTGGTTATGCATGGTATGTGGTAGGGTGGGGAACTCACTAAGTTTCGTGCTTATGGTTTTCAGATTTGGTTTCAAGTACTTCTGGTAGTGGAGGGAAGAGCTCAGGATGATCACATGGCACACACCATAGACTAGACAGCCTGAGAATGTTTTACTCTGATAACGGATATGTATTTTGAAAATTAATACTCTGATTATGTTTGGAATTGATGATTTTACTTTAAGTAATGTTTTATTAAAAGAAATTTTTAGTCTTGAATTTTGGGACGTTACAAGTTGGTATCAGAGCCTTGGTTTGAGGGATTCGGGCATACTCTCGGTTGTGCCTGAACTCAAACTAAGGGGTCGGATAAAAAGTTTTCAAAATGAAATGACAGTTTGTTAAAAATAGGGTTTTGGGAAAGAAAACAGTTTTGGAAAAGCAAGAAGAATTCAGAAAGAAAAGAACTTTAAAAAGAGAAAAAGGGTGTGGTGCATGCAATCAGCCGAGCTCAAGTAAGTACCCCAAATTACCCATACAAGTTTATGATTTGATTATCAGTTAGTAGAACAACATGCTAGATTAGGACTAAGGATCTAGGGAGGATGCCTTATGTGCCTATTATACGTGCTTTGAGCTGCATGATAGTGCTGAGTAAATAGTAGTAGGATAGCCTGTTTAGGTTATGCCTGAGTTTATGAGTTGTGTTGCATGCTAGTTCAGATTCTTGCTATGTGGATATGATTGCTTGTGTATGTTGTGGTTAGATTTTCCCCTTGTCTGAATGATGCTTGCTTTGTGCAATATGGGATTCCGAGTGATGGGAGTTAGCTATTAGGTGGATACGTCGCGTCACATGTGATCAGGGTTGAATAATCTTAGAGTGCTGGATTTGGCCCTATTTCGCAGCTCTTGTTTGAGTCCAACCGTTGTAGGGACGAGTCTTTCACTCGAAGGATTATCTGAGCTTCGTCACATGTGATGGTATCCAGGTAATGGCTAATTGGCATCACAAGGAGAACTTCAGCAGCTAAGGATTGGTTTGAGCTGAGTCAGAGGTTTCCCTAGGGTAAGCCTAGGATGAGATAGTGCTGGGAGCAGTAGTAGTGGATAAGGGACCTGGTGGAGTCGAAGCAAGTCCTGAGGAAAGTACGGATATATGTGGAAGGTAGTATGGGCTCATACTACTGAAAGGAAAGGATCCGTACTCGATTTGGGAAAGGCCAAGACAAGACCGGGAACCTGGTAGGGTGTGTGTTTGGTCTCACAGTAGTGATAAGTATTCTGATAGAGGATGTATTATATTTTCAGCATGGTGACATTGCGAGAGAGACCAGCGGGTGGATCAGGCGCTGGAGAGGGATCAGGCCCGGGTTCAAGAGCCGAGCAGCTCGAGGAGAGAATGAGGGAGTTGATATCAGCTGAGGTTATGTGCAATATTCTAGATCAGACTCTTGTGATCTTTGGCACGATCAAGAAGGGTATACTGGAGATCTTGGATGAGAGGCTGGGAGCCTTCCGTACCGAGATGATGGCATTGATAGGAGTGCGTACCTTGACATTTCGAGAGTTAAGGGCTTGCGAGGCACCATATTATCATGGGGCTAGGGACCCCATCGCTAGCAGCAGATGGTTGGCTGATGTTGCCAACACATTCAGTACGAGCCGGTGTCCTGAGGGGGACAAGGTCAGACTCGCTTCCTGTCTTCTGAAGGACAGAGCGAGGGATTGGTGGGAGGAGATTGGTCATGCTTTGGGGATGATGCCGCGTTGGACGCGATGACTTGGAGCGATTTCTCGGCCAGGTTCAGGGTGGAGTTTTCGCCAGTTATTGAGATGCAGCAGTTGGCACGAGAGTTTCAGGATTTGACGCAGACCACTGAGACTGTGGCGGAGATCACCGCCAAGTTCAGGGAGAGGGCTCTTCTTGTATAGCAGTATGTCGCAGATGAGGAGATGAAGAAGGTTCGATACCATGAGATGTTTTGGGATGATATCAGGGAGTTCGTGAGCTGATCAAGCTATAAGACGCTAGAAGATATGATTTCTCGGGCTAGAGAGAGGGAAATTGATTTGGAGCAGATCCGGAAGAGGAAGCCAGATGAGGTCCAGGTAGCTGCAGGTTCGGGCAAAAGGCCCAAGGGATCGGATTCGAGATCGAGGGATTATCAGGATCGCAGCCGATGCGGGAAGTATGGCAGGGCGCACGGGGGCGCGTGCAGGAGTGGTAGTGGTGGTGAGTCTGGCTGCTTCAAGTGCGTTCGGACTGGTCATTTTAGCAGGGATTGTACTGTTACCACCACCCAGGGATCAGAATTTGTATGTTTTCATTGCAATCAGCGGGGCCACAAGAAGGCCCAGTGCCCCAGTTTGTTTTCAGCAGGACGGGTGATGGCACCTGCCCCCGCAACTTTGAGGATCACAGACGACCGTCAGGGCCGTGCAGAGGCGCCTGCGGTAGGAGGCTGGGCTTTTCAGATGACTACCTTGAAGGCGCGGGCAGCATCGGACGTTGCAGGTATGCGATTTCCGTTTTCGGTTCTTTTATTTGTGCATGAATATATTGTTATGATTATGCATCATTATCGGTATGAGTATTTTATTTTGTGCGGCTTGATTGTGATCGAGTTATATTCCATCTGCATACCTTGGATATTTAAATGGTAGTTAAGGGATGTGCTCTATTGGAGAAGGTTGCCTAGGATGCAGTATCTGTAGCATGCCTGGGAGGGACTTGGTATGTCTCGCTAGATCGGAGTTGTATAGTTTTAGAGATGGATTATTTAATTAGATCCCTAGCTATGGTAAGCTTGGGTTCCTCAGCAGGTTGATTATGGAATGGTAGCAAGGATTGGGATTTCTCTTTGAGTATTAAGCAGCAAGGGGTAAGCAAGATCGAAGTGGGGGAGGATCCTCCGAGCGTGCGAAGGTAAGAGCACGCAGATCCAGAATGAGTGCGCGACCTCCGAAGAGGAAAAGAGGTAGTTCAGCGTTTGATGGATTAAGGAGTTTAGGGTTGGGAGTTTGAGAAACTCCCCCTCAGCTAGTGCGTGTATTGGTGATGGTTAGTATGTGGTTGGGAATTTAGATTGGAGGATCGCCTGTAGGACTCAAGTGAGCCAGAAGGTGGATCTTGAGAGCTGATAGAACATGGGTGCCTTCGCACTAGCGGCCAGTGCTAGAAAGTGTTGTAAGACTACGGGGCAGTAGTAGCATTCACTAGCAGCCAGTGATGGAAGGTGATGTAAGACTGTGGGTAAGCCGTAGCATTCCATGGTGGCTTCGTTAGTGGAGTTGGGGTGAGGACCTTATCTCTTAGTGATCAGATAGGGATCAGGAATGGGTAGTGGATGAGAATGATAGGGAGTTTGCCTGTATAGCCCTAGAGAGGTGAGACCTTGGGAGAGGCCGCTCCAGGATATAGTTAGGTGAGACTTGTGGGCGAGGCCCGTATGAGATTAGTAGTGTAGGTGAGACCTGAGAGCAGGGTTGCTCAGTAGTAAGGTTGGGTGAGACCCGTGGGCGAGGCCCGAGCGAGAGTGGTTAGACTAGTAGGACTAGAAGGATAGAGGCGGGCGGGACCCGTGGGCGAGGCCCATGAGTTTTAGCAGCACAGGTGGGACCTGGTAGGGACCTTAGTGTCAAGATAGAGGATCGGGGATCCCAGGATTATGTTTCCTGAATGGCAGAATAGATTGGGCGGTTATAGGTGGTCGAAGTTTCTTCGAAAGTTGCGGGGAGCGACTAGGAGTTGTGTTGGGACTAGCTACCGGTGGGAGCCGGTAATCTAGATATTTATAGGTTGGTAAGGACCAGGGTAGTCTCAGTTCATCCGGAAGGTAGATAAGGAATAGCAAAATTTCCAGTCTGTAGCAATGCGAGTAAGCAGTCTATGGTGGAGTTCAGTTAGTGATCGTGGGGTGCTCGACACCAAATTATAGTAGAAAGAAATGCCCAGTGGATACGGGCGATAATGACCCGTACTGGAAGTAGCGGGAGTAATGGATTTGGTGATGATAGGATCTTTACAGTGACAGAGGAAATAGTTGGTTATGAAGCATCGCCTTGGGGAGGTAAGGAAATCGCGCAAGGAAAGAAGGGGTGAACCCCTATGGATTCAGTGTAGTACTCGGTGAGTACCAGAAGGATTGTCGGTTGAGTAAGTTGTGTTTCCAGGATGTTCAGGGTCAGGGTTGACCCTAGACTATTATCCGCAATGGTTAATGTTAGTCGGAATGACCGGGCGAAAGACTAGCAAAGGTAGGAAGCTTGTGTTGGAATAATTAGTAGGGTATCGAAAGCAGATCGCAGGCGGTGGGCCATAGCAAACTTCGAGGACGAAGTTTAGTTTAAGCGGGGGAGAGTTGTAACACCCAAAGTCAGGAAGGCCAAGAAAGGAAAGGAAACCCTAAGTTTAAGGGACGACTCGTTGTGTCCAAGGAGGAACTCGGCGAGTCCAAGCGGGATCCGGGTCGAGGAGTAAGTGACCGAATCGGCGAGTCGGGCAAGGAGACTCGGCGAGTCTGATCTGTATGAGGAAAACCCTAAATTCGGGACTTAGAGCCTATTTAAGTGCCTCATTCTCTTCCCTAGGGTTCCTCTACTGCCTCTCTAACACAGAACACCATACCCTAGCCGCCATATCCATTGTTGAGCCAATTATTGCATTGAAGTGTGCATTAATGCTTAGAGAAGGAAGAAGAATCTTGGAGGTGCAAGAAGGGGCTATAGATCTGGGATTAGGAAGACATTTCTGAGCATTTGGAGGTAATAAACTAGTTCTTGTACCCCTTTTCACCTAGATCTATGTGTGAGTTTTTGTCACACCCCAAAACCACGAACGGTGGAAACGTTTAGGGGTGGAGGACGTCATGTACAGTATCACAATAGTGTAATATAATAAACAAGCAACAACATTATCCATTGCATTATAAGTAAAGATTTAATACATGTGTGTTCTTTCATTGTGGTAAGACACCAAAAATATACAATCAAAATAAAAGACGAGACTTGTCTGCTCCGTCTTCTCAAAACCTGGCCATCGTACCTGTCTACTGCTGACCTGAGTTTACGGCCCTAAGGCCATTCCCCTTAGAGTTTACGGCCGTAAACTCTAAGTATGGTGTGTTTTTGATGCTTTCAAGTCTCTTGCACTTGTGGTATAGGTTCTAGACTTTTATTCCAAGCATATGAAGACCATTGACACACTTTGGTGCCCCTTTAATGAGTTTACGGCCCATGAACCATGTCATGGCCGTAAACTCACTTTGAAA
Source organism: Lactuca serriola (assembly GCF_051521515.1). Lineage (NCBI taxonomy): Eukaryota > Viridiplantae > Streptophyta > Magnoliopsida > Asterales > Asteraceae > Lactuca > Lactuca serriola. Next base: position 169,579,740 of record NC_136413.1, read on the forward strand.
TGTGATTTTGATGTGCTTTGGTCCTTAGATTAAGTGGGGAACAATTCCATGTAAAGGTCTAGGGCTTTAGGTGTCTTAATAACACCCTTTGGTCCATTTCTATGGAGTTTACGGCCTAAGAAACACTTGGGCCGTAAACTCTCATTTGTTTCTGCTCTTTGATGTGCTTAAGGCCTTAGATTAAATGGGAACTAGTCTTGATAAAAGTCTTAAGGCTTTAGTGGCCTTAAAACATCATTTTGAGTTCAAAAAGGGAGTTTACGGCCTAAGCAATTCTTGGGCCCTGAACTTCCAAACTTGGGTGATTTATGGTTGTTTTCTTGTCCCTAACACACATACATATAAGTCTAAGGCAGTTGTATAACACAAGGGTCGGTTTAGGCTTTGCTTCGGGAGTTTACCGCCCAAGAACACCTTGGGGAGTAAACTCCTAGATATAATGATTTAGCCATCTAAATCATGTTATAAGCACATAATAAGCATTCTAACACTACTAGAAAGAGTTACTCATGTTTTGGTATAAAAACCCGAAGATCCCTGAGAGAGAAAATGGCTTTCCTCTAGTTGGAAATGTGAATAATGAATGAATTTGGTTCAGAAATCTATTTATAGTCCTGAAATATTTTTGGCAGAAAATATTTTTATTCCTGAAATGATCTCCAATATAATAGAGTGTTGGAATAATAGTGTTGCACAAAACCCTAGTGCAACCACTCTCCTGATATTTCCTGAAGTGTAAACCCTGAATTACTCAAACTTACGCGAAAAGTCTGAAAGTTAACTGTGACTGCTATAACTTCTATTGAAGTGATATAGTTTGTACATAATGGAAATTTCGGGTTGTCACATCATCCCCCCGTTAGAAGGAATTTCGTCCCGAAATTAGAATTTAAGCAAGTAAGAAATTACAAATAACTAAGCAAAAAGGTGAGGGTATTTCAGTTTCATCTGATCCTCACGTTCCCAAGTGAATTCCGGTCCACGCTTTGCGTTCTAGCGCACCTTCACTATCGGGATACGGCTCTGCTTTGTTTGCTTGACCTCTCAGTCCATGATCTCTACTGGTTCCTCCACGAAGTTGAGGCTCTCGTTGATCTCGATCTCGTCGAGTGGAATAACAAGAGTCTCGTCGAATAGACACTTTTTCAAGTTTGACACGTGGAAGGTAGGATGTACGTTACTGAGTTCTTTCGGTAGATTGAGCTTGTAAGCCACAGGGTCGATTCTTGCGAGAATCTCGAAAGGCCCTATGTATCTTGGATTGAGCTTCCCACGATTTCCAAAGCGTATCAAGCCCTTCCAGGGTGAGACCTTCAGTAGGACTCGGTCGCCCACCTGGAACTCCAATGGTTTCCTACGCTTGTCAGCGTAGCTTTTCTGTCGGTCTCTAGAGGCTTTCAATCGTTCACGAATTTGAACGATCTTCTCTGTCGTTTCCCGAATGATCTCCGAACCCGTGAGAGTGCTTTCGGGAACTCGTCCCTTAGCTAACTGGGTATCACCCACTTCAGCCCAGCACAGAGGGGATCTGCACTTTCGGCCATAGAGGGCCTCAAATGGAGCTGCCTTTATGCTCGTATGATAACTGTTGTTGTAGGAAAATTCAACAAGGGGTAAATGGATATCCCAATCTTTTCCAAAGTCAATCACACAGGCACGCAACATATCTTCTAAGGTTTGGATAGTTCTCTCACTTTGCCTGTCGGTCTGTGGATGGTAGGCTGTACTCATATCCAGCCTAGTTCCTAGGGAACTTTGTAATGACTGCCAGAACCTCGAAGTGAATCTACTATCTCAGTCTGAAGTTACTACTTTGGATCTAAGCATATTTTGGTCTTGTGAAGCATAAAGTATCTGCCCTTGAGTTGATTATGGAGCCTCTTTGCCTTAAACCCTAGTTTACGGTGTATTTGGCCTAGATCTCCTTCTCTACACGTAAAGTTTACAACTTTACGTGAGGAATAGGCTTGGGAAGGGTAGATCTACAGTTTGGAGTCCATGCATGACTCAAAAGTCCTCTGCATGTATGAAGATCTGAATGGACTCGACGAGTCCTTTGAGTGTACTCGGCGAGTAGCATGAAGATGAGGAGGAACTCGACGAGTGGGATGAACAACTCGTCGAGTCGGATGAAGATGGGCAGGAACTCGGTGAGTTGGAAGAACAACTCGACGAGTCTCTTGAAGGTTGTCTTGGACTCGGCGAGTATGTTCTTGGACTCGGCGAGTCAGGTCGTAAAACCCCAAACCCTTTAAGTTGAGACTCGAATCAGTGAGTCGAGTGGAGACTCGGTGAGTCGGACAGGTAAGGACTCAGAAATTGGTAAGACTCGGTGAGTCATGGACTGACTTGGCGAGTCGAGTCGTGAATGGAAGGACTCTAAACTTATGAACTCAGCGAGGCAGTAGGTTGACTCGGCGAGTAGGGTTGACCTGGGAGGTTGACTTTGACTAGGACTTTCACTTTGAACAGAGTTGACTTGGTTGTCTTTTGGGGGTCAGTTAGACTAAGTGTTGCATTGATATTGATAGCTCGGGGAGCTAGTGGAGCTGGAGTTTAGAGAGTTGCCGGGCAACAACTAGTGGCATCATCAGCAAGTTCAGCCAGTGCAGGTGAGTTTCCCTTTTGTGTGAATGGGTCTACGGCCATAATGCCGGCCCATGTAGTCATGAGTAGAAGACCCGGGGGTTAGCCCTAGGAACAGTATGCTAGTATGATATTCGGGACGAGATCCAATGATAGCGGGCGGGTGCCCAAGGAATGGTTTATTTGATAGTTTATACTTGTTGTCTGTGTGATACTTGTATGTGCCTGGTAGGGAGGTGAGTGTGGGCGAGGTCCTGTATCTCACCAATAGCAGAGTGTGGATGGTGTTCCACATCTCATTAGCAATAGATCAGGGGTGAGGCCCAAGTTAGGGAAAGAGTGAGTGTGGGCTGGGCCCGATTCTCACTATCAGTAGGAGCATGGACGGGGTTCCATGACTCATCAGTAGCAGGATAAGGGCGAGGCCCAGGATAGGGGAGGCCTTTGGACAGGATCCGTTAGTATGTGTTTAGCTTATGTGTTGTGATATGTTTATGTGCTATTATATGTTAGCGGGTGAGGCCCTGTGACAGGCGAGGCCTAAGTGAAATAGATCTGTATCCGAGCGGGGCTCGAAGCCAGGCGGGGCCGTTGTAGCGGGCGAGGCCCAGGATAGCGGTCGTGGCCCAATATGTGCAGCATGTGGTTATGCATGGTATGTGGTAGGGTGGGGAACTCACTAAGCTTCGTACTTACGGTTTTTAGATTTGGTTTCAGGTACTTCCGGTAGCGTAGGGAAGAGCTCAGGGTGATCACATGGCACACACCATAGACTAGACAGCCTGGGAATGTTTTACTCTGATAACGGATATGTATTTTGGAAATTAATACTCTGATTATGTTTGGAATTGATGATTTTACTTTAAGTAATGTTTTATTAAAAGAAATTTTTAGTCTTGAATTTTGGGACGGTACATTATAATATATTAATAATCCTTAAGTGTTATTTATCTCATTATAGTCTATCCAAATGCATGATGCCATGCAACCCAAATGGACCATGCTGGGTCGGGTCAAGTCTCACCAATTATAGTTATGGACTTAGACTGGCAATTGTAGCTCTCAAAAGCTTCTGTCGAACTCTGACCTTCTAGATGAACTCTAACCTTTGTCAGTGACTTGTCCATTAGATAAGGGATCATATATTCGTCCATTCTAGATATCATATGGACTGAGACATGGATTATAATCATTCTCTCTGTCCATTTGTTGTTTCCCGATTTCCGATTTATGACGACTGACTGATTGAACAAATCAAATCAGTCTTGGGCCGGCCGAGCACTTCCATTTGTCATCATCAAATCATCGAGGGGCCCACATATATCGCTTTTATCCTGAAGGTAAAAGGACTGGATAAACTTCGACTCATATGGCTTGTTCTACTATTTGTTGAATCATACACAAAAGAACGTTTTATAACATCGAGTTACCGAATGCGTTTTCGTGCAATCAATGTACAACCAACTCCTAGTAACAACTCATATCTCTAGGATTGAAGAATATAAGATATTATTGTCTCATGATCACTCGTGATAAAATCAATGAAGTGATTCCAATGAGCGCGGGTTGAATCCAATACTCAGAACTTATGAGCACTCATGAGTGTTGTAGCCCTTTGTCCAACATCTTAGACCTCTACAAGCCAACCCATGACAATCTTAATTCATATCTACTTCCAACATATGACCAACTGTGGATGGTTTGAATAACTCAGTCATCCAGAACAATGACCTAGCTATTCTGGAAATTAAAACATGCAAAGTGAAACACAATAATAATTGAATCTAATATGGTATCAAAACCTATGAACATAAATAAAACACCTTTTATTTATCACCATATGATTACATATTATTCATTTTATACTGTTTCAGCTATCAAGTTTATTCTTGAATTTAAAACAATAGTTGTCCCACGCTCCAAGCATGTACACTATGTTTTCTAAACACTAGTCATGTCATACACCAAGTATGCATACTATGTTTGTCTTTGATATTTACTTTGTGAATTAGATCAATTGAACACAACTCCAATGATCCTCTTTTCACAGTCCCAAATCCTTACTGCAAATGCAAGAATTCCAAATTCATGCCATTTACTGAAATCTGTTAGATTCTAAACTTATATGCATTGATCCTCTTGTAATGATTATGCACAAAGTCAGAAAGACTTGAAAACAACCATTACAAAGCATTCCAAAGGAGATCAACTCCTTGTAAAAACATCCTTCTTGCATTAAGTTTCCTAATCTTACACAGATTGAGTAATTTCTAACTTTGAAACATTTATATATTCGATTTTGACTATCACTTCAGAACAAGAGTTGCCTCCTTACAGATTATGTCAATATGGTCCTTCCAGAATTATCACCATACTTCCAACTGTCCTTGAGCAACCAATCTTTGGTAAACCGTAGATTGTCCTCGATAATCGTTTAATACTTTTAGTCATATCCAATTCTAGACCTTTTCCATTCTTAATGCCCCAAGCATTTGGAAATTTTTAGAAAGGATGAATATAGAACATGTAATCGATCCTATATCCGAAGTATATGGGACACGATTCATGATGTCTCACATAAAGACTAAACCAGTCTCTTGCTATAACATTTCCATTTCTATTTGCCAAGTTCTCATAATTCAGATTATGAAAACGCAAATAATAGACCCATATACAGAATTTCCTTATGTTGAGCCATTCCAACATGAAATTAATATATATATCCTTGACTAAATACAATTAAAACCTCAATCAAAGCTTTTAGATTTGAGATGAAGTATAATTTCCTCTCCCTTAATTATAGCAAAACAACTTTTTCCCAATCGAAACCTTTTGGTTTTCTATAATTAACATTGCTACCTTGCAACCTTTATCATAATTATCATGCTCCTACTAACATGATGATTATTAGCTTAACACTTATGCTCCCACTAGCTTTGACATGTACTCAGAAATCAGCTGAACTTCTAGAAAAACAATACTTTATTGACTTTCTTACCAAAGTTCAGATTTCTGATACTAGATTGCTTTGATAAAACTTTATCATAATCATACACCTTATCTTAGATAGCTCACAGGTGTGTCTAAACAATTTTAAGAACTATGAAAAGGGATGTCGTAATCATAGTCTTGATTGTTTAGACCTTTGCCACTTCTCACAAGTCCATGTTAGTGTGCCGGTAAACCACACACGCTCCACTAACGACTTTGAGAATGTAAATATCACAATTGCTATCTAGCTCAAATCAACTTAGTGAAAGTGTTTCCTCACCATCATTTTCATGAATCGGAGAGAAACCTTATGACACTTAGATTTAATGGTGTATGTGTTCTTATCCATGTGAATTGTCAAAACCATAGTCACAAGACAAGGATAATGACAAATCTAAGCTCATATTGACTGAACTCAATCTTAATTTCTTGCCACCTGGCAGCTCAAGGGCCTGTCATTGCTTCCATGTTGTTGTGCAACCAATTGAGAACTCTAAGAACCCATATGAAAAGCCAACTTTAATTTGAATGAGCACAGAATATGTCAACACGATAGGTTATAAACCTCAAGTCATGTGTTAGTGAAGAACATCAAGTTTTATTCTTGATTAGTTCTTGAGACTTTCAAGACCTTTAACACTCCCACTGTCCTCTTGACATATAAGACTCCCTTGTCAAACATCCAAGAGATAGTGTGGATTCTAATCAAGAAAAACACTTCACACAATTGGCCTTAGTTGGTCTTTGTTTTATCCAAAACATCACAACTTACAAATTTCAAATGTACAAGATTAGAAAGCTTTTACTCTTACATTTGACAAGTGTTTTAAACCTTCTTTAAGACATGTCACTCAAGTTACATTCTTAGAGTATAACTCTAAGAATTGTTTTTGGAACGAAGTATGAATCATCTTCTTGATTTAACCACTTCAACCATTCATAGCTCCTCTTCTTAGCTATCAGAATGCACTTAGAGGATGAATTGTGATAAGGTCTCTAAATCATTAAGATAATCATATAACATGATACTAAAGTAATCTCCCATCTTTTTAGATTTGAGAAACTTTTATCCTTCTGCCTGATTTGATTTTTCTTATTCGCTCTGCCATACATTGGAACCTTTTCCAATGTCTCAGAATTAAACTTAAGCTTGTAAGTATAACCATATTTACTGAGCTTTAGTAAATTATGACGAATAATCTTATCGATCTTTTGTGGTGGACTTGACCAGTGCACACGAATGTGTAGTCGATCCCTTAGTCCTTCACTTGACTCACATATACATGTGAACAAGGACTAGTCTTAATTTTCCAAAGTTGAAAGTTCTCATTCATCATACTGTACAACTTGTATGATTCCAAGTTCGGGTCCAATTGAAACTTGGGTGATGAGGATCTTTCCTTATTTGGTAAATTTAGACATTACCACAAATGAAAGAATCAATTTCATATTTCCACACTTTCTATTAATGGAATCATATAAGCAACATTTTTTTCACAAACACCATTGTAAGGATACATAAAATAAATAAAATAAAAAATTTCCTTCTATTTTTAAAACTTTGTGGAAAAACTTATCCTTACAATCCATATGAAAACTTGTTATCTATTCCTAAGCAATATATCATAACTCGTAAGAAGTAGCTCAAGAATCCAATCTTCAAACTATGCAATAGAAATCCATCTACTCGATCAGACTCAGCATATTCTTTCTTTAAGTTTCTTCACTTTTCTTTGATTCTTAAAACATCAACATGTGACCCAGTCACATCATGTATCAAGAATCTCATAATAGTAACTTAGCAGAGTTAGATAGTGGATTTAACCTGAAGTAGAGTCAAACTTATTGACTTCAACATCCATAAGTAAAATTTAGCAGCTTCGCAACTAATGCCACTTCCTTTGGCAATAGAAACATATGGACCCTTAGGTAATAGTACATGGGACTATCTCAGACTTAGCCTTTCTCTTTACCATTTGGTCAACCAATTTGACTATGGACAATCCCTTTACATTGGGAAGAGAATGCTTTACTGGATTTCCTGTGTTACTATTGTCAATTTCCATAAGTTTTGGAAGTTGATCTTAGCAAATAGATAAGATCATTAAGGGTCTAGTCATAGTATGTTTCATAGGAGTACCAAAGGAACTCACTATGTGACTTAGAAAGTGATTGAATCACCAACTTTCTCAAGACTTTGACACCCAACTCTCCCGGCTTGTCAATATGTGACTACATCTCCAAGATGTGATCACACCTAGACCTTGCCTTGCCAATAGGGCTTGAGTAACCTTAAACTTTTCAAGAACTTGTGGGTTAGTGAGAATAATTGGAGGAGGTGAAAGAAGAATGATTTCCATGGGACATCATCTTCATTTAGGAGAGCTTGTTTCAAGAGATTTGGGAAGATCATAAATATCTAAACCAGACATCTTTTTGGGAGATATTCAAGATAGTTGATTTAAAGTCCTTAATATAACACCCAATATGAAATATTAAGGCTAGGACCCAACACAATAATTTTATAACTTGGAAGAGGGATGCCGTAATCCAAGCTATAAAATATTTGAAGGTAGGTGAATGACGATTCACCAATTTCCACCAAGATAAACAAAATGTATTATTACGTTTTAATTGGATTTGAAACTCCTATATCTTTTGAGATTCATTGAACTATTCAATGGCATGTTTCAATCTCGGGTGTGCCCTTCAGGTTTTGTGACTGGGATGCCGAGGATCACAAAACAAGGTGTGAAGTAACCATGCAAATTACTTGGTACCCTTAAGTGTTTACCCCTCAATCGATGTGGCAGTTAACCACACATGCTCCATAGATACTATGATAAACATTAAGTTACCCTTTGCCTACCTTGTTAAATACGTGTTAGTGTACCGGTTAACCATACACGCTCCACTAACCGACTTAAAAAGTGCAAAGTGTAATTTCATAGATTAGCACCTTATTCACTTTTTCCTAAGTAACTAAGATTTGATATTTATAAAAGGTTTAGTTACTTAGTATTTATCATTAATACTTTTAATGAAGGGAGAATTATAGTCCTTGTCCTACCCGTTCGGCTAACGACCCTCCACCGGTCAAGGAAGCGGTGGGTGAGAGTGGACACTCATTAAACTGCCATTTTATAGGCAGTAACCTTATACCCCCTTATAGACCGGCTTCGTGGCCTACTAACGGTAAGACTGGCTTGATCTTATACATATATATAAATATTATTAACTTATAATATTATAAAATATAAGGGTTGAATTTTAACTTTTAAAATTCTAAGGGCTAACTTGGAATTAAAGTATTCATAAGTGAAAACTTTTCAAATTCCAAAACTTGAGGGCAAGTTTTGAAACTATTCAAAACTAATTAATTCCATAACTTATGTGTTTAAAGTAGTTTTTAAATAAAAGACTCTTCAAGTTCCATAACTTGAGGACAAGTTATGGAAAACTTTAAACTAATATAAGAATGTAACTTTTCTTTATTTTTGTAACTTATGGAATTAATTAAGGTTACACTTTTTATTACTTAATGAAGTAACTCTTGAACCTCCATAACTTAAGGACAAGACTCTTCATTTTGTAACCATTGCCAACTTTTATGAGTTTTATGAAACTTAAATGTGACTTTTCATATAAATTGAGGACAAGTTACAAAAACACATTTTAGAATCAACTCTTAGATTAAAATGGATTGAAAACACATAATCAATTAACTTTTCTATTAATCTAAGCAACTCATCAGAACAAGATAATTCATATCAAATTTTTTCATGTAATTAGTCTAAACCTTAAACTAATACAAAACATGAATCTATTGACAATTATCTTTGAAATTGGATTAGCATGAACATTACCACATTAAAAACAAGTTTAGAAGTTCAAAAATAGCTTAGGGTAATGTTCCTAGTCCATTTCTAGCCAAAAAACTCAAAAATATGCTGTCTGGGGCTTCTTCTCGTCGAGTATATCAACCTACTCAGCGAGTTCATCAGTGGACACGACGAGTCCAATGCCCAGAAAGCCAAAAAATCGATTTTTTCAGCATTTTTCAGCAATTTGTATCAAGTATTATTGAAAACAAGCCTAGGCTCTAATACCACCGTTGGGGTTTGAGCATTCTAATACTCCTAAGTGTACATGCAACCCTAAATACCTTCGATCTATGTTTTCTCTATTATACATGCAAATATGAACTTTCCAAGGTATTCATCTTAACTAGCATAATAATATGATTCATATGAATATATGAATATATCAAGTTAGAATTACATACCTCTTTGATGTAGAATGTCTTCATGAAGCTTGAGTGCCTAGTGCCCCAGGTGTGACACCTCAAATGGTTCACACAACACCAAATACACTTGGAATAACTTGAGAGAACATACACACTTCATGAAATCGGCTAGCCCTTCATTCTCACACACATAGTGCCGATTTCTTGAGCCATGGGATTCTTTTATATGGTGGCTATTAGGGTTACACCATGTAATTGATAACTTTACCCATTCCTTAAGCTCCATGGATTTTAACCTCCATGGAGTATCCATGGGTCACCCCATGGACTTAGTCCAACATAAGGAATCTTGGATCACAAGCCACATATATAAGAATGAATGATTTACACAATCAACCCATGTATTCAATTAGTCTCCTTTTGATCACTTAATTAATTCCAAATTAATTCTTGATCAATACTAATTAAATAATCCTATTAATATATTAGAACTTATAATATATTAATAGTCCTTAAGTGTTATTTCTCTCATTATAGTCTATCCAAATGCATGATATCATGCAACCCAAATGGACCATGCCGGCTCGGGTCAAGTCTCACCAATTATATTTATGGACTTAGACATTAATCCAACAAGTAACACATCCAATATCAAGAACCCAAGAATCAGAAGTTGACATATTATGGAGTTCAATCATACTAATACCTAAAGTGCCGACCCCTTTGGTCTTGTTCTTCTTCAGATCTTCTAGGTACTTCAGGTAACTACATATCCAGTGACCCTTTTCTTGGCAACAAAAACAAAACGACCTCTTTAGGGTTGGTGTTTAGAGATATCTCAAAATTGGCCTTTCCCTAAAGCCCTTTAATGGAAGATCCAACCATGGGCTCACCCTTGGGATAAGAAAACTTCGTCTTCTTAGCACCATTATTCCTAATGGCGAAGACGGGAGTAGGGGTGTTGGATCTTTAGTCTTGAACATGCTAACTTTGGCATCTTTCAACATGTCATGAAGCTCCATTAGGGTCTTGTCGAGGTTGTTCATATTATGATTCAAGATGAATTGATGATATGAACTAGACAACGAGTTAAGGACCATGTCAATGGCCAACTCCTTTGCAAAATCGACACCCATGTTTCCCACTTTGTCAATGTATGAATCAATTTTTGAATGTGTGGACAAGCAATCAATGATTTAACAATCTCAAACCTTTCTTGCCAATCCTACTCTTGGAAGATTTCCTTGAGATTCTCTTGAATGTCGAATGCCCTAAGGCCCTTGAAACTCCTTTAGACTTTGGGAGACATGGTAACCAACATGACGCAAGCAACTTTCATTGATTTATTGTAATGTTTGTTATAAGCAGCCACTTCCTCTTCAAAGGAGTCATCATCCAGTACGGGGAGATCTTCATCGAGGACCTAATCTTTTCCATCATACCTCAATGCAATCCTTAAAGAAAGAATCTAGTCCAAATAGTTTTCACCGATGACTTTCTCCCTTAAAAGGATAGATATGAAGGAAAAGTTGGAATTGATGGGAGGGGTGGAGGATGAGGAGGATGTTGGGTTTTAGTTCAAAATTAGTTTCAAAAACTAGAAATATTTGGCAAACGGAAGACTTTATTTTTTGAACAAACATAAACAAGTTATATCCACCAAGCATCATCTCTCAAGAAAATGGAAAGATAAAAACACCAACCATAGAAGAAATGAAGACGTAACAACCTTTTTTGCAATTGGTTCCTCTCATGGAGGCTTCGAAGTTGATGGAGAGGACACCCATTAAGTCATAATATAAAATACACATTAATGACTTAATTAAATGACGGAAATTGGAAACGAAATTGGAAGCGGCGATTGGATTATCGAAATGAGTTACGAAAAGGGTTAAAAGCAATGATACGAATTTTCGGGTTGTTACAACATATTACTTAGGGCTACAAGAATTCACCAAAAGTAATTACACATGGATAGAATTTCCTAGTCTTAAAATACTATTTGTGACACTAGAACTTGCAATGGATGAAAGACCCAAAGTGGAGTAGTCCGACCGAACCACCAATAGCTAAGAAGGAAAAACCTTTGGAAGTCCTAATCGAAAATCACTAACCCTATGAGAGATGTTAAAATTTTTGAGTTCTAAGAAAGTGATACAGAGGTGGATAATTTTTACAGAGGGAATCAACAATTAGGGTTTGATCCATAATAGTCTATTTATTGGCAACAAAATAATCCTTAAGAGATTCAAATTCTTCAAGATAATGTTTATCTTATTAAAAATTGTCTTATCCCTATCAAGGGCTCTCCAAACCGTCCCCATCATCTCTCCAAAAGGTTTTAGAATATTCCAATTAATCTCTAGGAATTAATTAATATTCAAGCTCTTTAATTAACTAAAATTATTTAATTCATTTCCAAAATAATTTATGATTAATTTATTAATTACTTAATAAATTAATAACTCATTTTTCTCCATTTCCTTCTTGTTATTTGGGTTATGAGGCAAACCCAAAAGGATCCTCCTATTATCGAAAATATTATCAAAACACATAAAGACTTTGGATACTATTTCCAACATGACATTGTTCCATGTAATCTAGCACATCTTGTGTTCAACAAGCTCCTCTCCCTAAAAAAATAATAAGGAAGACTCTACAAGAATTTTAGGACTAAATCAAGAGGTTAAAACTAACGATAGCAGTAAACTCCCAAACTACCGAAGAAAACATTCAGTATACTACTTCTACCTTATATGGAAATAGCTTTCATTTTCCACCAGGATAATTTGCTAATAAAATGGCCAATGATTACTTTTTAACCATTATATTTAGACATGTTACACTCTGTCGATAAGCCAATATACATAAAAGGAATTATACCTGATCGTCATCTCATAGTTTTCCATATTTCATTAACATCTTTTAATGTAACAACACCACCCATGACAATGTTTTTGGATAGACTTATTTTAAACACCAAAGCTAAAAACAAACATATAAGAATTTAAATTATAATTGTCTCCATTATCAAGGTACCAATCACCAACAAAGATTGCATCGTCCATGAAGAAAAAGTAAGAGATAGAAAATTGTTAGTCATTAATAAAAAGTTGCTCTAGAATTTTTAAGAAATAGTTTCGCTAAAAGAAACTTGTAAACATTAGATTACAAGAATGAGAAAGAAAAGGAGACAATGAATCACCTTGTCAAAGACCTTGTTTAAAGTTTTAGTTAAGTTGTGTAATTACGAAAGCTATTAACAAGGAACATTCATCATTCATAAAATGTCGTTAGATTATAGACAACCATTTGATTCTCAATGAAGTTGTAGATTGGTGTAAGGTTTCTCAGGACCTCGTAGATCTTCAAAATTGACATAGTGAAAATTTTGGATTCACTTAATCGGATACACCTTGATATTATGAGATACATGGATTTTGATGACAAATGGAGAGGGTGGATACATGCATGCCTTACTTCTTATATGACTTCTAATTTTGTCAATAGTTATTCTCCTTTTGAGTTTTACTAAAACTCAAAAGGAGAATAACTATTGACAAAATTAGAAGTCATATAAGAAGTAAGGCATGCATGTATCCACCCTCTCCATTTGTCATCAAAATCCATGTATCTCATAATATCAAGGTATATTCGATTAAGTGAATCCAAAATTTTCATTATGTCAATTTTGAAGATCTACGAGGTCCTTGTGAGAAACCTTACACCAATCTACAACTTCATTGAGAATCAAATGATTTTCTATAATCTAACGACATTTTATGAATGACGAATGTTCCTTGTTAATAGCTTTCGTAATTACACGACTTAATATGATGTACAAGATTATATAAATACTATTTTGTTTACATTAAAACATACTAAGTGGTCATAGTCTTTAACAAGAATAGGATCTCAAATTGTAAGAATTAAATTTTTGAAAGTGGAGTTCTAACCTTTTGAAATTACTTGAAAGTAATTCATAAGGGCAATATATGGCTCCAAGATAGATCAAAATCATTTTACAACGGAAAAAGAGAATCTGTCTGATCTCAGTTATTTGTCACCATCAGAGGTGTAACATCTCAAAATTTAAGACTAAAAATTTTGATTTTTAAATTAATAAAACCATTATCCAAAAAAAAAAACAGCATCAAAACCATAGTGAATCAAAGTATATTTTTAACATCCAAATATATCAGAGTAACATAAAATGTGGAGCGATGTGGTGTGTGCACTACAATCATCTCAGGCTCTTCCCATTCAAACCAGAAGTGCCTGAAACATAAATTAAAAATTGTAACCACAAAGCTTAGCGAATTCCCCCAAATACCATACACAACACAAATAAACATCTATGGATTATGAGCAACCCTGGGGATTATCACCAGTCCCAGTGGGCTAATAGCATGCCCGATGGGTTATCAACAACCCTAGAGACTATCAGCAATCTTGGTCACATAAAAACAATGTAACAACGTGAATTTCCAAAACAATTTTTTTTTTCATTTCTAAAACATAATTTCATTCATAAGAAATATCAAAATCCAATGTAACACATGTCCACCAAATAAAACAATCTCAAGATCTCAAATACATAAAACTCCATCAATGTGTATAGATCATGTCGGCGCCTTCCCGCGATCCTCGTTGGTACCTGAAACACGTATCACATAAATGGTAAGCATAAATGCTTAGTGAGTTCCCCAAAATACCACATACGCACATACGCCACTCAAGGCTATAGCTCTCCAAGACCTTTCGGTCCATGTCTCTCAGGGGACTTCCGTCCCATAGTCCTGGTAGACCTTCAGGTCCCACTTCTGTGACCTTCCGGTCCGTATCATCTTGACCTTCCGGTCCATATAATAATACTCATAACATAACATAGCACATACATATCATATAACAGCATGCATCACATACTCATCATAGCACATAAGACCTTCCGGTCACACCTAATTACCACTCTAGGTAAAGTATAGTGAGAAGACTCACCTCGTACGATGTCGGCTAATCTCTCGTGCTTGATAACCCGACCTATCCTCCTCCTATTAACATAATAACATCTCTAGTCAATACTTTATCTTGTCCTCATTTCTAAAGAATGGGTAGAACATCATTCTACCCCTCCCTGACCTCTCTTGAACCAGCTTGACCAAAACCCTAAGGTCAACTAAAGTCACCCCTGGTCAATGGTCAATCTTAGACCTCTTAAGGTCCAACCTTTACACTCATGCAACACTCATAGGGCTTCTTTTGGTGAAATAGCTTCTAAAATGGCAACCTAGGTTCATATCTCCAAAGGAATAGCATAAAGCAGGATATATAGGACTCTCTAGACCTCTTAAGGTCCGGATCTAAAAAGAATTCCACCTTGGGACCTCATATGCTTCGAATCTAAGCTAAAGAAGGCATAAGAAAACCCTAGATTCAAGTAGATCACCATATACACGAGAATAAGCATAGATTTATACCTCTAGCAGCCTCTTTTGATAAAATGGTAGAAGATCTGACCTCCTCAATCTGCCTAACTGTCCCTCGTTCCTTCTTTCTGGCAAAAATCACTCTAGAAATGAAGAAAATGGCTTTTTTTCTCACTCACAATGCTCTCAGGTTCTCTGGTGCTCTCAAGGGTGAAGGTGACCGCAAATGAGGGCCATAAGATCCCTTAAATAGGGCACATACCCGAGGATTTAGGGTTTTTGTCCACAACGCGGACTCATCGAGCCCATTCATTAAATCAAGTCAGCAATCACGATCCTACTCGACGAGTTTAGGCGTCAACTCATCGAGTCCCTCTTCTTGACACAAACTAAAATAATTGAAATATGATACCTGGAATTCCAGATGTTACAAAATAATAATAACAGCTAAACCCAACTGGTCATCACATATACAACTATTCTTCCACATAGGCTCAAACAATCATGCAAGAGTCACAAAGACAGATAGCATCCTACATACATAATTTATTGAGTCCACATTGGTGCCTTCAACTTACGAATACTGGGACACGACTCACCTCGCCGACAAAATCCACAGCTAACGGCTCACATAGCCAACGAACGGATGCCATACACCTCCAAACAAACCACACAAGGTAAACCCTTACTCCACCTTCTAAAACTAGCAATTTCACCAAAAGTCAACTCCACGAAAAGTCAACACTCAAAGTCAACAGTCAAAATCAAAGTCAACAGTCAACATTTCCATTATTTAACACTCACGTCATGACTAGTCCTTAGTCACACCGTTAGAATGCACTCAGCCAGATCCCAACTCAACTCGCTTCAACTTTGCCAACTCGGTCCCAAATGACCCACTCAGCAGACCTCACGACGTGGACCTTCTTTGGTCACATCGTGAGCTCATTCAGTCGACATAATCACATAAAACCACTCTCAGGTCATGACATTGCTAGTGTCACATCGTGAGCCACGTCTTATGCTAAATCCTAATGTCTTAATTCCTTAATGCATTAAGTCATCCATTCCAACTTTCCAGAGGGATTTCATACATCAAAAGCAACATAAAAATCTTTTCTTTATGGACATGAATTTCTAATGCATGTCTTGAACTTGATTAGGTCAAAATGGTGAAAATGAGATCCCAATCTCATTCATGGGACCAACACTCACCCAAACCATAGATCTAGCACACCAACCGTCAAAGGGACCTCATGGATCCGTAAAGTTACCAACTTTATGGAATCCAACCACTCAAACTACTTTCAACATGAAGAAAAAGGCATAAAAGTCTAGATCTTAGAAGAATAACATACAAAGGTTGGATTTTGAGGACTTACCATGGTCCAAGGTATGATGTTTAAGGTGATAAGCGAACTTGCTTGGTAGATCTAAGCACCAAGAACATTTTCTTCTTCTCCAAAGCACCAAAATCTTCATAAATGGATGGAAGAGGAGAGGGGAGGCTAGAAATGGTGAAAGGTGACTAAGGTTTCTTTTAAGATGATCTAGATATCATGAAGGCTCATAAAATGTCCAAAAAGCAAGGAACCAACCTTTATATATGTTGAAAACCCTAAAACTTGTGGGTTTGGGTTGCACAGTTCTCATGTTGTGAGCCTTTAATGCTCATGTCGTGACCACAATTTAAATCAACAATTCCATTTAATCGCTTCTCACTGCGTGTGCTCCAACTGCTCATGTCGTGAGATCAGTTTCCCCTAGATCCTTTCCAACTTCGAACATCCATAACTTCTTCGTTTCAACTCCGATTTCGACTATCTTTATATCCAAAGAAAGATAATGAGAAGCTCTACACTTTTATCAACTCCGACTTGCCATAAAACTTTCCGAAACATAAACCATACTCCCAGATCATCTAAACTACATTACCCACACTCAAAGGGGTCTAAATCTCTATTTCCCCAAGGCCCGAAGCCTTATGATAATTGGTCTTCGAGTCACGGCCCCGAAGTATGAGACGATTCAAAACAGGGTGTTACAATAGGTCAAATCCTCTTTTTAATATAAAAAAGAGTTATTGGAGACTATAAAGTAAAAATGGATTTAACGAAAAGATAATAAAAGTGATTTCTAAAATTATTAGTATATTTGTGTTGTAAGCCCTTAAATTTTAAGGGAAAGAAAGAACATAATTCAAATTTGTCCTTATAAGGATCTCTAACACACTCCCGAATCCATTGAAACCATAATGATAGTCATATGTCTATGCTTTTGATTAGTAATTCTATGAAAAGATCAAGACTTCACTTCAACTCCTCATCGAACTTTTGACTTTTTGAGACATGTTCATCACTTCCAATTTAAAACATTCATCCAGGTCTTTAAGATATATACATTTTGTTCTTCGGCATGGGATTATGATTGTAACCTCCCATCAATTCAAATGCCAATATCAACTATATATTTTTTAAAGATCATTCTTTTTGCCAAGATATTTTTCACTTTCATAAACTTGCCAACTTAGTGAACACTTCAAAACCTTTAGTTTTTCTTTGAAAGTTCCTAATTTGTTGGTTGAGTCTCCTGTCATTGCATTAGACATTAATATAGAAACAATATCATCAAAACCCTCTAATTTGAACCAACATTGTAACAATTTAAAAAGGGGTAGGATAATAATCAACATACCTATCCTTTAAAAGTTGATATGGCAATTGAGCCCGTTTTAAACATAATCTAATCCAAACTCGTAAAAATTATGTGTTTGGTGCATAGTTTTTGATTCATTTACCCGTTGACGACCCATACATGCAAACCCTTTTATTACAAGGGTTGATTATGAATCATCACTGATCCACTCCGTTTATAGCCTGTCCCATATAAAATTTTGAGTTATTCATTTATATTATATATTGTTTATTGTTTATTTTTAATTCCAATTAAAATTCCAAAGGCCAAATTGGGTTTACTTAGGGCTTGAGGAGCCGACATCCAAACTTATAGTTTTCTGTAAAGAATCATGATGTTATTCCATTTGTATTTCATAAAGCAATCGGCAATGTCCTTTATAAATGAATAAAATCATCTATCAATTGGAATAAAGATTTCAATCGCTATTCTCTATCATTACAATCGACAGTCGAAAATCAATCAAAGTTGCTGCAACAATTATTTCTAATTAGAATTGAAAGTCCTCGAGTTCGTAATTTATTTTGTAAATTGGCATTTGTTTTATTTAACATATTTTATTTCTAACTATTAAGTAAAATGTAATTGGTTATTCAAAAATTCTATGGGTTATGAGATGAATTTAGATATATGTGATTCGGTCGTTAATGATATGTATTTGATTATTCAAAACCTAATGGGTTACAGAGCGTCATATCTGATTTTGAAATTTAAAAAAATGATTTGGATAAAAGTTGATTCGCTCCAAATCCTTTCAATTACGACATCTATTTAAAAGGATAAAAAAATGATCATACCACTCATGATCCATCTATAACAACTCTCCAAAGAATAGGAAACCTCTCATAAACAAAATATCATAACAACAATGGTCAATTTTGCTCATTTGAGAGCCGTTTTATTATCCAAATGTATAAACACCTCCCAAGAGGGACGTCAAACAAGTTTGCATCGAGAATGAAATTAAATTATTAGAACTATCTGAAAAGTGCTGACAAAATATCGAGCCAAATTGGTAATAAACAGGTCGAACTTCATTAAAATTACTAAGAATAATAAAGTCATCATAAAGTGATATCATTAATTTCTGAATAGATTTCCAGAAAGTCTTTTTCTTATTAAGTCTTGTGGAGCATATACATTCATAAATGTAATTTGAGATTTATTACTCACCAGTATTCCTTGAACCGCTACATAATTCTTCAAACATATAACTCTCGTTTTTTATAAGATAGAAAGTTTCGAAATGCATATAATTTGACAGTTTAATTAGGTTATAATAAATTTACTATTTTAATAATAAAGTTTGTTAATAATATTTAACATTTTAGTCATTTATATATATTTAATAAAATGGATTGAAAGCAATGACAAGCCACCACACGCTATCGACATCTTAAAATTACTTTTTTTTTAATCTGTTAACAAACACATCTAAGCCATTCAGTTTGTCACCTTTAGTTAAACCTTTTGACTAAAAGGATAATAACGTTTTACACCCGATGATATAATTCTTCGATCTCCACAAAGAATTGATGCCCATATAAAATATAATCTTCACCATATCAGACACCAAAACTCATGGTACTGTTTGGTACGATGAAATGACCACGTAATGAAATGAGAAAAATATTGAAATAAATCATTATATTCATTTGTCATGTTCACTTAACTCGACAAAAATGCAAATATATATATATATATATATATATATATATATATATATATATATATATATATATATATATATATATATATATATATATATATATACCAAAGGGTCAATGGCCTAGCGGTATAGAGTGACCTTCTCATATAAGAGGTCAGGGGTTCAAGTCTCTATGGAGACATAGGTGGTTATTTAGGAGTTGATTAGTTAGTTTGACGTTTCAAATATATATATATATATATATATATATATATATATATATATATATATATATATATATATATATATATATATATATATATATATATAGGTTTCCGAGAACTAAAGGTATAGCGTTATATCAAAATTTTGAATGGTTTGGATTGATCATGACATAATTGTAATTATCACTTGTTTTAATGGCATCAAAAACATTTTATAAGGAATTATAGGGGCAAATTGAGAATTAAAAATATCATATCCTAACAATTAATAATTAATTTAGTTTATATACCAAACACACACAAACACACACTATTTCTCTTTCTATTCCTCGTCAGATCTCTCTTTCCCTCTCTCTAACTCTCACGTCCTTCTGCATATCCATCATCAGTTCACTGGAGTTCATTGTCATCGTCGACCTCACCTCGGTGTCTTCTGTCGACTGAAGATCTGAACGAAGTTTCTCCGTTCAAAGAATCTCATTTTCACTCTTCAGGTCTACTACCTCTGCTTTTACTCCTCCCACCACTGGAAACAATCTCTGACCACTTTCCTCCTCCTTCCATCCACCACTTCTACCTCTTCCGACGATGAACAACGACTTACTGATCCATTGTCCTTATCTGTCATTTCATCGACAACGAATCCTCAAGCTAAGAGATCGACGTCGTTCATTTTCATCTTCGATTGCAACAGTAATCGTCAAATCACATTTGTAGATCACTTCGATCTGGCGAGGGTCTCTATCTGCCTAACCTCCGAGATCAGATTTTTATGAGCTTGAATCTCACTTTAAATTTGGTATCTGTTGATGAAAATTTAGGTATCATCTGTTTCTATTGTTCAATCCTTATCTTTGTTTGAAATTTATAAATTGTTTTTGCCTAATCATTAATTTGAACCTATTTAGTTAATAAGTTTTTAAAAACAGTTAAATCCTTGTGTTGATTGTAGGTATAAAAATAGTCACATGTGTTATTGAAAAATATAGATATTTGTTTGCACTCAACATGTTCGATGAAATGCCTCAATGAGAAATATCACATGTTAACTTCACTTTGACTTCATGAATGATGAACCAATTCCAATTTAGGATTCTGTCCAAGTCAACATCAGAAATGTCGATGAACTCGTTGCCAATAAAGTCATCACATGGGTACTAACTACACCATTATACCTAAAGTGGCTGAAATTTGAGTTATTGTTTTTTTAGTGCTATATGACTGGATAACTCTTCAAGATATTCATCAAATATGTTAAAAGGTTAGTGTCTTGATAGATTAATCCTAGTTTTTTTACTACATTTATTAATACATTATGTCAAGATTAAGATTAAGTAAAAAAAGAAAGTCATAATAGCTGTCTGGATTGATTTAGTAAAAAGAAAAGGATCATAAATCAATGAAACTTTGTAAAAAAGAGATATCCTGTAAATGTTTGGAATGGTTATAGTTGCAACATATTAAGGTATTAACACCAATGGAGAAACTCAACTACTATGTTGTCCAACAAAATCTGATCTTGCTTTGGTTTTTTGATGTAATATATTCAAGCAATTATTAAAATGTTGATCATGGATATTTAGCAAGTTCTTATCATTCTGGAACAATATCTGGATTTATGCTCTTGACGTCATCTGGAACAACAGTAAGAACTTTTGCAATTTTTTTTTTTTATTTTGGAATTGGAATAAAAAGACATACTTTGCCAGTTTAGGGAAGTTGTAATTGATATTGGTGCTCTTTTCATTTATATTTTTCTAAGTTGGTGTTGTATTGGAAAGTAAAGAAGTTGAATCTTTGCTTACATAAAAATTAAGAAACATTATGTTGGTAAAGAACTATAACCTTTTTGTGTTGTTTTGTTATAGAAAAATATTCCATGATCCATTAATCTTATTTTTTTCATTACAGAAGTACATTTCTGAAAGAGATTATGAGCAATTGTTTATTTTATTATTGTCGTGCAATCTGAAAGTATATAAAAATCATATATTTCATCCATGTAACAGAATTTGAGATTTTTCTTGGATGTTTTGAGTGAAAATTGACATGAGACATTGGTGGATCTATTAATCGTGAGATAGCTTAATTATTATTGATTTGATTGGCTGATGCAAGATGAATTTGTTTATGTTTATTTTATCTTCTTTTCTAATAGGAGCTTTTGGAGATTTTTAAAGAACTGGATGAGTAATTTTTTCGGGCTGTGAATTCTGGCGGAAAATGTTGGCTTTGTTGGAGGTTTTGACTTGCACCTTTCCTAACGAAACACCCTCAGGTAAAATCTCATAATTTAAATAAATAACTTTCAATTAAATTGCTTGAAACTTTATGTTCCATGAAATGTACGACTGCTATTGCATTATGTATAAGTTTTCATTGCATGCCTCCTAATATAATTCACATATGAATCACATCTAATTTACATGTAAATCACAAGTGAATCACATATGAATTACTGTGATTCACATGTAATTCATATATGAATCATATGTAAATCATATATGAATTACATATGATTCACATGTATATCACATGATAATCATATCTAACTCACATGTAAATCACAAGTGAATCACATATCAATTACATGTGATTCACATGTAAATAACAAGTGAATACATATGAATTACATGTGATTCACATGTAAATCACAAGTGAATCACATATGAATTACGTCTATATGCACACATACATTTTGTGTGTGTGTGTGTGTTCTTCGTTAATAATTTTTTAAAATTTTCTTGTCAATTTCACATTTGAATCTTAAAATATACAATTACATGTCAATATCACATTATATAATCAATATGTGAATCTTACATGATATAATCACATGTGAATCTTACATGATATATATATATATATATATATATATATATATATATATATATATATATATATATATATATATACATGTGCATTTTAGTGAGTGCTCATGCATTAATCAATTTTTTTTATTGTAGATTTTGAAGAATTTGTGGAAAAAATTAAAGATGTGAAAAATGATACATTGAAGAAAATATGGCAATTTTAATATTAAGAATTGACAACATTGTGAATCTTTGTACCATTTTTTATTTTTTATATTTTATTTTGTATCAAATAAAATTCTTGTATTATTATGTTTAAAGATTGATTAATTAAAATTAGATTTTTTACGATTTAGTTACGAATATTATAGTATAACAATGCATATATGCATTCAAAAAAATATGCATATATGCACCTAAAACTTTGATTTTTTTATAAACAATTAGTGTTTTTTTTAAATATTCTAGTTTTTTTTTTGTAATAATTTACTAATATTTAAATATTTATTTTTATAAAAATTGAATTTTTTTTTCTAAAAAGTATATTTTTTTTTAAAAGTTGCATTTTAAAAAAAATATGCAGTTTTTTAAATAAAAAAATGTAGTTTTTTTAAAATGCTTTTTTTTGAAGAAAAAAAATTGCAACTTTTTAAAAAAAATATTTTTTTTTATAAATATATGTTTTCTAAAAAAAGTAAAAAATCTCCATTTAAAAAAAATCAAAAGTTATTTTAAAAAAAAAATGAAAAATGATTTATTATGTTAATTTTTAGAACATTTTATTAATATTTTCAATAACAAAAAAATTAAACATTAAATGTGATTGGTAAGATGACGATCATGCCCTTAATGAATTCATTTTGATTTAACGCTCTACCTTCAGTTCTCAGGTTCTCAGGAAACTATGAGTTTTTAACCGATCTCACCCCTATATATATATATATATATATATATATATATATATATATATATATATATATATATATATATATATATATATATATATATATATATATTAATATTTTGTTCTTTTAGCAATAAATATAAAACCAAAGAAGTGTCAAATTGCTAAATAAGGGAAAAAATATTCATAATAATAAACTTTAGAAAACACTACAAAAATGGTACATATGGTTGACAATTTTGTATGGTTTTAGCCCAAAAATGTTTACATTTACATAAGTTGTTAAAAATAGATCTTTTGGTGGTTTCAATTGGGTACTTTTGTACATACCCCACCCCCCCTTCCCCCCTCCGCTCCCCTTCCTCCCCAAAATGCTTTGTTTAACCCTCTTTTGTGTATGTAATAGTATCTATGTATCCCCATCATGTGACGATTTATGTTTATCAAATCTCATCAAATTCTAGAGTTAGGTTTAAAAACCAAAATATCATTAGCCAGCAACGAGTTCTATTCCGACCACAAACGCTTGTAAAGCTAAAGGTCTTTAGCATCCTAGGGAGCTACAATTATCAAATCTCTGTTGGATTCGTCTTTATTCTTATCTAATCTTTTTTTTAGGATCCACATACAAAGAATCTATCAGAAAATAGCGATTGGTCTCCTACATACAACAAATTGTGATGATCGGACAAACAAATATAAGATGAAATGGGACGACTCTAACGCCTAGTCAATTCTTTTGGCGGGCAGTAGACAAACAGAGAAAGAGAAAGAGATACATGGATGATAGTTTCATTTTATTTACTTATTTTTATAGTTTATTTTAGAATATTTCATTCATAATGAGTACAAGAGAGGCGCGAAGAGAGAAAGCTCAAAGCATACAAATTCCCAAAAGTTAAGAACCCTCTATTGTACTTAACCTATTTATAGGGTACTCATGGAAACAAAAAATAATAGGAATCAACATTACATTGAGAATCACTCATGTGCCTAGTAAATACATTACATAACAGAGTCTTGCTAACATTTAGGTGGAATTCAAATTTATACTTAATTTCAATTTCATTTAAATTGTCATTTTTAAGAGATGCAAATGGAACGGAATTGAGAAAACAGTCCTAGAAACAAAATTCTCCTGCTTAGTCTTACTATGCTTTGGGATTTTTTTTATAATATAAAATTACAAACTATTCAATATTTAAGACACTACCTAAGGTTTTTCATATTACAACTTATTTTGACTCTACATTCTCCCCCTTTGTGATCAGTGCAAAATCTTCAAATAGAGGTAGTATCTTTATACTTTATAGCAATACATTGTGAATCTCCATGTACCATAAGATGATTTTCCTAATCTCCGCTCTATCTTCATTATCATTCTTCTGACGGTTGTTGATGAGAAGCAGGACACTAGAAAGATGTTGGTTTGAATATCTTTCCACTTCATCTGTACGAAACAAAATTTTTTTCTTGCTCCTTTCTTGACTTTACCCTAGAACTCAACACCCAATGGTTTGTGTATGATTTCACCATATTCAAAATCTTCATTGTTCATCTTCCCTTTCAACAAATCATTTGGAACTTCCGGCCTTTTATTAAAAATGATGGAGAGATCATTATCAATAAGAGCAAGATGAACAAAATAAGCATCCAAGAAAGCCTTGATATGCCCATATTCAATAATGTATGCGGCCTTGTCTAGAATTTGAGATTTGTTTAGATCACCCATTAGTTTCGGAGTTGAGATAAGATCATTGACATTCATCATAGGAAAGTTTGCAAGGATGACATCGAGTAACATATTGTTCGCTCTCATAATGTTGCATTGAACATTTTGTAAAACTCTTTCAAACAAAGCATCTAGAGTTATTGATAAAAGCTTGATAATCTTCACCAATTACCAAACTTCATCCTCATTCTTCCCTAGTACCGCTTGAAAGCTCATTTTTATATTCTTAAAATCATCTTTTTTTTTGTAACTCTCTATAAGCTTCAGTTGTGGAAAAACAGATAATGAATGATTAACCGGGAAGTTCGGTTGATTGAACTTTATATCTTCAATGTGATAGCTCTTCTTTGGCTTCACAACAAAATCCTATTTTTCACAAAACGTTGTGCTCTTAATTTTTTCATAGCACCAAACTATGTTAGGATCACATTTTTTGAGTCATGGTTGAGCATTCTCTCTTTTACTCATAATACTATTCAATTGCGTAAGTCATTCCATTTCCAATTCTTGGAGACTTTTCTTCTCTTTTATAGTGGTTTCCACATGGATACCCTTTCCTTTGTCTTTATCATTAGCATTTGTAATTGGTTTTTTAGTTGATGAACTTGATCCTCCTTCTTGAAAACTTATTCCTTTCTACTGTTGCAACTTTGATAAGTCCACTCCAATATTTGGAGTAGTTGTTGTTGTCGAAGAAGTTGTCATTATCAGTTTCATAAGTACAGAAGTACGAATTTGGGTAGAAATCATCTTACCCATTATCCTTTGATGAACCAACTCACTTTTCTCCCCCTTATGACACATTCGTAATGAGATGTGGAGCATTAGTTGAGAGATAAAGGACCAAATCAAGAACTTTTGGCAACTCACTCTTAAAGAACAATTCCACAGAAGACACCATTGAGGAAATTTGTTCTTGGGAAATTGAATTTGTCGATGTAAAATCAAACTTCAATAGTGTATCTTGAAACCTAGTGAGACACTTATTAATTTTATTGAATAGCCTCCCATCTTCTACTTTATTAAGTTTCATTTCGTCAATATAACCTTTGTTGAAAGATGTAATATCTTTTATCAATTTGGCAGTGGGCCCAATCATAACATTAACCTTTTTTGTAATTTTATCACAAAACGTATCAAGTGTCTTGACATCTTTGGAAAACAAATCACTAAATTCCTTTAACTCTGACTCGATTGAGGTTTTAGAAGAATTCACCATCCTTTAATTTCTCACTTTCATGATTGAAGGTTCGAGAATGAGTAGATAAATGTTCATCCATACCCTTAACAACACCATCAATCAAAGTCCCGATCATGATTGTTGAGACTTTAACAAGAATTCGACTTCCTTACCGCTAACAATATATTTCCCATCACTAGCATTCAAGAATTGAAGAATGGAATTGAGTTCTGAGTTGAGAATCTTGTATTGTTCACCAGACATGATAGAATTATCATCTACATTTTCTTTTTCTAGATTGAACTCTAACTATGAGAATCTAACCATTTCTTCTTCATATTCTTTTTCATGAGTCTTCATCTCTAGTTTTGTGGATTGCGAAGAGAACTACACGGTGATTATTTCATTAATCACTGCTTGAAATGTTAGTAAGATAGTTGGAACTGATGTTGGTGGAATTGTGGATATTTGTGGTGGTAATAAAGGTGGTGGTGGTGGAACAGATGTAGTCTCTATTGCTGATGTCGAACTCCCTTCACCCATGACAACATTTGAGTCCTTATTAGATAAGTTCTCATGGATGTTTGAAGTCCTACCCTCCTCCACATTCGACTCGGAAATAGGAAACTTCGGTTGTGCGACTGAAGTCTTGTCAGAGAGCGAAGTGATAATTACTTCACTAGAATTGATGTTTGTATCTAATGGGTTTAACATGTATTAATGCGGATAAATCCTTAACTCTTAAGGGTACATGCAACCTAAAGATCTAAGTCATAACATTATTGATGTAACATTCTATTATACAAAAAAGAACTCACTAAACCTAGTTATAATTGAAATTTCCTATAGATGGGTTAAAGATAACATACCTTTGTTTTTAGTGTAACAAATAACAAAGAACACCTTCTTATTGATCTCCTGGAAGCATGCACCACAATTGTCGTGCCTCTAATGTAATCACGCCCTAGCTAGCAAGAGGATGAATATAGAGAGAGGAGAATGGATAGCCAAATTCGTCCAAGGCTTCTTGAGGGAAGGAGTGCCAAAAATATGAAGGGCTAGGTCCTTTATATAGCTAAGGTAGCTTGGTGCCATAGCTAGGGTTTAAGGTAGTAACCCTGAATTCCCTGGCTTTGTGACCAAGCAACCCATTCCCCCATTCAAGCGGTTTGGACGACAATTCTTGGGCTTGCCCAAGTGATTTTCATCCACCTTATCCAATGAGGTCCTTGGGCCTTCTTACTTAAACTTACAATAAATAACCAAACAAACCCTGCACTTTTAATTAATCTAATTAATCCCAAAATTAATTCCTAATCAATTACCAATTAAACAATATGATTTGTAGTTAGTATATTATTTTCATAATACATTAATAAGTCATTTATTTCAATTTATTACTCAAATAACAAATCAACATCTCTCTCTAAAATCATCTTGTCTATTTGTTAGGTTTGAGGCAACCCAAAAGGACCATGCTACTATCAATTCAAGTATATACCAATTATTGTAATTAGCTTAGACACCTAATTGCCAGTATCACTTCTAAACTGATCAGCACATTGTAGCTTCCAAAAGCCGCTGTCTAACTTTGATCTGGTCAGTTATATGTCCTAAGATAAGTGATCATATAATCCTCCATTCTACCAGATATCATCTAGACATGAGACATGGAACAGAATCAATCTCATTGTCAATATTTTGTTTCCCAATTTCTAATTTGTAATGACATAGAACTTCTAATCGAACACATCAATTTAGTCTTGGCTAGGCCCAACACTATAAGTCATCATCAAATCACTGAGGGGCCTAAAGATAACGCTTTGCCTGTTAAGGAAAAAGGAAAGAATAAACTTTAACTTATATTGTTGCACCATTTACTCATCAAATCATGCACAATAACACATTTTATAACATCAAGTTACTGATGCATTTGCGTATCATCAATGCATAAGCGACTTGTAAACCACAACTCATATATCTCTGTTTCAAGATTATAAGATATTATTGTCTCAGAATTACTTGTGACAAATTCCATGAAGTAATTATATGAGCGTGGGTTAATCCAATACTTAGATATCCATTTCAAAGTACTCATGAACATTGCAGCAATACTTTTGTTATGTCTAAAACCTTTTAGGAAATCTACAATCTATTTCTTAACGGTTTTAATTCACTACTTACTTCCAAAAGTTCGAATGACTGTGGAATTTGAATAATCAAATTATTCGGGAAGTAAAACATGCAAAATGAAACCACAATAATAAATAATTGACAAAGGGAAGTAAACAAACTCATAAATAATTCTTTATTATTTAATCACCAAAAGTCAATTACATTTACTTTGTTACAAGTTTCAACTAATTATCTAACTACTAAAAGTAATATCATCTTTCATACCAATGCCTCTAGCATGCTAAACGTTTTTAACCGTACTCAAACCCTTTTTGATGGGATCTTCAACATTCTCTTCTTATGATACCCTCTTCACTACAAGGTGACCTTCTTCTATCCATGATTGATGAAATAGTATTTTTTGTCGATATGTCTTGATTTGTCATGATCTCTTGGTTCCTTTGTCAAGGAAACCATTCCTTCGTTATCACAAAAAATTTCCATTGGCTCCTTAATGAATGGAACAACTCCAAGGTCTTCGATGAAGTTCTTCAACAAAATTTCCTCCATTGATGCTCTACTCACTGCTATATACTTTAATTCATAAGTAGAATTAGCCACTGTGTCTTGTTTGGAACTTTTCTAGGTTACCGCTTCTCCATATAAGGTGAACACCCATCCAGATTGAGAATGGAAGTTGTCTCTGTCTGTTTCAAAGCTGGTGTCACTATACCCAGCCAAAATTCATAGTCATGAACTATATCAATGGCGAGCATTATCCTAATAGATTCTATCTTAGCCATAGGGGAAAAGGTCTCATCATAGTGAATCCCTGGGGTTTGAGTAAAACCCTTCACAACCGGTCATGCCTTGAAAGTGTGTACCTTTCCATCCATGTCAGTCTTCTTCTTGAAGATGCATTTGTACTAAACTGTCTTACGACCTGGTACTTTATCAACTAAATTCCAAACTTTGTTTTCATACATGGACTTGAGCTAGTTGTACAATGCTTCTTGCGATATTGCTTCCTTGTAGTTAGCTGGTTCAACTAAATTTACCAGTGTACTATCACTGATATAAGTATCACCATCAGTAGTAATATGGAAACCATATAATTTTGTTTGCATTCTAACTCTAGTAGAACGCATAAGAGGTAATAAATCGTCAATTGGTTCAACTGGAATTTCTCCCTCTGGTTGAACCCTAGCATCATCAGAGGTCCCTTCATTTTTTGATTCCTGGATTTCTTCAAGATCAATTGTACTCCCACTATCCTCTTTACATATGTGTTCCCTCTCTCGAAAGACTCCCCTTCATGCTACAAAGACCATGTTTTCACTAGGTATCCAGAACAAATATCCAAAGGACTTCTGTGGATAGGTGATGAAAATACAACTCTTATTTCGAGGTTCAAGCTTGTCATGAGTTTCTTGTCAAACGAAAGCTTCAAAAACCCCAAACCTTGATATGTACCAACAAGGGAACCTTCCATGTCTAGATCTCGTGAGATGTTTTCGAAACCATCTTACTTGTGGCAAAATTAAGAATGTGGGCGGTAATTGTGACAACCCGTAATTTATTCCGTCACTATAAACCGTTTTCGTTAATAAAATCGTTCGTATTTCAATTTTTCCGTTAACTTTTGATTTAAATTAATTAAATTGAGACTTTTATTATGACCTCGTGAGTGTCCAAACCCATTAGAAACGCGTAAAAATACCCTCGTTATTTATTTGGAAAAACTTTAGTTACGACTAAGTCGGGTTACGACAATTTAATCGGGTAAAATTTTAAACCCCGTTTAACGTTGGTATTGGGTGGATTCCCACTTGGCCACAAACTCAAACCCTATATAAGGGTGAGTGGACCTTTATTTAAAGCCTTTTTCCCACCCTCATATCTTTCTCTCTCTACTCTCTCTCTCTCTCTAAAACTCGAGTTTGATCCAAAAACACCCCTTTCAATCTCCAAATTGGTAAGTAATATATCCTAGCTTGTTATTAAGCTTGTTTAACATGCAAATTCATGTTTAAATCATCCAAATGCATCAAGAACATGTCTTTACGGTTTGGGAACATCTCCCAAAACCGTGAACTCCTATAAGAGGGTTTTGAAGCCCCAAAACCCTTCCAAATCACTTCTAGTGCTTAGCTATGACCTTTGGACTTGCAGGAATGGACTTAGAACACCAAAATCTTACCATTTGGGGAGTAAAATTGATTTTACGGCCCAAGAACATTATTGGACCGTAAACACCCCTTCTTAGACCATAAACACCTCCAAAGGGTGTCAAAGTGCCCCTAACACCTTGTATGACTTAGATTTGGGTCTAGAACTTTGTATGCTTAACCTACAACCACCAAAACACATGAATCATGGGAAAACATGACTTTACGGCCACAAAATCATGTGTTTATGGCAGTAAACTCACCAAGAACACCTTCATAAACCATAAACTCCTTTCCAAGGTCAATTCAAGTCCCGATCACTTCCTAAGCCTTTGATTCAACCCTAGAACCTTCCCTTGTGCATTGTAGGACCATTTAGCATCCAAGAAGACACCACCATGAGTTTACGGCCGTAAAATCATGGGGATATGGTCAATGGCCCGTAAACTCCTCAAAGAGTTTACTCTTGAAGAGTAAACTCCTTATCTAGACCCTACACACCCTTAGATGCTACCCGGGTCACTCCTAACACTTGAAATAAAGTGTTTTCGCGTCTCGGAGTGTATTGTTTTACTTAATTGGTAGTTGA
Organism: Lactuca serriola; assembly: GCF_051521515.1. Lineage (NCBI taxonomy): Eukaryota > Viridiplantae > Streptophyta > Magnoliopsida > Asterales > Asteraceae > Lactuca > Lactuca serriola. Next base: position 169,611,056 of record NC_136413.1, read on the forward strand.
AAGTCTAATTAGTACAATTATGTATCTCTTCATATTACATAGGAACCTCGCGTGTATTCAAGCCTCAAACTGACACTTAGCATCCTATCCGACACATTTCTCGACTGGTGAGTTCATACCCCTACAGCTTTTCTGTGTTTTTCAATGTTTTCAGGGGGAATACAAGCAAAAGTACAAGGAAATCTTGTACTCAAATTTATTATTTCATTTGAAATGTTTCATATTCCGTATGCTTTTAACACTGAAACCGTATTGACCAACCATTTAACTTGCAGAGTTAGCTTTCAGATTAATTGTAGATCTCACTATAAAATGTTATAATTTATGTTATATTTTATAATTTACGAAGGATTCATGCTAATCATAAAATAGGATTATTACTAATATTATACGCCTTTGGATGGCACCAGAACTTCGAAAATACAGCTAATATACGTCTTTGAGTGTCATCAGAGCTTCGAAAAATACGTCTAAAATACGCCTTTGGATGGCACTAGAACTTCGAAAATACAGCTAATGTACGTCTTTGAGTGTCATCAGAGCATCGAAAATACGTCTAAAATACGCCTTTGGATGGCACCAAAACTTCAAAAAAACAGCTAATGTACGTCTTTGAGTGTCACCAGAGCTTCGAAATTCCGTCTAATATCCTCCTCTGAGTAAAACCAGAGTTTCGAAAATACGTCTATTAATATATACTCCTCTGAGCGAAATTAGGGATTCAAAAATAAAATTCTTGTTAAGTATAGTAGATATTCGATATTCGTGCATGGATAACCAACCAAGGAAAATAAGGGTTTTTCCTGGGATAACTTGATTTTGTTAAGCAGGTTGTGTAACCAATGGATAACTAGACTTTTCTTGTAAGAAAATATGGGATTTTCTTGGATAGCAACTTTTTCAGAAAACCAAAGGAAACTTGTTCTTTTACAGAAACAAACCACTTATGAACTTAAGAGCTTTATGCTGATATTTTAAAACTGCTTGTATTCTCAGGTCCTCATTAGACAAGTACCCCGTGATCTTTTGGAGAAGACAGAGCATTTTAGCAGTCTTGTCTTTACTTTTGTTCATTTTGGATGTATATATCTATAATCATGTATAACTTTACTTTCAAACAAATATAAATACTTCTATGTAATGTAATGGTTGTGTTTACTACGCTTACTATGTATATTGGTTGTGATACTTTACATGACGTCCTCCGCCCCGGAACGTTTATGCCATCGGTTTCGGGGTGTGACAGTAATCGCTAAGATATACCCCCAAAATGATATTATAAGAGAAGCTCGAGTCATCATTGAACGAACCATGTCCAACAAGGTTCGATTGCACCTCTCAGCCACACCATTAATTTATGGTGTCATAGGAGGTGGCAATTCTGACAGTATTCCACATTCCTTGAGATAGTCGTGGAACTCGATAATAAGATACTCACCGCCTCTATTAGATCTAAGAATCTTTATCTTCCTGCTTAATTGATTCTCGACTTCATGATTAAATTCTTTGAACTTTTCAATGGTTTTTGACTTATGCTTGATCAATTAGATATAACCATATCTGCTATAATCATAAGTAAAATTCATATAGAATCGATTAGCTTCTCTTGTGGTGGATTTGAAGGGCCTTCACGCATCTGCGTGTATGAGGTGCAACAAACCTTCACCTCTTTCATCTAACCTTAGGACAAATGATTCCAACACTCCATCCTTTTGGAGTTGGGCAATATGTTTCTTGTTAATGTGTCCAAGATGACAATGCCACCAGCACGCTTTGTCTATACCATTAGACGAATCAATTTGAAATACACTATTGCCTAAATTGTCTACACACATCACAATTTTATACACACCATCACAAGGTAAAGCTTAAAAAAATACCATTTTTATAAGCACAAATTGAACCATTCTCATCATTAAAATAATATCTAAAACCCTGTTTAAACAATGCATGAAAGGAAATCATGTTTCGTGTCATTTATGACGAGTAGCAACATTCAAGAAATCTAAACTAACTCCATCACTAAGCACTATACTATAAACTCCAGTCTTGGTGATAGGTGAAGATCGCCTATTCCCCATGACCAAGTTTATTCTACCATGTTCCACATCCTCACTTCTTCTTAGCCCTTGCAAATCTGAAAAAATGTGAATACCACATCCTGTATCAAGGACCAAAGAACAAGAAGATCATGAGGTTTTTAGATAATATAGTGTATATATCTACAGAATTCGTGTTCACCTTGCCATCTTTAATGTCTTATACTTTGGGCAGCTTTATTTCCAATTCCCTTTGTCGTTGCAGTAGAAACAAGTGGACTCATTGGGATCAGAGACAGGGGAGCATCACAATTGGATTTTCCTTTGGGTCTATTGCTTGATGACTCAACTTAAGACTTTCCATTCCAATTTTGATTAAGAGGAACTTTCCTTTTTTTCCCTTTCCCTTGACCAATGGCTAAAACGGGAGCACTAGCAGGAGTGGAGGCAACACTTTTCCCTTCATCCCTGCTCCAGCTGTTCGCATGAAGTTGTTAAATAGAGATAAGGCAGTCTCATTGTTATTTAAATGATAGGTCAAGATGAACTGATCATAACAACTAGGCAAGGAGTTTAAAACTATGTCAATAGCCAACTCCTCATCAAATTTCACATTGAGCTTGACAAGTGTGTCCACATATCGTTGCATTGTTTGCTAACAGATGCTCCCTCTTTCATCTTGCTTTCTATAAGGGACTTTACCACTTCTTAATTTTCTTGATGAGATCGCTTATGGTATTTCTCCGTAAGGTCCTCTTTCATCTCTTATGGACAATAATCCTCACAGTATCTCTGTGATTTAGGAGTCATCGTGGACACCATGATGCAAGAAACTTTTGTTGCATCATTGTAGTGCTTCTTGTAGGTGACCATTTCTTTAGGAGTGTCCTTCTCGTCATCAATCCCATCTAATTGTTTTTGAAGGATATACTCCTGGTCCTCGAAACGAAGGGTCATCTTTATCTTGTGCATCTAGTCGTTGTAGTTGGTGCCAACCAATGTCACCTTGGAGCAAATGTTTAACAAGGACAAGTTATGGTTGGAGGAGAAGGAGGAACCAGAAGCATCATTTGGAGTAGACATTTGTAAAAGAAAGGTAGTTTTAGTAAGATCAGAACAATCCTTAATATAACAACCCCAAAATGAAATATTAAGGCTAGGATCCAACTATAAATTCAGAAATTAGAAAGGGGATATCATAATCTAATTATGAATTTTATAAAGGTAGGTAAATGAAGATTTACTAATATCACCATCGAAAAACAAAATTTGAAGGAAAGTAAGTTAAGTGAAATTACTAGATCCTTTTGACACTCATTGAAAATTTTCAATGGCATGTTTAATCTTAGATTATGCTCTTCCATTTGTGACAGGGATACCAAGGATCACAAACAAGATGTGAATAACCATGCAAATTAGCCTGGTACTCTTGATGTCATTAATCATCACATTCTAATATGTCGGTTAACCACATGCGCTCCATTAATTAAAGATAATTTTTGAGATGCCCATTACTACTATTTATTGTCACTATTAGTGTATCGGTTAACCACACGCGCTCCACTAACTACTATAAAGTATAATGTGCAATTTCATGGGTTAGCATACACATTCACAATTTTCCTAAAGTAACTAAGATTGGGATTCAATAAAAATAGTTTAGTTACTTTTTAATCAGCTTATACTTATTAATGAGAATTAATTGTCCTATCAAACCCGTTCGGCTAACGACCGTCCACTATACAAGAGAGCAGTGGGTAAGAGTGGATACCTAATGGGAGTCATTTTTAGGCACTTCCTTAAACTCCCTTTATAGTATGGCATCGTGAATAAGGCGTACTAGCTATTCGAATGAGTTGGTCTTATACATATAGTAACAATTAAAAATTTCATTTTACTTATAGTATAAGGTGTATTTTAAAACTTTTTAAAATACTAGGTTATTTCAATTTATTACTTAAATAATAAATCAACCTCTCTCTCTCTCCAAAATCATCTTGTCCAGTTGTTAGGTTAGAGGGCACCTGAAAAGGACTATGCTACTATTAATTCAAGTATATACCAATTATAGTCATGGGCTTAGACAGCTAATCCAACAATATCCACATCAGAGGCGTGAACAGTGACATCAAGAATAGTTATATGCTCGAAATTCAATTCAAAATAGGTATCCTTCCTAGGCGAAACATGAAAATTCCGATGATCATTCCCAAACAAATCATCTTCAATTGCTTCAGTATCTTTATTAGCTTCAAATGTTCTTGATGGTGACAAAGATTTGGTAGAAGGATCTTCGGCAGTCAAAGACCTAAGTATCTTAATAAGTTTTATAACACCAACAACCTTTTTTTTCTTTCTTCCTTAATAACATATAGAATAACAACACCAAAAGACTTCAAATTTGTATTTAACTTCTTGATTTTCCTAACAATAACCTCAAGAATGGAAGTTTCCTTAACACCTTCATTAACAAATTTTTCAACTTCCTTCTCAGAACCACTTACAACAGACTTCTTAGCAACATGTTTGTAACATTCTTAGATACCCCCTTCCTAAATTTCATAGGAATAGTTTTTCATGAAGCTTCTTTCTCAAAAGTTTTTAGCTTCACTTTTGACTTCTTCTTTGTAACCTATGAATCTTTAGAGGTTCCCTTTATAGCTTTGAAAGTGACATTCTTAGGAGTAGAACCTTTAGAAGTGGAATCCATAGAATTTGAGCAACAACAGGAAACATGACTGAATCATAAATTGTGGATCTGGGAATATGTAGTTGTGAGAATGTGGCAACCTCACTATCTCTAGGTATAAGAACACCTGCTTGATTATAAACATCATGTAAGATCAAACTCTAGAATTGAGCACTGGAAATGTGTGTCGAATTCTTAGAATGATTGATTGATGAAGCAAATTGAGCCCATAGTAAATAAGCATAATCCACATTCAACCCATAGAAGAGACCAACCATAACAAAGTAGAATTTGAGTTTTGCCTTATCTAGACCAAAACATCTACCAGTTAGACAACGAAGTGTGATTCCAAAGAGGAAATTCTAAACACCAGGAGGACTTGAATTCTTAAATTTTCTTATAAGTGAAAGAGTAGGATGATACCCCATCTCGTTAAACAATTGCATCACTTGTTCACTCGTAACCTTCTCGAACGGACCTTCAGACAGTAATTTAAGAATTTGGCCTAATTCTTTTGCATTCAACCCCATCGTCTTCTACGATTCCAACTAGAATGTTGTGACAACCCGATATTTCAACTCTTTGTAAATGACCAAAAAGGGTCAAGTATTGTAACCACTTTTGAGTAATAAAATTTACTTTCATAATAAAATGTACAAATAGTTCTATTTAATTTCCTTCTATGTTTAAATGTCTTTGAACCATGATCGTACGTGAAAAGAACGCCCAAATCCGACTTCATATAGCGAAGTTATGATTTTTCCAAGTTCGGCTTAGCAACAGACAGCTAAAAACTCGAATCGGAGATCGAGCGACATTTGGCCGGAATGACCTAAACGAGAATTGAAGGTCTCGACAATGGTATTCCAGCGGTAAAAAGTCTGGCAAAAACCGACATCAGATAAAGAAGTTATGAATTTTCAAAGAAATTCCTTAAACACGATGAGTTTATAATAAATAATAAAAAAAAATAATTTCTGAATTTGCCGACGGAGTCTAAACGAAAGTTGTAGAGCGTAGTCTCGCCTACGCGTGGATATAAAAACCATCGAAAACGGAGTTCGTATGAAGAAAATATGAATATTTGAAGTTTATTAAATAAATTAATTATTTATTTAAATCAAAATTCGGACATTATCCGAAGGGGAGTTAGTGTCCTCATCCGAGGTACGCGCTGCGTACCCCTGTACGCCCTGCGTAACCGAGAGGATTGGCCTCTAATCGTCCACGTCGCCCTATCCGAGGAATCCGACCCGTCTGAAGCGCCGACCCGTCCGACCCGCTGTCTCGTCCGACCCGCCGTCCCATCCGACCCGCGTACCCAGCAACCCGTCCCATCCGAAGCCGAGGCAGTCGAGGCTTCGGTCATGCATGACGTATGCGTACGTGCTGCGTACGAGCGTACGCCCCGCGTACCGAGGCAGACCAGCCTTCCTATAAATAGGATGCGAGGGCTTCCGAGAAAAGGGCTCATTTCTCTCCTCTCTCTCACAATCTTGCCTCGTTTTCCGTGTCCGTTCAAACCCGAAGCTCTGGTCTTTTTGGCTCAAGTCCCGAGGGTCGATTTTACTCCCGAGATTCCCGAGAATCCCGAGGAAAATCCGTTTCCCGAGACGAAACTCTGCCCAGTTTTCCACCTTGCTATCTCCAAAAATTTGAAGTGAGTTTCATACCCCTTAATCAACCTTTTTAAATATTCTAAATGCTTTTATATGCTTTCAAGGGGGGGATTACAAGTAAAACACACGAGTATTATCGTGTGTTACATAAAGAAACTCTTTTATATGCTGTTATATATTCAAATCACATGCGATTTATAAACCTTTAAGGAACTTATATATATATATATATATATATATATATATATATATATATATATATATATATATATATATATATAACATATGTTAAAATAGCATCCTATCTTTTGAAATATAAATTTGTTGTAATGCATGTATAAACTAAACTTTTCTTAGATTATTATTGTCTATCTTAGACTCTACACCAAAAATCTATGCTTTCATAATCAAGTGATTTCTTTTCTAGGTATTTCTAAACAAACAAGACACACTTTTAGAAAACTATAATAGGTATAGTTTTACGAACAAATTTCTAACTCTTATGTACTAGAAACATGAATTTCAAGAAGTTTACTTTCGTATACAAGAACAAACGTAACATTTTAACAAGTAGATCTGTTTTTATACCACGGTTTTGTGAGACACTAACTTCATGTACGTTCGAGTACACATTTCAAGTCCTGTATTATATACCAGAATCCCTTGGAGGGGGAGCATGGTGTTTGTGTATAGATCTATACGGGCTTGACAACCCGCGCCCTGACTGTTAGCTGCAGTCCACCGTTTGGGGTAACAAACGTCATAACATTCCAACGCCTGAAGAACGTTGTGTATAGGCATTCCGAGTCAATAGTATGGTTATAAAACTCACATGGGGTATTAAAAATGCATTGATTTACAAGGTTTTTAAACTCATTGGTTATTTTACACTTACATACATTTTGGAAACAAACATTGGTCTTGAGTGAAGGCTACTTTTATACTAGTAGAAAATATAGGATTTTCTAAAAAAAAACAAACAAAGATAAAACATTTCATTTCATTCAAACATTGTCACTTAAATACTTATGAAATTCACCAGCTTAAATGCTGATCTACTCTTTCAAAATTACTTGTATGTCCCAGGAAATCAGTAACTTCAGGTATTTATTTCGCTTTTGATGAAGGGATGCTGCGGCGCCAGTTTAATCTCGTATTTTTGACATCATATTGTAATTGAGTTTTGAACATGTAACTTTTGACAAATGTAAACTTTCAATTATATATATGATGGTTGTATTGCTTTCTTTACTATGTATTCATTTGTTACGTTACCACATGAAGTCATCCGCCCCCGAACGTTTCCGCCATTCAGGTTTGGGGGTGTGACAGATTGGTATCAGAGCAATGTTTATAGTGAACTAAGTATATCGAACCACATAAGATATACAAACTATAAATGCTTAAGGGACTAATACTCTCTGACAAAACAAATTTTCTTTTTTACGCTTAAGCAGCATTTCGTTCAACTTAAATTGATAGTTCATTTAAGTACAATTACATGCATACAACAAATTATTTTCATGATATCTAACTATACAACAAGTATTTAGACAAGTTGACACTACGATTAAGACTCGATATATGTAATCTGATTTGGGACAAATATAGCGTGATCAACTATATTTGCCCGAGATTGGACCAACGTATATCGAGGAATGATCGTAGTAAGCAACAAGTCAAAACTTACCAAACCATTACAAGAATCAAACACAAAAAAAAAAAAATTTAAAATACTATAGGAGTATTTGCTATCTAAACTAGTTTAACTTACATGTTTTGCATGTTCCGACTTTATTCAATTCTTATAATCCTATTTCTCGTGCAGTCAAATGGCTGGATTTCACCACCCTGGCGACCCCTACTTTCCCAACCAAGGCAACGGAGGATGGATCGAAGAAGATCCCAAAGAGGACGAGGAACCCATAGAAGTGGGTGATGACTCCGGTACCGACTCAGAGCCGGAAGTTATCGATCCACCACCCATTCAACCTCCCGTCTTCGTAAGGAACTTTCAAGGACCGACTCCCGTCTGGGGAAGTCACCTCCACCATTAGAGCCAACAGGAAAACCTACGCCCTCCCTACGACATGTGTCGGGACTTCTATGATGTCCGCGGCGGAGGTTCGGCTGATCGAGCACTCCCGGTAATGGTGGGTAAGTTAGCCAATCAGTCCTATCAGTCTGGAGTTCAAGCTAGTCGACTCCGGGATATCAACGTGGAAGTGCAGGTTCACACTTCTGACATCCGTAGGCTGGACAAGATGCAAGACAACGCTCAATTCCAAACCGAAGCATTTCAAGTGCAAATGATTGCAGCCCTCGCTGAACTGAGGGAACAACAAGCCGCTTTCGATAGGCGTGTAATGGTGTCAAAGCAATCAGATGCGGAGTCAAGCTCCAAGCGCAACCTACGTCGCAAGTAGTGCTTGTCAAGGACTCAAATTTTGTTATAGCTTAGGACCTCGGCTAAAAGTCTTTAAATTTCTCGAACTTTGTAATCGGAGACCCTTATAGGGGTCAAATTTTCATGATCGTTGTAACAACTTTTATATTAATATAAGTGACACTATTACTACTATGTTAAGTATTTCGTTCGAACCTTGAATGGTCTTTGTGAACCCAAATACTTGTTTCATACCTTCAGTCTTACAAATAACTTTCATTCTTCTATTTTAAGACTCATACTATCATCTGTTGTTGAACTATAGCGATTTAGTTCATGAGACACATACATTTTCTATTCTATGAAATTCTTATCCTTGTCTTTTCAACCTATAGTTGAAGGATGCCTCCGCGTAGAAACCCAAGGCGAAACAACGGCGAAGAAGCACCAGTACCACCACCACCTCCACCACCTCAATTTGATGTTGTTATGTTTCAAGCAGCAGTCACCGCAGCGGTGGCAACTGCCATGTCACAGATCAATAACACGAGTACTAATGGCTCGGGATCTGGCACACACCCATCCAACCATGGCGAGAGTCATGGACCACCGCGAGAATGTACCTATAAGGACTTCACTAATGCCAAGCCCCGGATATTTTATGGAACTGGTGGTGTTTTGGCACTGAGGCAGTGGATTGAAAGGACGGAGGCAGTCTTTGAAATCTGCTCTTGTCTCGAGCACAGCAAAGTCAAATTTGCAACTTTCACCTTTATTGATAAAGCTTTGACCTGGTGGAATGGCCATGTTAAAGTACTTACCCTAATCGTGGCAAACTCCATAAGCTGGGAGAGCCTGAAAGCCATGATGATGAGAGAATACTGCCCACGGGGAGAGATTCAAAAGCTTGAACACGAGCTATGGACTCTCAGAATGGTTGGTACCGACATCGCTACTTATACCAACAGATTCTGCGAGCTGGCAATTCTTTGTCCATATATGATTGCTCCAGAGAGCAAGAAGATAGAAAGGTACATCTGGGGACTGACGCCCCAACTTCGATCAAGCGTGTTAGCTTCCAAACCTGACACCTTTGATAGTGCTAAGGAACTGGCACAATCTCTGATTGACTACGGAGGTCATCCGAACTCAACCATTTCTGCACCAGCACCACAGAAAGGAAACAACAACAACTACAACAACAACAACAACAACAACAACAACAACAACAACAACAACAACAACAACAACAACAATGGCAGAAAGAGAGTGTGGAATAAAGGGAAGGGTGGGTCTTCCCAAGAATCCGCAAAGAAACAACTGGTTTCAGTGAATGCTGCCACTCACCCTACTACAGCTCCTACAAATACCTACCCAACAAAGCCTTATATAGGTAACCTCCCAAAGTGCACCAAATGCAATTACCACCACCATGGACCGTGTCGAGAAATGCAGTGCGCCAACTGCAACAGGAAAGGACACACAGCCCGTTTCTGCAAGGACCCCGCAAAGCCGATCACTCAAGTTCCCGGTGCGGGTGTAGGGCAGACTTGCTACGGTTGTGGCGAGGTGGGCCACTACAAGAGGAACTGTCCTAAGGCAGCAGGCACCGGAGGTGTGGGACGAGTTTTGGCAATAGGCCACGACGAAGCTGTAGCTGACCCAACTATTGTTGTTGGTACGTTCCTTCTCGATAATTCATACGCATGCATATTATTCGATAGTGGAGCGGAGAGAAGCTTCGTGAGTCAAAACTTTATTCATTTACTTAAACCTAAACCTAGCAAGTTAGAAAAATCATTCACTGTAGAGATGGCCAATGGAAAAACCGAAAACACAAATTGCATATACATGGGCTGTACGTTAACATTAGACGGCCATTCTTTCCCAATCAATCTCATGCCGGTCCAAATTAAAAGTTTCGACGTCATAGTCGGCATGGATTGGTTGAGTCTTCTTCGCGCCGACATCATGTGCTTTGAGAAAGCAGTCCGTCTTAACCTCCCTAACAACGAAACCTTAGTTATCTACGGCGACAAATCTAGTACAAACCTTCGAATCATTTCGTGCATCCAAGCTCGAAAGTGCTTGCGGAAGGATTGTCGAGCATTCCTAGCGCACATCGTTGATACAAGTCAAGAACTGAAGGACATCAAGTGCATCTCGGTAGTACGCGACTTTCCCGATATCTTTCCAGAAGAACTACCATGATTACCACCGCAACGCCAAGTCGAGTTCAGAATCGACTTAATTCCAGGAGCTACCCCAGTAGCGAAGTCGCCTTACCGTCTCGCACCAGCAGAGATGCAGGAACTTTCCAGTCAACTTAATGAACTCCTTCAAAAAGGATTCATAAGACCAAGTTTCTCACCTTGGGGAGCACCGGTCTTGTTTGTAAAGAAGAAAGATGGATCGTTCCGTATGTGCATCGACTACAGAGAGCTGAACAAACTTACTGTCAAGAACCGTTATCCTCTACCGCATATCGACGACCTATTCGATCAACTTCAAGGGGCGAACTACTTCTCCAAAATCGATCTACGATCCGGATATCACCAATTACGAGTTCTAGAGGGGGACATTCCAAAGACAGCCTTCCGAACTCGTTATGGACACTACGAATTCGTGGTGATGCCGTTCGGATTAACCAATGCACCAGCAGTATTTATGGACCTAATGAATAGGGTATGCCGCCCTTACTTGGATTAGTTCGTCATCGTCTTTATCGATGATATACTTATCTACTCTCGAAGTGAGAAAGAGCATAGTCAGCACCTACGAAAAGTCCTAGGAACGCTGCGAACGGAGAAACTCTATGCGAAGTTCTCTAAATGCGAATTTTGGATTCGAAGAGTCGAATTTTTAGGCCACGTTGTTAGCAAGAAAGGTATACACGTGGACCCCTCCAAAATTAAGGCTATTGAGAACTGGTCGGCACCAAAGACACCTACAGAAATTTGTCAATTTCTAGGTCTAGCTGGCTACTATCGCAGATTCATAAAGAACTTTTCAAGCATTGCGAAACCCCTTACTACATTAACCCAGAAAGGTGTGGCCTTTGACTGGGAAGCGAAACAAGAGAAGGAATTCCAGACACTAAAGCAGGCCTTGTGCACCGCACCGATACTATCCCTCCCCGAAGGGATAGAAGACTTCGTAGTGTATTGCGATGCGTCAACTCAAGGACTTGGTTGTGTTCTTATGCAGAGAGGGAAGGTTATTGCTTATGCCTCCCGACAGCTTAAGACACACGAAGTGAACTATACGACACACGATCTCGAGTTAGGAGCAGTGGTATTTGCACTGAAGATCTGGAGGCACTACTTATACGGAACAAAGAGTACTATTTTCACCGATCACAAGAGCCTTCAACACATTTTTGATCAGAAGGAACTCAACATGCGACAACGACGATGGGTTGAGTTACTGAATGACTACGAATGCGAAATTCGTTATCATCCTGGCAAGGCCAACGTAGTAGCTGACGCCCTTAGTCGAAAGGAATACATTGGTCGGAGGGTCAAATCTCTGACCATGACCATCCATTCCCACTTATCCACACAAATTAAGGAGGCACAAATGGAAGCTTTGCAACCTGAAAATGTGGCGGGTGAATCCCTGCGAGGAATGGAGAAGAACCTAGACGTCAAGGGTGGCGGAGCCTACTATCTCATGGACCGAATCTGGACCCCAAAACATGGTGGTTTCAGAAACGTAGTCATGACCGAGGCTCACAACTCAAGATATTCCGTTCACCCAGGTTCAGATAAAATGTATCTGGATCTTAAGAAACTGTACTGGTGGCCTAACATGAAAGCAGAAATTGCTACCTTCGTGAGTAAATGTCTTACTTGCGCTAAGGTTAAGGTCGAGTATCAGAAACCGTCAGGATTACTACAACAACCAGAGATACCAGAATGGAAATGGGAGCGGATTATTATGGACTTCATAACCAAGTTACCCAAGATGACAAGTGGACTCGATACCATATGGGTCATTGTCGACAGATTGACCAAATCCGCGCATTTCCTACCCATCAAGGAGACTGACAAAATGGAGAAGCTTACAAGAACTTACTTAAGGGAAGTAGTGCGACTGCATGGTGTTCCGATATCCATTATCTCCGATCGAGATAGTAGATTCACTTCAAGATTCTGGCAGTCACTACAAAGTTCCCTGGGAACTAGGCTAGACATGAGTACAGCCTACCACCCACAAACAGACGGACAAAGTGAGAGAACAATACAAACTTTAGAAGATATGCTGAGAGCATGTGTGATTGACTTTGGAAAGGCATGGGATATTCATTTACCCCTTGTCGAATTTTCATACAACAATAGTTATCATACAAGCATAAAGGCTGCTCCATTTGAAGCCCTCTATGGTCGAAAGTGCAGATCCCCTCTATGCTGGACTGAAGTTGGCGATACCCAGTTAGCTAGAGGAAGAGTTCCTGAAAGCACTCTCACCGGTCCGGAAATCATACGAGAAACGACATAGAGGATCGTTCAGATTCGTGAACGATTGAAAGCCTCTAGAGACCGACAGAAAAGCTACGCTGGCCAAAGGAGGAAACCTTTGGAATTCCAGGTAGGAGACCACGTCTTATTAAAGGTCTCACCGTGGAAGGGTTTAATACGCTTTGGAAAGCGTGGGAAACTAAATCCAAGATACATAGGGCCTTTCGAGATCCTTGCCAGAATCGGCCCTATGGCTTACAAGCTTAACCTACCGCGCGAACTTAGTAACATCCATCCAACCTTCCACGTCTCAAACTTGAAAAAGTGTCTGTCCGACGAGACTCTTGTTATTCCACTCGACGAGATCGAGATCAACGAGAGCCTCAACTTTGTGGAAGAACCAGTAGAAATCATGGACCGAGAGGTCAAACAAACAAAACAAAGTCGCATACCCATCGTGAAGGTTCGCTGGAACGCCAAGCGGGGACCTGAATTCACATGGGAACGCGAAGATCAGATGAAACAAAAGTAGCCTCATCTCTTTCATGTTCACTAGTATCTTTACTACTTTAAATTTCGGGACGAAATTCTCTCTAACGAGGGGATGATGTGACAACCCGATATTTCAACTCTTTGTAAATGACCAAAAAGGGTCAAGTATTGTAACCACTTTTGAGTAATAAAATTTACTTTCATAATAAAATGTACAAATAGTTCTATTTAATTTCCTTCTACGTTTAAATGTCTTTGAACCATGATAGTACGTGAAAAGAACGCCCAAATTCGACTTCATATAGCGAAGTTATGATTTTTCCAAGTTCGGCTTAGCAACAGACAGCTAAAAACTCGAATCGGAGATCGAGCGACATTTGGCCGGAATGACCTAAACGAGAATTGAAGGTCTCGACAATGGTATTCCAGCGGTAAAAAGTCTGGCAAAAACCGACATCAGATAAAGAAGTTATGAATTTTCAAAGAAATTCCTTAAACACGATGAGTTTATAATAAATAATAAAAAAAAAATAATTTCGGAATTTGCCGACGGAGTCTAAACGAAAGTTGTAGAGCGTAGTCTCACCTACGCGTGGATATAAAGACCATCGAAAACGGAGTTCATATGAAGAAGATATGAATTTTTGAAATTTATTAAATAAATTAATTATTTATTTAAATCAAAATTCGGAGATTATCTGAAGGGGAGTCAGCGTCCTCATCCGAGGTACGCGCTGCGTACCCCTGTACGCCCTGCGTAACCGAGACGATTGGCCTCTGATCGTCCACGTCGCCCTATCCGAGGAATCCGACCCGTCCGACCCGCTGTCCCGTCCGACCCGCCGTCCCATCCGACCCGCGTACCCAACAACCCGTCCCATCCGAAGCCGAGGCAGTCGAGGCTTCGGTCATGCATGACGTATGCGTATGCGCTGCGTACGAGCGTACGCCCCGCGTACCGAGGCAGACCAGCCTTCCTATAAATAGGATGCGAGGGCTTCCGAGAAAAGGGCTCATTTCTCTCCTCTCTCTCACAATCTTGCCTCGTTTTCCGTGTCCGTTCAAACCCGAAGCTCTGGTCTTTTTGGCTCAAGTCCCGAGGGTCGATTTTACTCCCGATATTCCCGAGAATCCCAAGGAAAATCCGTTTCCCGAGACGAAACTCTGCCCGGTTTTCCACCTTGCTATCTCCAAAACTTTCAAGTGAGTTTCATACCCCTTAATCAACCTTTTTAAATATTCTAAATGCTTTTATATGCTTTCAAGGGGGGGATTACAAGTAAAACACACGAGTATTATCGTGTGTTACATAAAGAAACTCTTTTATATGTTGTTATATATTCAAATCATATGCGATTTATAAACCTTTAAGGAACTTTTATATATATATATATATATATATATATATATATATATATATATATATATATATATATATATATATATATAAAACATATGTTAAAACAGCATCCTATCTTTTGAAATATAAATTTGTTGTAATGCATGTATAAACTAAACTTTTCTTAGATTATTATTGTCTATCTTAGACTCTACACCAAAAATCTATGCTTTCATAATCAAGTGATTTCTTTTCTAGGTATTTCTAAACAAACAAGACACACTTTTAGAAAACTATAATAGGTATAGTTTTACGAACAAATTTCTAACTCTTATGTACTAGAAACATGAATTTCAAGAAGTTTACTTTCGTATACAAGAACAAACGTAACATTTAACAAGTAGATCTGTTTTTATACCACGGTTTTGTGAGACACTAACTTCATGTACGTTCGAGTACACATTTCAAGTCCTGTATTATATACCAGAATCCCTTGGAGGGGGAGCATGGTGTTTGTGTATAGATCTATACGGGCTTGACAACTCGCGCCCTGACTGTTAGCTGTAGTCCACCGTTTGGGGTAACAAACGTCATAACATTCCAACGCCTGAAGAACGTTGTGTATAGGCATTCCGAGTCAATAGTATGGTTATAAAACTCACATGGGGTATTAAAAATGCATTGATTTACAAGGTTTTCAAACTCATTGGTTATTTTACACTTACATACATTTTGGAAACAAACATTGGTCTTGAGTGAAGGCTACTTTTATACTAGTAGAAAATATAGGATTTTCTAAACACAAACAAACAAAGATAAAACATTTCATTTCATTCAACACATTGTCACTTAAATACTTATGAAATTCACCAGCTTAAATGCTGATCTACTCTTTCAAAATTACTTGTATGTCCCAGGAAATCAGTAACTTCAGGTATTCATTTCGCTTTTGATGAAGGGATGCTGCGGCGCCAGTTTAATCTCGTATTTTTGACATCATATTGTAATTGAGTTTTGAACATGTAAGTTTTGACAAATGTAAACTTTCAATTATATATATGATGGTTGTATTGCTTTCTTTACTATGTATTCATTTGTTACGTTACCACATGAAGTCATCCGCCCCCGAACGTTTCCGCCGTTCAGGTTTGGGGGTGTGACAAATGTGATTATTTATGTTGATTTGTTGTACATAGCGGTTGAACCAGCAAGATACAACTACTTCATTAGAACGACAAATGAAGTAGTCAAAGCATGTGTAAGTATAGAATCATTCATAACTTGAACGAGCGTCTGCAATTCGTCTGGATATTCATTGATTAAAGGATTAAACCAAAGATAGTTGCATTTAACTTTCATGTTTGGTTCAAAGACTTCATCATCGTTTGTGTTGAATTGGTCAACAATAGTGTTTCCATTTGAGATGCTAATCCAAGGAATTTTGAATATGATCATAATTTGGGTTATGACTCTTTGCTTAAAGTCGTCAATCAGAAAGAGAAATTTGAATGATCACGTTTTCTTTTTTAACCAATGTCAAATTCAAATACAAATCATGTTCCAATAAGCCATTGCCACATGTAAAGTAGGTAACTAACATGTCAATGCCATGTACGGCAACGGATAAAAGTAAAGAATACTTTTTCTTGAGCCACGAGAAATCACAGGAACGTGACATCTACTGGATACTTCATCTTTCCAAAATGAATTAAATAATCTCCAAGATTCATTAGGAAGAAAAGACCAAACTTCGTCATTTATGTTTGGGCATCATTTAGTTATGCGAATAATAAATCAAAACATAAGCCAGACTTTACAAAATCTAGGTCTGAGTTGGTAATACCCATAACATCGAGACTTTCAGTGCTTTTGTGTACCAAAAGAAAAGTTAGAATCAAAATAAGAAAATTTTGGGCATTGTGATATCAAAGAAACTTTGATATAAAATTAGTAAGATCCTGGGCAAAGATGCTTTTCCTTCGACATCAAGAGAGATACAAAAGTCCTTGTGTGGTTTCCCATGAATTACAGTTGATTACTTATTGAGAAGTAACAAAGGGCCTCTCTTAACAAGCTTTGTAGGTGGCTGAGTTTCCAAACAAGTTTGCAACTTAACATAAGAGCGAATCATTGTAAGAAAATAATTATGTGATAAGTGTAATCAACAACAATAAGCATTGGAAAAAATTTATGTGGATTAATATCAAAGTAAACTTTCGTACGGAAATCTCATTTCATAAGAAAATTAACAAGCTAGATCAATTTTTTAGAATATAAGAAGTGATCCCTAAGCAATCCGAAGTGGTGCATGTCCAGGTGATGAATTTAGAATTGCTGACTATTCCATAGTAAAAGACTAGTTTGAGATGTATCTTATTGATAAAGTATTTTTGAGTCTGTAATATGCATTAATTTCTACAAGTACTATTTAGTTTTGTTCCCATTCTCACATTGTATCATACATGATACAAGATCAACAGCAACAACTATTTCAGTTTGTTGATCTTCAAAAGTCTATTTAAGGAGTAGTCTCTTATGTTCCAAGTAATGGAACAAGCACCTTTTCACATCAATCGAGAACTATTCTGTCAATCATTCTCTCAAACATTCTTCTTGTTCTTAAGTTACTTTACAATGTTCATACTTAATCTTTTATATTTTTTAGTACAATTTTGATTATATTATATTTTGAGGCTAGACTAGTTTACCTGACTAGGGTGTATCATTATTATTAGAAGACATTGATCTTAAGTTAACTCAAGATTTGGATTCCCAAACTTTTTCTGTACACCGTTGTATATTTTCTGCTCACAATTGGTATTAGAGCCTAAGTGGTTGTCCTTTGAATCCAAACGATCAAATTATAGTTGGTTGGTGGGCATCTCAATCATTTTTGTGTTTAGGATAAAAGTTCTTCTATATACCACTTTTGGTCTTATATCTTAACTTCAATGGATGCTTCTAATCAATCTCCACAAATGTATTCAATGCAAATAGCAAATAGCATGGGTTACCCAATGCATGCCCCATTGTTAGTTATTGAAGAGTATGATCACTGGAAAGTTAGAATGGAGAGATTTTTACTTGGTAAAGAAAAAGGTGAAGAAATATGGAGGTAAGTGAAAGAAGGTCCTCATGTTCCAATAAGACAAGTAGTTAGAGATGTTATTTTCATTCTCATGGGCCAAGATGAAGCTCAACTAGTACCACTAACTTTAAAAGATATCAAGAATCTTCGTACAGATCAAATCGCCTTCTCTGAAATGGTTTTTGGTGTACCTCCATCTCTCTTTAAGCACATTAAGTTGCACAAATCTTCTAAGGAGATTTCGGATACACTACAAGATTTGTTTGAAGGTTCAGAGAACAAGAAGGATAAGCGTTTGTAATTCATTATAAATGAATTCCACACCTTCACTACAACTCTTAATAAATCCATAGTCTCTACATCAAATAGGTATATGATCATGGTGAACAACATGACGGTACATGGAGTCATCTGAAGTACACTCGATTATGTAACAACCCGAAATTTGTCCATCGCCGAAACCCATTCTACCTGTAAAAATTCGCCGTTTATCAATTCGTTCCGATTCGTTTTTGGGTTTAAGTATTTAAACTTATATGTTTATTTAATACTAATGAGTGTCCAAACCCCTTAGGAACTCATGAAATTAGCCCGAAATGTTTATTTTAAAATTTTAGAAACGTCCCCGTCGGGTTACGGAAACCTAATCAGGTGCGACCAAAAGCCCCGTTTAATGCCAGTATCGTGTAGAATTCCACCGTGTCCAAGTTTTGGGACCTATTTAAACGTGTTCAAGCTTTCATTTGAAGCTTTTGCTTCATCTCTTTACTCTCTCTGTAACCTCTCTCCTCAACCAAGTTTAAGGGTCCAAAACCTGAAATTTAAGGCTTCTAATCACCAAGGTACCTTCCCTAACTTGTTATACAACCCCTCTAGCCTTCAAATTCGAGTTTATACCATGGATTAGGATCATTATCATGTATTTACGACCCTAGAACAGTCCTAGATCGTAAACTCATATAAATGGGGTTTTTGAGCAACAAAACCCTTCCAAAACACAATTAGACCTTAGATATGGCTAGATGACTTAATGAAATGGACTTAAAATGCCTTAAAACCATGATTTAGAGCCTTTTTCATGTGTTTACGGCCCTGGAGCATGCTTGGGCCGTAAACACCTATAAAAGGGGTTTTTATGCCCTTAAACCCTTCCAAAACACCAATAAGGCTTAGATACGACTTGTAGAATTATGGATTTGGCCTTGGAACACCTTGAACATCAATTTAGAGGAGTAAACTTGAGTTTACTACCCAAGAACATGCTTGGGCCATAAACTCATATTCTTGGGGACTAAACTCCTCTAAATGTGTTAAGATGCCACTTAAACACACTTTAAACCTTAGGATAAATTCTAGAAGTGTCTACCATCAATTTAGAAGCCTTAAAACATATAAAAGCACCCTTTAAAAAGAGTTCACGACCATGAGGGGGTTCATGGGCCGTAAACTCCAAAACCATGCCAAAAGTCCCTAAAAAATCCATACAAGGCTTGGGAAAATCATTAGAATCACATGTGATTGTTTAGGACCCAAAACATTAAGGATTGAGTGTGAAGGGGAGTTTACGGCCGTAAACTCCATGTTTACAGCTGTAAACTCCAATAAATAACCCCTATGTGAATTTCAATCCAATCCAAAGCTTAAAATCCAAGTCTAGCATTATTTCCCAAGTGTTTTGAAGTCATTTTGCACCCAAAATCACCATCCATGAGTTCACGGCCGTTAACTCATGTTGATAAGGTTTATAGGACCGAAAACTCTTGTATGAGTTTACCCTTGAAGAGTAAACTCAATATCCAAGCTTAATGTGTCCCCAAATGTCACCCGGGTCCTTCCAAACACTTGTAATGGGGTGTTTCCGCAACTAGAAGTGTATGTCCTTAACAAATAAATTAATGAAGTCCTAATTATATACAAATGTGTATCATTTCATAATCCATAGGAATCTTGTGCGTTCGCAAACCCAGAACGGACGTTTAAGATCGAAACTGACGCGTTTCTCAACCGGTGAGTGCATACCCCTACCCTTTTTCAAATGTTTTTCAAATGTTTTCAGGGGGAATACAAGCAAAAGTACAAGGAAATCTTGTACTTAAACGTATTTTCAGTCCAAATGTTTTATTTCATGTATGTTTCTAATATCGAAAATCGTGATAACTAATGATTCAAATAAAAGGGTATACTGTCAGACTAAAGTGAGATTTCTATAAAAAGTGTTTTGAATTATATTACATTTTTGCAAAAGAAATCATATTTAACATAAACTAAGATTAGTACGAATACGAATATGAATACGAATACGAATACGAATACGAATACGAATACGAATACGAATACGAATACGAATACGAATACGAATATGAATACGAATACGAATACGAATATAACCAATAGAATATTACGAATACGAATGCGAATACGAAAATAACTAATAGGATAGAATGAATACAAATACGAATAGAAACAGGACTACGAATGCGAAATAACGCCTTTGGATGACACCAAGACTTCGAATATACAGTTAGTGTACGCCTTGAATGTCACCATAGTTTCAAATTTAATACGAATCTGGACCTCTACTGATTTTTGAATACATCCGCCTTAGAATGTCGCCAGAGATACGAAAATACAACTAATGTACTCTTTTGGAAATCATCAGAATAATCGAAAATACTGTAATGTACGTTTATGGTGAATCCTAATATTCGAAAATACAACTAAGTTAGTAGATGATAGACAATCGAATGTAGGATAACTAAGAGTTTAGAATACTTAACTAATACTACAAGTATGGTAATTACTAGTACTTTGAAATTAAATCTAAGAACCAACCACAATACATAGGAAAATATGAGATTTTCCTGATATAACATAACAACTAGTAACGAAATTAGAAACGAATAGACAACTTAATACATAGGAAAATATGGGATTTTCCTGGGATAGCATAACAACTCATATACGAATAAAGTAACAAAAGAATAACTAAACTATTAGGAAAATATGGGATTTTCCTGTAATGACATAACAAACCGTTTTCGAATTTGCAATAAAAGATAACTAAACTGTTTTCATAAGAAAAATATGGGATTTTCTTGAACAACAACTTTTTCAAAAAGCAAAGGAAACTCGTTCTTTCCAAAACTAAACCGCTTATGAACTCACCAGCTTTATGCTGATTTTCAAACCGCTTGTATTCTCAGGTCATCGTTAGACAGGTACACCGCCACCTTTTGGAGAAGATGGAGCGTTCCGAAGACTCGTCTTTACTTTTGTTCGTATGATATATGTATAACACTTGTATAACTTTTCTTTCAAACAAATGTAAATAATATTATGTAATGTAATGTTTTGTGTTTACTGTTTTACTATGTGTATTGGATTTGATACTCAACGTGGAGTCAACCCCGAAAATGTTTCCGCCTTTGGTTTTCGGGGTGTGACAGATTACAACCTTAAGTTCATCAACAACCATAGAAATAGATGGGGAAATGTCAAGTCATGTCTTTAGATTAATGGATCTCTAAAGAAACTAAAGCTCTATCAGTTGTTTCACGAACTGTAAGGTCATGAATCCAAGGTTGGTCAAACGTTGAGAGTAGTTTTAGGAGGTCCTCTCACTTTAGTCAGTTTGGTCAATCCACTAATTTTGAGCCCATCTGCTGTTGATTTTTTTAGATTCATCCCACCTATTCCACCTATTAATCCTAGACCTCCTATTGTACTAACCTCTCCTGTTGTAAACTACCCATTAGAAGAAAACCTTGAACTAGAATCTGCTGATTCCGAACTTTGTTTCCAACAAGATTTTTCAATTCTATCCATGAAGTACAAATGTCCTTGGATCCCAATCAAAAACCTTATCAAAGTAGATTTGAAGCTCCTCACCAAAGCAGTCCTAAACCGTACCCTAAACCCTCTGAAAATCACATGCATATTGAACCAATATTCTGAATCACTTTTCGCAACCTTAGGAAGTTCCAAGATTACTCAAACCTAAGTTTATATGTCACATATATGGCCTCAGAAACCACTATCCTAAGGACTGTTTGGCTGAATTTCCTCAAAAACCAAAGGTGAAAGACTATACCTACTATGCTCATTGAGCACAAGAACTTGTTAAAAGTGAAAAGGCATTTCTAACTATGTTCGCAAGGAATGTTGATGGGTAACGGTCATCTGGTAATGAAGGTGAAGGAAAGTCTACATGTAACTTGTGTATTATGGTTGGAAAATTAATTAAGTGTGATGAATGTTACTGGTACTCTTGTTCGAAAGCTAATGATGACGATGCTGATCCAAACTATTGCTACATGGAAACAAATGATCCACCTGGTGGAAGCATCATCCAATAGGTAAAATAAATGAGTTTTTAATAATATCTTTGATTTATCTGTTTGTGAAACTTATCTATCTCAAATTCAACCAGATATTACATTTATCCATAAAGCGTATAAGGCTACCATAGAAGTTAGTGAGAAGTTGGATAATGATTTTACTAGACTTAGATTACGTTTTGAAGACAACAAGCTTAAGATTGAATCATTAGAGAGAGACCTTGCAATGGCTAAGGATGAATGTATTATTTTGAATTACAAATATGAAATTACAATTAGTGAAATAAATATCTTGGTTACTAATCATAAACGTCTTAATGTGAAAATTGATGCTTTGTATATTTTGATTGATATTCTTAAAACTAATGAAAGAATAACTCAAAATTTTCGTCATCCCTGGACCAAAGCACCTAGTCTTGGAAGCAAGTTTCTGAAGCTAGTTGTTCGTCCCCTAAAGGAACTTTGAAACTTAATGTTTATAGGAGACATTCTGAAACACACTTATTTGGATACCCCTGTCTCACCATTTTCGTCCCTTCATGACACCATAGAAAACATCAATCATTGATCCCTGAGATCAAACCGATCATTGATATCCCTGGACCTAAATTAGTCTTTGGAATCCTTACATAACACAGACAATACTGGAGCTTGTCTTACAACCTCAGTGCTATGAACAATTGTGTTATCAAGGAAATCATTGTTCATCCGAAGACTGAAGCTAGGAAAGCTCTTGAAAAGAAACTAGGTATGGAAAATGCTCTTGGTACCTTTAGAAATTTGAGAAGAAACTGCCTCAAATAGTTAGTCAAACTACTAGGAATCACAATACTTTCACGCCTGTTAAGATTCTTAAGAGCCCAAAGTATTCTCGATTGCTTAAATATACGTAATACAAGTGTTAATGGTGTGAAGAATGTTAATATTGAGACCTTGTCTAGGAAAACCGACTCTCCTCGAAAAATATCTTCTTCGGTTTTTATTGGTACCTCGGATGGCACGATTTTTAAACCAAAACAACTTCTGAAATCAAATGTGCGTACGAATGCAGTGTACAAAGGAAAAGATGTTCGGAACATTGATGTTCGGAAACCTTCTAAAGGTTCAAAACAAAAACTTGAATGGAAAGTGAAAAAGTCTAAAAACTCAATTGAATCACCTCTAAACACAGTTTTTCAACAACATCCCGGACAAATGTTCTTCCGATGAAAGTAGTGCCTAAACAACTAATGGTTGAATATGAATTTTAGATAAATGAAAGGACACTAACATTTTGTATCTTTCCAAAACAATCTAGGAAAAAGCATTCCCAGATACTAGTTGTTCAAAAATCTCAAACCAAGTCTAAAATCCTTAATAAAGTCCCTACATCTATTTTAGTCTAAAAACTCGAAAACTCATTAATTTTTCCGGCTTTTCTGCTTCTGAACAAGGTAAAATATGGTATATTGATAGTGCTTGTTCCTTGCACATAACTGGGAAGAAAGATTTTGTTCGTGATCTCCACCTTACTCCAAATGGTGGTTGTGCTACTTATGCCAACAATTCAAACTCACAAATACGATGTTATTGCATCCTGACCAATGGCAATTTTTTGTTTCCAATGTGGCTTATGTGTCCGATCTCAAGCATAATCTAATTAGTGTGACTCACCTAACTGATGCCAATCAAAGGGTTAAATTCTACAAAAAGCATAGCTACATCATGACAGAAGACTGAAAGAATGTCTCATTTAATCAGACCGTATCAAGACTATGTATCCTTTGGACAAGAACATGATCATCGGAAAGCCTAAACTATGTCTTCAATCAAAATTTCTTCCTAACGTAAGTTGGATATGACATCGGAGGCTTGCTCATCTTACCTTATGATACATGAGTGATTTGATTTATGGTGAAATGGTCTGAGGTCTTCCTCTCCTCATATTTGAAAACAATCATATACATGATGTGTGTGAATGTGGGAAGAAATCAAAGAAAGGACATCCCATTCTGATTGAAAAATCCATTTCAGAACCGATAGAACTTCTTCATATCGATCTTTATGGACCATCTACCTTTGAAAGCTAGTATTACAAAAAGTATATTCTTGTGATTGTTGATGACTACACAAGGTTCACATGGGTATTCTTCTCAATTTAAAGTCAGAAACTCCCTCTGAGCTTATAAATTTCATCAAAGGCATTGAAGTTATGATTAAACTTACTCTTTGAAGAATCTGAAGTGACAATGGTCTATCCACAATGGAAACTTTCTTACCGATAAAGGTATCTGACAATACTTTTCTGCTCCCTAACAATACTTATTAAAATTCCTCTAGTTGAAGCCGCTCGATAGATGCTAAACTTTGCAAACCCTCCTCTATATCTTTGGGCCGAAGCAATCTTTATAGGTTGCTTCAGTCAAAATCGAAGCATGATCAATCGTTGTTTCAACATGACACCATATGAAGTAATGAACGGTTAAAAGCCGAGTATCTCATTCGTACACATTTGGGTGTAGATGCTTTATCAAAAACAATTGTGATCAACTCAAAAAGTTTCAACCAAAACACGATGAAGCTATCTTTTTAGGATACTCAACAAAATCTAAAGCTTATAGAGTTCTTAATCGTCGAACTCGTGTAATTGAAGAATGCTTTGATATTACTTTTGATGAATTTCAAGATGCAGTAGATCAATTCTTTGACTTTCCAAACTACAACAATGCTGAGATATCTGGTTAATAAGTTCAGGGGGAGCACAATCCTCCAATTCAAGTTGGTTAGGGGGAGACAACTCTATTGTTGACATCAGATCATCTGTCATTCAAGAACATCCAAGATTGCATATATCGACAAAGGATCATCCTTCGAATTAAGTTATTGGAAATCTCAAAGATGGAGTTCAAAATCGCTCTACTACTACCATTCAAAATAGGCGTCACTACTCGGAATTCATATCAATGGTTAAACCTAAATCCCTGAAAGAATCATTAGAACTTTCTGATTGGATTACATCCATGTAAGAAGAGCTAGTAGAATTTGACAGAAATCAAGTGTGTACTATTATCCCTCCTCCTCAGGATTACCCTATTCTTTTACAAGATTGGTCTTCCGAAACAAACTCGATGACACTGGAGTTATAATCCGAAACAAATCAATATTGGTAACTAAAGGATTTACTTAGATCGAAGGACATGAATACAACAAGACCTTTGCTCCTATTGCATGTCTTGAAGCTATCCGAATCTTTCTTGCTTATGCTGCTCACAAAGGATTTAAGGTTTACCAAATGGATGTCACTAATGCTTTTTTCAATGGTGAACTTGATAGTGAAGTATATCTTCAACAGCCTTCTAGGTTTGTAAATCCTTCATATCCAAACAACTCCTACTAAATTTAAAAACCTGTCTATGGCCTCAAGCAAGCTCCCTGCGCCTTGTAGGAGACTCCCACTGATTTTCTGCATTGTTCCGGTTTTAAATAGGGTTATCGATCCCACATTATTCCGAGGAAAAAATGGCAAACATCTCATGCTAGTATAAATCTATGTCGACGATATCATTTTTTGTCAACTGATCCAACAATGGTTGATAACTTTGCAAAACTGATGGTTAGTCGATTCCAAATTAGTATGAATCGTGAATTAAGCTTCTTCCTCGGACTGCAAGTCAAACAAACCAGAAGAGGAATCTTCATTCATCAAGAAAAATACATTTCCGAACTTCTAAAGAAATACTCTATGAAAACATGTGCCTCTAAAAAAGTTCCAATGGGTTTTGGAAACAATATATTTTACGACCTATTTGGTGGTTTTGTAGATGAGAAGAGGTATAGAGGAATGATTGGATCACTACTCTACCGCGCTTCAAGTCGTCCCAACATCATGTTCACAATGTGTCTGTGTGCTAGATTCTGGGTTAATCTAAAAATTTCTCATCTTTTGGTTCTCTAGAAAATCTTTCGATATCTCAAAAGAATAAAGTACCTCAGAGTTTGGAAGCCTGCTAATCAATGTTTCCTTCTACAACCTTATTTTAACACAAAATATGGAGGAATTCATCTTGATACATAAAGTACATCCGGTAGTTGTCAATTTTTGGGTGGAAGATTGGTTAGATGGTCATCCAAGAAACATAATTACATTGCTCTATCAACAGCCAAAGCAGAATAAATTGTTGCCGCAAGCTGCACCTTGCAAGTTATTTGGATGAAATCTCAAAATTTGGACTATGGTTATTGATTTCAACAAGTTCGTATATACTGTAACTCTCAAAGTGCAATTTCTATTTCTCTCTGTCCAATTCAACACTCCATGACCAAACACATTGATATTCGGTACCACTTTAGTAAAGATCATGTTCTAAAAGGCAACATCGAGCTCATTTTTGTTCCATTTAACGATAAGGTTGTTGATGTCTTTACTAAGAAATTAGACGAAACCAAATTCAACGGGTTTCTGAAAAAAAAATGGGAATGATTATAAAGTGGCACTCTCTAATGGAAACATTAGAAAGTCAAATAATTCTAAATTAATTTTTTTCTTGGAATTATTTCTTCTTGAAAAATAAATGATTATTATATGTCTTTCTGTCTAACCTTTTCTTCTAGTCTTAAGATTTTTAGAATACCACCTTACTTGAAGATTCATCCGATATAGTCACATCGGATACCTTGAACATTGTTCCTCATAATGTTTTCCTTGAAGTACTCCTTGGAATTCAAATCCTACATGGTAATGTGATTTTGTCACTTATCTCTTTCCAAGCACTGCTCCTTTAGTTCTCAGAATTTCAAATCTATTGTTCAAAAACTTTTCCTCTAAGATCTTCATGAAATTTCAACCTCTAATATTTTTTTTTGAGATTGTGCGATCTCCAAATATATATATCATGTACTAATAATGTTTTTCACTTCTTTCCGAAGCATCTTTTGACATTCCGTCTCGGAATCTGTTTGTTCCGAGATTTTCAACAATAAATGAATTTATAGGTTTATCATATAAGTTCTGACTCTAAAACGTTTCTTTCATGATTATCTTAACCATAATTTCTTTTCTGATTATCGTTTTAATCCATAATTAACATGATTTCCGCACATGTTTTAATAAAAGTGCTAATTGTTCTGAACTGAATCAACTATTTTCCAAATTTGAAAAAGCAAACGTCTAATCCTTTGGATAATAACTGTCACATAGGAGTCTTTTTTGGGTTGTGCATTAAATTCAATCCGTTTTGGTTTTCGGGTGTCATCATGTGACAACCGTCAAATTCTGGTCAATTCAAAGTCAAATAAAGTCAACAAGTCAAACCGGTCAACTCAATTTGCCCGTAGGTACTAGAGTTTAAGTTATGTAATTTCTAAACAACTCTCTATTCTAATGAGAGATCATAAATCGAAAAGTGCGTACATCTAGATCTCCTTAACCTAAAACTGTGGTACGTGGGAGCCAAACCGATAAAACAATGTTGCATACTCATCGGGAGTATGCAAGATCCTTAAACAAGGCTTAACGGGGCTTACGGACCTTGCATTTCGAAGCCAGACACTCACATTCATCACACACGAAACCGCTCTCAATCGTTTTCACTCTATCTCTTTGTATGAGAAATCTCTCCAAGAATGTCAAATCTCTCCCAAATCTCCCTAAGTATGTGAAATCTCTCCCAAATATCTCTTTGTATGAGAAATCTCTCCAAGAGTGTCAAATCTCTCCCAAATTTCTCTAAGTATGAGAAATCTCTCCCAAATATCTCTTTGTATGAGAAATCTCTCCAAGAATGTCAAATCTCTCCCAAATCTCCCTAAGTATGTGAAATCTTTCCCAAATATCTCTTTCTATGAGAAATCTCTCCAAGAATGTCAAATCTCTCCCAAATCTCTCTAAGTATGTGAAATCTCTCCCAAATATCTCTCTGTATGTGAAATCTCTCCCAAATATCTCTCTGTATGTGACATCTCTCCAAGAATGTCAAATCTCTCCCAAATCTCTCTAAGTATGTGAAATCTCTCCCAAATATCTCTTTGTATGTGAAATCTCTCCAAGAATGTCAAATCTCTCTGAGTATGTGGAATCTCTCTCAAATCTCTCTCGAAATCTCTCCCAACTTTCTATAATCACTCGGGGCATTCCGACCCTCGAATTTGGCGAAAACAGCCCAAAAGCGGAAGTCTACGCGAAAAACGGGCTTGAGGAACCGAAACCCCTCTTAGGACCCGAAAGTCCTCTTAGGAACCGAAACCCCTCTTAGGAACCGAAAGTCCTCTTAGGAACCGAACCCTCCTGATGAAGAAGGCTGCCGAACCGAACCCTCCTGATGAAGAAGAACCGAACCGAACCCTCCTGATGAAGAAGAACCGAACCGAACCTTCCCTTCTGACCACTTTCGCTTCTGACCCTCGCTTCTGAGCTTCGGACCGAACCCTCGATCTAGGACCCTTCGCATCTCACCTCTGGTTCGCAACCCACTTCCGACTCGGCACCAGCAAGGACCGAACCTCGACCTAGGGACTGAACCTCGGCCTAGGACCGAGAGGTCTCGCTGGGAACGCTTTTTCTCCCGGTTTTCGACTAAATTCGCATTTTAGGCCCGTTTTTAATTATTTTAACACGAGATTTTCACCCAAAACTTTATTTTAACATATAAGGACCCTTAACTATTAATTAATCACATTTTTAAGGATAAAACCTTATCCAAAAGAGAGTGGGTGAAGTACAAAGGTAGAGTGTTGACTTTACTTATTTATATGACACAAGCAACCACTCCCATACCCACTCCATGTCACTATTCACCACCAGCCCATCCCTAGTCACTTCATAGGTCCTTTCTCACTATTTTCAACTATTCCCACGTTCTTAGGGCTGGAACATCCATCCTCTCTCCTCACACTTTAATCATTCTCTCATTTTTATCAAGAATCACACTCCAAACTCTCTCATCTTTTTCTCTCTAATTCGAGAATTTCAAGGCATACTCCAAGACTCTTCTCCTACAATTAGTAAGTATCATCATCTTTCTTATGATTATTACACATCCTCCTACTCAAATCAAAGACTGCTTACACAAACATCATCACATTCTTGTTAGATTTCGAATCTTCAAGTGATTCTTCAAGTATTCTTGGGTTGAACACTTCTCTTCTTCAACACTTACCTACTGAAATCACTCAAGGTGAGTTCATACCCCTACATTTTCATGTTTTCTCAAGTTTTTAGGGGGGGGGGGGGGGAATACAAGTTAAAACACCAAGAACATAACTAAACTTTTCTAACAGCCTTCATCAGAAAAGTTCAACCCCATTCATGGACTGTTTTGGACAATTTAAACATTTTAGTTTTCAAAACTGTTTTAGGTGCATGTAGCTCCACTTCTTAGCTTTAAAATGACTACTTGCACATCACCATACGATTTTTTCTACAATTTATGGTGATTTTTACAAAACTGCCTATCATTTCAAACATCAATCCGGACCAGTCTGTGATTATGGACTTTTTCACACAAGTAAGAAGTCATTAAAAATTATAATAAAAATTATGAACAAACTAGACTCATTTTCCAAACTCTCAGAAGTTACGGAACTTGATTTGGACATTTTATGATTTTTCCACAATTTTTCCAATAACAGTTACATAAAATGTTATTAACAGAAAAACACTATAAATTTCATTTCACCTTGTAACATGTTGAGCAAGGTATACATCATTAGGTGATTATGTGTTGTTGCAATATATGACAATTTTGTATTCTTATATAGGCATACATCAGAAAACAAATTGATTTTTACCTCCACAAGTATGGTAAATATATAAATGATATTACAAGGCTATATCCATTAAAATATAAACATTGGTTACCACCCACACAAGTAAGGCTTATGCTCACTACCCACACAAATATTTAATAAACTATAATAGGTATAGTTTAGGGTTATTTTACATAACAAACACATGATTAAAGGTTACCACTATGGATAATTATGGTAAACTATAATATGCATAGTTCATGTTCACTAGTCACTATCACTATTTGATGAACTATGATATGTATAGGTTATATTCACCATCACCGCCACTTTTGGTAAACTATAATATGGATAGTTCATGTTCACTAGTCACTATCACTATCCGATGAACTATGATATGTATAGTTTATGTTCACAGTCACTATTACTATTTCATACACTACACTAGGGTTTGGTTCCGGTTTTTGGATTCAAGTCCACATTAAATTTTCGCATTGTTAGACTTCAACTATAATCGTTGAGCGTATGTGCTTGAGTCATACAAGAATTTAGTCTGGATTGGCTTAGAATTGGTGGTGCCCGCCTCATCTCCTGTTCCTCGTTGGGTTGTGGACCTAGGGCAGACCCATTATATTCAACGTTTTATCTAACTTAAATCTTCTATAACTTATATACGCTGGACGATTATAGGGGAAATCTACGGGTCAATCTAGGGTTCATCAACACATCATATAGGAATATTCTGTTTACACTTAACTAAGAAAATATTGGATTTTCTGGAAATCAAACTCTATCGATTTTACAAGGAAAACGGTTTCTACTTCAAACAAAACTCTTATGAACTCACCAACTTAATTGTTGACACTCTTTCAAAACTACTTGTATTCTCAGGAAATCAGTGAAACAGGGAAACTTTAGCGCTTTGAGGACGGGACGTTAAACCGTCAACAATTTATTTGTGTCATCATAATGTAATTGATTTTGAAACATGTAAACATATACTTTGGTGTAACTTTTTCAATTATATTTATGATGGTTGTATTTACTTTGAGCACTATTATACACGTTGTTGTGATACTGTACATGAAGTCCTCCGCCCCCGGACGTTTCCGCCATCCTTGGTTTGGGGGTGTGACACATCATTCAACTCTTCGACACGACCCGAAAGTTCCTACCTACATAATGATTTTGCATCATAACTGTTCACACTTTTCACTTTGGCTATCGTCTTCTTAGAGCTTTTTCTTTCGTACTCTATTCTTCATGCTTTCTATCACTTCCTTCAATGGCTTCAAAATCATCTGATGTGGATCCCAAATCATAGAAACCTGCAATTACGAAGAAAGCTTCGAAAGGGTCTGCTTCATCTTGATCAAACGAAATCATTCTCAGAGAAACTACCCAATTGTTCTCTCTTAACCCAATGGACTATGATGCATTTATGAGAATCGTGACCGAGTTCATGTCCAGTCATCCCGTCACCATTCCTCTTACTAAAATCCCTAACCCTAATTTCCCTCTCAAAATTGTTCACAAAGCCTTCGAAAGATTGTAGATTGAAGATAGTTTTCTTGAAGTGATGATCACTAACGACATGATCGTACTGGTTCACAATGCTACTTTTCTCCAATAATTTGGAATTATAGAAAACCTTAATGGTTTTCAAGAGCATGAACTGTCGTCTGAAGAGTTTCAGGCATTCTTGACCCAAATCGGCTACAATTGCGAGTCTAAGGCTACGGAGTTGAAGAAATCAGTCGTTCCTGGCATTTGGACTATCTTAATGCACTTTATTCTTAGGGGACTATTTAGAAACCATGGTGGTACAAACACCATGAGCAAGGACTGGATTTATGTAGTGTACATCATCTTCACCGGAAAAGCCAATATCGTTGATCTACCAAAAGTGTTGTGGAAAGACTTCAGGAAGTTCGCCGTCAAGAGGAAATTGAACGAGATTCCAAGTCCGATATTATGGGCTCTGATTCTACAAAAGCTATACCCCAAGAGAAATGAAGCTATTAAACTCAACT
The DNA here is from genome assembly GCF_051521515.1 of Lactuca serriola. NCBI lineage: Eukaryota > Viridiplantae > Streptophyta > Magnoliopsida > Asterales > Asteraceae > Lactuca > Lactuca serriola. The sequence goes on from NC_136413.1 coordinate 169,643,260, forward strand.
CCAACGTCCAAGAGGTGTACTATTCTTTCAAGACTATAAAAGCTCATTTCTATTTCGGAATCACTTCGTCCTTGGAATCTTGAGATGAAAATGGAGAACATAAGAAAAATGACATTGTTCCTCCTCCTCCTCCAGAAAACACATGTGAAGGACATAAATATTCTTCTCCTCAAGAAGATCCACATGATGATGAGAAGAGCAAAGAAGATGATCACAAGTCTAGAAGTTCAACGTCGGACATCAGATCCTCCGACAAAAATGTTGCAGATCCGTTTGCCTTATTGGAACTTAGAGATAACGTTGCTACAAGAAACTCCAAGGTTGATAAGGTTACTGACCAAGTAGCAAGCCTTCAGTCAAAACTTGTCTTGCTACTCAAATCTCTGTCCGAGATCAAGGATACCGCTCCATCCGAACTTGATCGTGAAAATCACTTTGTCCATCTTATCTCACTTAGCCTAAGTCATACTCTTGAAGATGATGAAGCACACGACAAGGACAATGTGGAACATCACATCACTAGCATCAATACTATGCTAAAAGTTCATGATGATATGCTCTCTGCTACAAACACCCTGATCAATCAAACTCACATTCGTCATGAGAAACATATTCAGAGATTGGAAAAAGAGATTTGCACAGAGAGACAGTGAATATGGTTATGCAAGAAGTACTCATCAAGTTCATTCATGCAGATCAACATCATTGGTTGTTCCGAACTATAAGTTTGATAAAATGCTTTTCGTTCTTAATGAAACCTTTTCTCACCTCAAACTCAAGCTCCAACTATCAAATTTTATGATTCTCTTTACAAGAAAATAAATATAAGATTTAACCGAGTCCTTGACCGCTTAAACGAGCTCAAGTACGCTCCATTGCTTGCATTGGAGGCAAGGCTGTCTCATGCAAGAGGGGAAGAACAACATGTGGAAGAATAATAGAGACAAAAAAAAGACATTCCAATTCAGATTTATCTTGAAATTTTCTCTCCGAGATGATGATTCTGATAAAAAAAAGTTGTGGAAGTAGACACTTCTGAAGATGATGATGATGATGATGATGATGATATTGTGGATGATGTAATTCTTGGACTACAAGCTATCAGGGAACCACCTACCAAAGTCCTTTCAGAAGCAGAGAAGATGAAATGGTCCTGAGTTTCATGGCCATCATCCTTGTTTGAAGCATTCAAAATAGCTGAGACATGGCGAAGGTTAAAACAAATCTTATAAACGATGCCTTCCGAGCCGCTCAATCAATGCCTCCTCCGATTCTTACTCTGAAAATTGTCTAAACTGATGTAGGTTCTCCTATTAGAAAGCTGGACATAATCCATGATCAATTTTTTCTTCTTCCTCCATGTGAGCTGTTCATTACTCAATCTGGCTAAAAAATATATCTCATCCATCTCATCTTAAGTTGATCAATCAAGTGAAAAAGGAAAGCAAATAGCCAATTTGTTTAAAAAGTCTGAGCACTTAAATATTGTAACAACCCGGAATCTCAGGTATTGTTAAAATTATGTTTTTGAGGTGATTTAAGAGGGGACTCGGCGAGTTGGAGCCTAGAATCGCCGAGTAGGATCGCAGACTTGGTCGCGGGTTCGCGACTGGACTCGACGAGTCCAGATATGGACTCGGCGAGTCTACGCTGTTTAGCGAAAACGCTAACCGTTCAGGTTTGGGACGTATAAAAGGGACTTATTAGCCGTCATTGTTCACTTTAGCCTTCTGAGAAGAACCCTAGATCGATTGTGTGCATCTGGAGCAAGGATTATAGGCCATTGTAGATTATAGAAGAATTGTTGTGCAAGGAAGAGAAGGAATTGGCTAAAGGAACAGCAAGGGAGTCACATTCTGAGGATTGGGGACACAGAGAATACATCATCCAGGTAAGAATTCGAGTATACTCTGCTATTTTGATGTGATTATGGAATTAGGGTTTGTGGAACCCTTTTTGTGAATAGATTGAATGTTACCCTAGTCCCCTAAACGAATGTAACCCTGTATTGGGACCTTTGGAGGTCCAAAATGTCCCATGTCTGTGCATTTCGGGAATTGATGAAGGTTTTGGATTTGAATCCTTATGCCTTAGGTCAAAATGTAAAGTATGAATCATAAGGTGTATCATGAGCACTGAAATGAGGACTTTACGTGATGGATCAGCCTAGGAAGGCCAGACCTAGGAATGGTCGGAGCGGTTCTGACCTTAGGATGCAGTTTGAGCGGCTGCATGGCATGGACTCGCAGAGTCCGATGAACAGACTCGGCGAGTAGCTCGAAGATTAACTGGGACTCGTCGAGTTGTTCTTCAGACTCGGCGAGTTGAGTCGGGGTGGCCCCGCGATTCTTCCAGGAGTAACTCGTCGGGTCAAGGAGGATACTCGACGAGTAGAAAGGGAATCTCAGAGAATTGGAGGACGTCTAGACTCGCCGAGTCGCCATGGCACTCGCCGAGTCCGGTCGAGTTGACCGTTGACCAGAGTTGACCTAAGTCTGACTTCTTAGGGATAGTCACACTTAGAAGATATAAGTGTTAATGAGAGATATGTGATGTTATAGGGAGGTTGTAGCTCGACGGATTGTGCACGAGTGATTTCAGGATTTGCTAGCTTTCAGCATTCACGAGGTGAGTCTTCTCACTATACTGTACCCGGAAGGGTTTGACTGTGGGACCGGAAGGTCAGATATGATATGTGATATGTATGATATATGTGGTAAGTTATTTGTTATATGTGCTATGTATGTTATGTGGGCCGGAAGGCAATAGGTGATGGGCCGGAAGGCGATTATGTTATGGGCCGGAAGGCGTTGTGTTGAGGACCGGAAGGTCAGGGCCTGGAAAGGCGTATGCACGTAAGTTGTATGTTGGGGAACTCACTAAGCATTTATGCTTATAGTTGATATGTATGTGTTTCAGGTACTAGCGATGACCGTGGGAAGGCGCCGGCGTGATCAGTACACACTGAAGGATGTTTTTTTTTTATGATCTTGGGATTTAGACAACTTGTATTTGACATAACACTTGAATTATTTATGCCTTGTTTTGTATGGAAATACTTTATTTTTAAAATGAAAAATTGGTTTGAAAATTTGCGTTGTTACAATTGGTATCAGAGCCTTGGTTTGAGGGATTCGGGTGCACCTTCAGGAGTAACTGAACTCAAACCGAGGATTTGAGGAAATTTTTTTAAATAAAGGCATAAACTTTTGTAAATGGTTTTATAGTAAGCAAGAAAGAAGCAGTGTGTACGATCAGTCAGCGCCCGAACGGTAAAGATCCCCAAAATACCTTACAATATTATATGATATGAATTGTTATGCATGCTAGAAGACTAGGTATTCATGATAGGACTAGAGTGGCCTGATTTGTGATGCCTTAGTCTAAGGGAGTTTGCCGATATGAGATGCTTTGCTAGTGTGCGGGTAGATAGTGCATAACAGAAGTAGAGTACTCACTATCCGGGGTTTGGGGAGGAAGATTTGGGATGAATGCTGATGCGGTGTGGTCGGTAGTATTGGGCCCGTACTACCGAAGATACCGGGTCAGTGGGAGACCCAAGTAAGAATCCCTGGATATCGGAGACTGAGTAGGGTTGCGTTATCGAGTGCGATTATACTCGATGGGGTCTCTGATAGTTTTATGTTGTATTTCAGAGACATCATGGTTAGACCACGCCACGGAGCGAGTTCGAGCGGTGTGAGTGACGAGGAGATTCGTCAGATGATTCACGAGGAGGTAGCTGCGGCGATCCGGGCCGAGATCCCGGAGATGTTTGGGTCTATTAAGACCACCCTGATGGAGACGTTCGGGGAGCGGTACGCCGCATTGACTGAAGCTGCAGCCGCTGCAGCTACCGCAGCTGTGGCCACTGCCAGGCCACAGGGGGGTGACTCGTTGCTGTTCCGGGAGTTCAGCAACACGAAGCCACCTGAGTTCGATGGGATGCAGGATCCGATTGCTGCGATGAGGTGGATCGCGGATATAGAGGGGTGCTTCTACACTTGTTCATGCCCGGAGCACCTGAGGGTACGGTTCGCTTTGAACCAGCTCCGTCTGAGAGCGAAGGACTGGTGGAAGTTCGTGACGGCGAACTTCACTTTGGCAGAGATTACAGCAGTGACATGGGAGGGGTTTACTGCTATGTTCAGGGACGAGTACGTTCCCCCGGTGGAGAGGGAACGATTGGTTCAGGAGTTCTTAACCCTCAAGCAGGGTACTGATTCTGTTGCGGTGATCACGCGGAAGTTTCATGTGAGGGCGATGTTCTGCCCCGAGCTGGTGTCCACAGAGCAGGCTCGGATGAGCCGGTACTTGGGTGTTTTGAGGAGGGATATCCGGGAGTTTTTGTCGAACTCCACCTATCATACTTTTACTGAGCTTCAGGCGAATGCCAGGAAGCGTGAGATCGAGTTGGAGACCCAGGCCAGGGAGGAGGCCGAGACTCAGCAGGTGGACCGGCGGCCGGCTCAGTCTCAGCCGGCAGCCAAGCGGACCAAGTCCGCCGATTCGAGGACGGGAGGTCCGAAGGGCCGCACTTGCGGAAAGTGCGGCAAGGGTCACGATGGGGCGTGTCGAGCTGGTGCTTGCTACAAGTGCGGCAAGGAGGGGCACATTGCTAGGGAGTGCCCCAAGGGGTTTATGGTTTGCTTTCATTGCAACCAGACCGGCCATCGGAAGGCCGAGTGCCCTCAGCTTCGTCAGGGATCTGCACCTACTGCCAGGACTACTGAGACTCGACCGGTGAAGGTCGAGGCCCCGAGGGCTCGTGGGAGAGCCTTTCAGCTGACTGCGGAGGAGGTCCGCGCTGCGCCCGATGTTGTGGCAGGTATGCTGTAATTCATGTATTTATTTTTAATGTCGAGATGTTATGCTTATGTTATTATATGCGTAGGTACTTTCCTTGTGAACTCTGTGCCTGCCTTAGTGTTATTTGACTCGGGTGCGAGTAGGTCCTTTGTATCTTTAGCCTTTAGTCAGCATATCAGCGTTAGTCGTGAGTCGTTGAGTCGACCTTTGAGAGTTTCTATAGCTGACGAGAAAGTGATTTATGCCACGGAGGTTCTTCGGGGATGCGTGCTAGAGATTTTTGGGGTTGAGTTCCCGATTGACCTGATTCCTATTGCGATGGGTAACGTCTGTGTCATCGTGGGCATGGACTGGTTGAGCCGATTCGGCGCTGTCATCGACTGTGAGCGTCAGCTGGTGACTATACGAGACCATAGTGGGGGAGTCCTTTCGGTGTACGGCGAGGGTACCCGTTCGGGATCAGCTTTTTGTTCGGCCGCTAGGGCGAGGCAGTGTCTACAGCAGGGCTGTAAGGGTTTTGTGGCATATGTGATGGATACGCGGGAGGTTTCCGAGAGACCGAAGTCAGTGGAGGAGGTCCCAGTGATGCGTGAGTTTCCAGATGTTTTCCCCGAGGAGCTGCCGGGAGTACCTCCTGTGAGACAAGTAGAGTTTGGTATCGACCTGGTTCCGGGGGCCGCGCCTATTACTAAGGTGCCTTATCGTCTTGCACCTCCAGAGATGCAAGAGTTGTCCTCGCAGCTTCAGGAGTTGCTGGGGAAGGGATTCATTCGGCCGAGCAGTTCGCCGTGGGGAGCACCTATTCTGTTCGTCAAGAAGAAGGATGGTTCACACCGGATGTGCATTGATTACCGGGAGTTGAACAAGTTGACTGTCAAGAACCGTTATCCGTTACCGAGGATCGATGACTTATTCGATCAGTTGCAGGGAGCATCTTGGTTTTCCAAGTTCGATCTGAGGTCAGGGTACCATCAGGTGAGAGTGCGGGATGAGGACGTCCAGAAGACAGCGTTTAGGACGCGATATGGGCATTATGAGTTTGTGGTGATGCCTTTCGGGCTCACCAATGCCCCAGCGGTGTTCATGGATCTCATGAACAGGGTTTGCAGGCCGATGTTTGATCGGTCAGTGATTGTATTTATCGACGACATTCTAGTGTATTCGAGATCTAGAGAGCAGCACGAGGAGCATTTGAGGGAGGTCCTTGAGGTATTGAGGTCGGAGAAGCTTTATGCAAAGTTCTCCAAATGTGACTTCTGGTTGCGGGAGGTCCAATTTCTAGGACATGTTGTTAATCAGGAGGGGATATTGGTCGATCCGCCCGAGGTTGAGGCGGTGATGAGTTGGGAGGTGCCGAAGTCACCCTCTGATATCAGGAGTTTCCTCGGGTTGGCAGGGTACTATCAGAGATTTATTAAGGATTTCTCCAAGATCGCAGTGCCGCTCACCAGATTGACCCGCAAGGGTGTTGCATTCTCATGGGGACCCGAGCAGCAGACTTCCTTTGAGACACTTCGCCAGAGGTTGTGCGAAGCCCCGGTATTAGCTCTCCCGGACGGGATGGAAGATTTTGTAGTATATTGCGACGCATCGATTTCGGGACTGGGTGCAGTGTTGATACAGAGGGGTCATGTGATAGCTTATGCGTCGAGGCAACTGAAGCCTCACGAGGCGAGATATCCCACGCATGATTTAGAGTTGGGGGCAGTAGTGTTCGCTCTCAAGATTTGGCGTCACTACCTGTATGGGGTTCGATGTACGATATACACGGACCATAAGAGCTTGAAGTATTTGATGGGTCAGCCCAACCTAAATATGCGTCAGAGGAGGTGGTTGGATGTGGTCAAGGATTATGATTGTGAGATCCTGTACCACCCAGGCAAGGCTAATGTGGTAGCTGATGCATTGAGCCGCAGGGCGGAGAGTACTCCATTGCGAGATGTATGTTTGAGACTGACTGTGATGGCTCCAGTATTGGATGATATTCTTGGGGCACAGGCCGAGGCGGTGCGACCAGAGATGCAGAAGAAAGAGTGGGTCGTTGAGTTAGTTTCAGAGTTCGTTAAGGACGGACGAGGTCTTCTAACGTTTCAGGGTCGGATCTGGGTACCGTTCGTGGGCGGTACGCGTATTACTTTGATGGAAGAGGCTCATAGATCGAAATTCTCGATCCATCCCGGTGCTACGAAGATGTATTTGGATTTGAGAAAAGAGTATTGGTGGCCCTGTATGAAGAGGGACGTCGCATGGTTCGCTGAGAGATGCTTGACCTGCCGCAGGGTTAAGGCCGAGCACCAGAGGCCGCATGGCAAGTTACATCCATTGGAGATTCCTGAGTGGAAGTGGGAACAGATCACTATGGATTTCATCACCAAATTGCCGAGGACTGCCAGGGGAGTTGATGCAATTTGGGTGATTGTGGATAGATTGACGAAGAGTGCACACTTCCTTGCCATCAGCGAGAGTTCTTCAGCGGAGAAGTTAGCGGAGATATATGTGAGAGAAGTGGTGTCTCGGCATGGGGTGCCGATCTCGATTGTTTCAGACCGTGATGTACGCTTCACTTCCAGGTTCTGGAAGAAATTCCATGAGGATCTGGGTACTAAATTGCATTTTAGTACCGCATACCATCCCCAGACAGACGGTCAGAGCGACCGGACGATTTAGACGCTGGAGGACATGCTTCGAGCGTGTGTGTTAGACTTCGGGGGTAGCTGGGATGCGTATTTACCCTTGGCAGAGTTTTCCTACAACAACAGCCATCATTCGAGCATTGGTATGCCACCTTTTGAGCTGTTGTATGGTAGGAGGTGTCGGACCCCCATTTGCTGGGGAGAGGTGGGACAAAGAGTGATGGGCAGCACAGAGATCGTACTTCAGACGACAGAGCAGATTCAGCAAGTTAGACAGAGATTATTGACCGCCCAGAGCCGACAGAGGAGTTATGCAGACAGGCACCGATCCGAGCTTGAGTTTCAAGTCGGCGACTTCGTTCTCCTGAAGGTCTCTCCTTGGAAAGGAGTGATTCGATTCAGGAAGAGAGGCAAGTTGGGGCCCCGGTATATTGGGCTATTTCGGGTGATTACAAGGATAGGCCGGGTAGCCTATCGGTTGGAGTTGCCAGCGGAGTTGGGACAGATCCACGACACCTTTCATGTGTCGCAATTGAGGAAGTGCATAGCCGATGAGTCGGCAGTGGTTCCATTAGAGGATATTTAGGTAGATGCGAGCCTGAATTATGCTGAGAGACCAGTAGCCATCAGGGATCGGAAGATCAAGGTTCTGAGGAACAAGGAGGTACCTCTGGTGTTGGTTCAGTGGCAACACCGGAAGGGATCGGAAATGACTTGGGAGCCGGAACGTGAGATGCGGGAGCAGCATCCGGAACTATTTTCAGAGTGAGACTTCGAGGGCGAAGTCTAATCCTAGTGGGGGAGAATTGTAACAGCCCGGAATCTCAGGTATTGTTAAAATTATGTTTTTGAGGTGATTTAAGAGGGGACTCGGGGAGTTGGAGCCTAGACTCGCCGAGTAGGATCGCAGACTTGGTCGCGGGTTCGCGACTGGACTCGACGCGTCCAGATATGGACTCGGCGAGTCTACGCTGTTTAGCGAAAACCCTAACCATTCAGGTTTGGGACGTATAAAAGGGACTTATTAGCCGTCATTGTTCACTTTAGCCTTCTGAGAAGAACCCTAGATCGATTGTGTGCATCTGGAGCAAGGATTATAGGCCATTGTAGATTATAGAAGAATTGTTGTGCAAGGAAGAGAAGGGATTGGCTAAAGGAACAGCAAGGGAGTCACATTCTGAGGATTGGGGACACAGAGAATACATCGTCCAGGTAAGAATTCGAGTATACTCTGCTATTTTGATGTGATTATGGAATTAGGGTTTATGGAACCCTTTTTGTGAATAGATTGAATGTTACCCTAGTCCCCTAAACGAATGTAACCCTGTATTGGGACCTTTGGAGGTCCAGAATGTCCCATGTCTGTGCATTTCGGGAATTGATGAAGGTTTTGGATTGGAATCCTTATGCCTTAGGTCAAAATGTAAAGTATGAATCATAAGGTGTATCATGAGCACTGAAATGAGGACTTTACGTGATGGATCAGCCTAGGAAGGCCAGACCTAGGAATGGTCGGAGCGGTTCTAACCTTAGGATGCAGTTTGAGCGGCTGCATGGCATGGACTCGCCGAGTCCGATGAACAGACTCGGCGAGTAGCTCGAAGATTAACTGGGACTCGTCGAGTTGTTCTTCAGACTCGGCGAGTTGAGTCGGGGTGGCCCCGCGATTCTTCTAGGAGTAACTCGTCGGGTCAAGGAGGATACTCGACGAGTAGAAAGGGAATCTCAGAGAATTGGAGGACGTCTAGACTCGCCGAGTCGCCATGGCACTCGCCGAGTCCGGTCGAGTTGACCGTTGACCAGAGTTGACCTAAGTCTGACTTCTTAGGGATAGTCACACTTAGAAGATATAAGTGTTAATGAGAGATATGTGATGTTATAGGGAGGTTGTAGCTCGACGGATTGTGCACGAGTGATTTCAGGATTTGCTAGCTTTCAGCATTCACGAGGTGAGTCTTCTCACTATACTGTACCCGGAAGGGTTTGACTGTGGGACCGGAAGGTCAGATATGATATGTGATATGTATGATATATGTGGTAAGTTATTTGTTATATGTGCTATGTATGTTATGTGGGCCGGAAGGCAATAGGTGATGGGCCGGAAGGCGATTATGTTATGGGCCGGAAGGCGTTGTGTTGAGGACCGGAAGGTCAGGGCCTGGAAAGGCGTATGCACGTAAGTTGTATGTTGGGGAACTCACTAAGCATTTATGCTTATAGTTGATATGTATGTGTTTCAGGTACTAGCGATGACCGTGGGAAGGCGCCGGCGTGATCAGTACACACTGAAGGATGTTTTTTTTTTATGATCTTGGGATTTAGACAACTTGTATTTGACATAACACTTGAATTATTTATGCCTTGTTTTGTATGGAAATACTTTATTTTTAAAATGAAAAATTGGTTTGAAAATTTGCGTTGTTACAATTGGTATCAGAGCCTTGGTTTGAGGGATTCGGGTGCACCTTCAGGAGTAACTGAACTCAAACCGAGGATTTGAGGAAATTTTTTTAAATAAAGGCATAAACTTTTGTAAATGGTTTTATAGTAAGCAAGAAAGAAGCAGTGTGTACGATCAGTCAGCGCCCGAACGGTAAAGATCCCCAAAATACCTTACAATATTATATGATATGAATTGTTATGCATGCTAGAAGACTAGGTATTCATGATAGGACTAGAGTGGCCTGATTTGTGATGCCTTAGTCTAAGGGAGTTTGCCGATATGAGATGCTTTGCTAGTGTGCGGGTAGATAGTGCATAACAGAAGTAGAGTACTCACTATCCGGGGTTTGGGGAGGAAGATTTGGGATGAATGCTGATGCGGTGTGGTCGGTAGTATTGGGCCCGTACTACCGAAGATACCGGGTCAGTGGGAGACCCAAGTAAGAATCCCTGGATATCGGAGACTGAGTAGGGTTGCGTTATCGAGTGCGATTATACTCGATGGGGTCTCTGATAGTTTTATGTTGTATTTCAGAGACATCATGGTTAGACCACGCCACGGAGCGAGTTCGAGCGGTGTGAGTGACGAGGAGATTCGTCAGATGATTCACGAGGAGGTAGCTGCGGCGATCCGGGCCGAGATCCCGGAGATGTTTGGGTCTATTAAGACCACCCTGATGGAGACGTTCGGGGAGCGGTACGCCGCATTGACTGAAGCTGCAGCCGCTGCAGCTACCGCAGCTGTGGCCACTGCCAGGCCACAGGGGGGTGACTCGTTGCTGTTCCGGGAGTTCAGCAACACGAAGCCACCTGAGTTCGATGGGATGCAGGATCCGATTGCTGCGATGAGGTGGATCGCGGATATAGAGGGGTGCTTCTACACTTGTTCATGCCCGGAGCACCTGAGGGTACGGTTCGCTTTGAACCAGCTCCGTCTGAGAGCGAAGGACTGGTGGAAGTTCGTGACGGCGAACTTCACTTTGGCAGAGATTACAGCAGTGACATGGGAGGGGTTTACTGCTATGTTCAGGGACGAGTACGTTCCCCCGGTGGAGAGGGAACGATTGGTTCAGGAGTTCTTAACCCTCAAGCAGGGTACTGATTCTGTTGCGGTGATCACGCGGAAGTTTCATGTGAGGGCGATGTTCTGCCCCGAGCTGGTGTCCACAGAGCAGGCTCGGATGAGCCGGTACTTGGGTGTTTTGAGGAGGGATATCCGGGAGTTTTTGTCGAACTCCACCTATCATACTTTTACTGAGCTTCAGGCGAATGCCAGGAAGCGTGAGATCGAGTTGGAGACCCAGGCCAGGGAGGAGGCCGAGACTCAGCAGGTGGACCGGCGGCCGGCTCAGTCTCAGCCGGCAGCCAAGCGGACCAAGTCCGCCGATTCGAGGACGGGAGGTCCGAAGGGCCGCACTTGCGGAAAGTGCGGCAAGGGTCACGATGGGGCGTGTCGAGCTGGTGCTTGCTACAAGTGCGGCAAGGAGGGGCACATTGCTAGGGAGTGCCCCAAGGGGTTTATGGTTTGCTTTCATTGCAACCAGACCGGCCATCGGAAGGCCGAGTGCCCTCAGCTTCGTCAGGGATCTGCACCTACTGCCAGGACTACTGAGACTCGACCGGTGAAGGTCGAGGCCCCGAGGGCTCGTGGGAGAGCCTTTCAGCTGACTGCGGAGGAGGTCCGCGCTGCGCCCGATGTTGTGGCAGGTATGCTGTAATTCATGTATTTATTTTTAATGTCGAGATGTTATGCTTATGTTATTATATGCGTAGGTACTTTCCTTGTGAACTCTGTGCCTGCCTTAGTGTTATTTGACTCGGGTGCGAGTAGGTCCTTTGTATCTTTAGCCTTTAGTCAGCATATCAGCGTTAGTCGTGAGTCGTTGAGTCGACCTTTGAGAGTTTCTATAGCTGACGAGAAAGTGATTTATGCCACGGAGGTTCTTCGGGGATGCGTGCTAGAGATTTTTGGGGTTGAGTTCCCGATTGACCTGATTCCTATTGCGATGGGTAACGTCTGTGTCATCGTGGGCATGGACTGGTTGAGCCGATTCGGCGCTGTCATCGACTGTGAGCGTCAGCTGGTGACTATACGAGACCATAGTGGGGGAGTCCTTTCGGTGTACGGCGAGGGTACCCGTTCGGGATCAGCTTTTTGTTCGGCCGCTAGGGCGAGGCAGTGTCTACAGCAGGGCTGTAAGGGTTTTGTGGCATATGTGATGGATACGCGGGAGGTTTCCGAGAGACCGAAGTCAGTGGAGGAGGTCCCAGTGATGCGTGAGTTTCCAGATGTTTTCCCCGAGGAGCTGCCGGGAGTACCTCCTGTGAGACAAGTAGAGTTTGGTATCGACCTGGTTCCGGGGGCCGCGCCTATTGCTAAGGTGCCCTATCGTCTTGCACCTCCAGAGATGCAAGAGTTGTCCTCACAGCTTTAGGAGTTGCTGGGGAAGGGATTCATTCGGCCGAGCAGTTCGCCGTGGGGAGCACCTATTCTGTTCGTCAAGAAGAAGGATGGTTCACACCGGATGTGCATTGATTACCGGGAGTTGAACAAGTTGACGGTCAAGAACCGTTATCCGTTACCGAGGATCGATGACTTATTCGATCAGTTGTAGGGAGCATCTTGGTTTTCCAAGTTCGATCTGAGGTCAGGGTACCATCAGGTGAGAGTGCGGGATGAGGACGTCCAGAAGACAGCGTTTAGGACGCGGGAACAGATCACTATGGATTTCATCACCAAATTGCCGAGGACTGCCAGGGGAGTTGATGCAATTTGGGTGATTGTGGATAGATTGACGAAGAGTGCACACTTCCTTGCCATCAGCGAGAGTTCTTCAGCGGAGAAGTTGGCGGAGATATATGTGACAGAAGTGGTGTCTCGGCATGGGGTGCCGATCTCGATTGTTTCAGACCGTGATGTATGCTTCACTTCCAGGTTCTGGAAGAAATTCCATGAGGAGATGGGTACTAAATTGCATTTTAGTACCGTATACCATCCCCAGACAGACGGTCAGAGCGACCGGACGATTTAGACGCTGGAGGACATGCTTCGAGCGTGTGTGTTAGACTTCGGGGGTAGCTGGGATGCGTATTTACCCTTGGCAGAGTTTTCCTACAACAACAGCCATCATTCGAGCATTGGTATGCCACCTTTTGAGCTGTTGTATGGTAGGAGGTGTCAGACCCCCATTTGCTGGGGAGAGGTGGGACAAAGAGTGATGGGCAGCACAGAGATCGTACTTCAGACGACTGAGCAGATTCAGCAAGTTAGACAGAGATTATTGACCGCCCAGAGCCGACAGAGGAGTTATGCAGACAGGCACCGTTCCGAGCTTGAGTTTCAAGTCGGCGACTTCGTTCTCCTGAAGGTCTCTCCTTGGAAAGGAGTGATTCGATTCAGGAAGAGAGGCAAGTTGGGGCCCCGGTATATTGGGCCATTTCGGGTGGTTGCAAGGATAGGCCGGGTAGCCTATCGGTTGGAGTTGCCAGCGGAGTTGGGACAGATCCACGACACCTTTCATGTGTCGCAATTGAGGAAGTGCATAGCCGATGAGTCGGCAGTGGTTCCATTAGAGGATATTCAGGTAGATGCGAGCCTGAATTATGCTGAGAGACCAGTAGCCATCAGGGATCGGAAGATCAAGGTTCTGAGGAACAAGGAGGTACCTCTGGTGTTGGTTCAGTGGCAACACCGGAAGGGATCGGAAATGACTTGGGAGCCGGAACGTGAGATGCGGGAGCAGCATCCGGAACTATTTTCAGAGTGAGACTTCGAGGGCGAAGTCTAATCCTAGTGGGGGAGAATTGTAACAGCCCGGAATCTCAGGTATTGTTAAAATTATGTTTTTGAGGTGATTTAAGAGGGGACTCGGGGAGTTGGAGCCTAGACTCGCCGAGTAGGATCGCAGACTTGGTCGCGGGTTCGCGACTGGACTCGACGCGTCCAGATATGGACTCGGCGAGTCTACGCTGTTTAGCGAAAACCCTAACCGTTCAGGTTTGGGACGTATAAAAGGGACTTATTAGCCGTCATTGTTCACTTTAGCCTTCTGAGAAGAACCGTAGATCGATTGTGTGCATCTGGAGCAAGGATTATAGGCCATTGTAGATTATAGAAGAATTGTTGTGCAAGGAAGAGAAGGGATTGGCTAAAGGAACAGCAAGGGAGTCACATTCTGAGGATTGGGGACACAGAGAATACATCGTCCAGGTAAGAATTCGAGTATACTCTGCTATTTTGATGTGATTATAGAATTAGGGTTTATGGAACCCTTTTTGTGAATAGATTGAATGTTACCCTAGTCCCCTAAACGAATGTAACCCTGTATTGGGACCTTTGGAGGTCCAGAATGTCCCATGTCTGTGCATTTCGGGAATTGATGAAGGTTTTGGATTGGAATCCTTATGCCTTAGGTCAAAATGTAAAGTATGAATCATAAGGTGTATCATGAGCACTGAAATGAGGACTTTACGTGATGGATCAGCCTAGGAAGGCCAGACCTAGGAATGGTCGGAGCGGTTCTGACCTTAGGATGCAGTTTGAGCGGCTGCATGGCATGGACTCGCCGAGTCCGATGAACAGACTCGGCGAGTAGCTCGAAGATTAACTGGGACTCGTCGAGTTGTTCTTCAGACTCGGCGAGTTGAGTCGGGGTGGCCCCGCAATTCTTCTAGGAGTAACTCGTCGGGTCAAGGAGGATACTCGACGAGTAGAAAGGGAATCTCAGAGAATTGGAGGACGTCTAGACTCGCCGAGTCGCCATGGCACTCGCCGAGTCCGGTCGAGTTGACCGTTGACCAGAGTTGACCTAAGTCTGACTTCTTAGGGATAGTCACACTTAGAAGATATAAGTGTTAATGAGAGATATGTGATGTTATAGGGAGGTTGTAGCTCGACGGATTGTGCACGAGTGATTTCAGGATTTGCTAGCTTTCAGCATTCACGAGGTGAGTCTTCTCACTATACTGTACCCGGAAGGGTTTGACTGTGGGACCGGAAAGTCAGATATGATATGTGATATGTATGATATATGTGGTAAGTTATTTGTTATATGTGCTATGTATGTTATGTGGGCCGGAAGGCAATAGGTGATGGGCCGGAAGGCGATTATGTTATGGGCCGGAAGGCGTTGTGTTGAGGACCGGAAGGTCAGGGCCTGGAAAGGCGTATGCACGTAAGTTGTATATTGGGGAACTCACTAAGCATTTATGCTTACAGTTGATATGTATGTGTTTCAGGTACTAGCGAGGACCGTGGGAAGGCGCCGACGTGATCAGTACACACTGAAGGATGTTTTTTTTATGATCTTGGGATTTAGACAATTTGTATTTGACATAACACTTGAATTATTTATGCCTTGTTTTGTATGGAAATACTTTATTTTTAAAATGAAAAATTGGTTTGAAAATTTGCGTTGTTACAAATATAATCCAAACCGAATGCTGAGCAATTACAACAAGCACTGGAAGAAAGAATTCGGATTCAAGCACTTAAATGTAATCCAAATTTAATGCAGAGCATTTTTCCTCTCTTCTGAGAAGAGATTCTTCTTGATATAAACCTCGTTCCCTTTATGTACTTCGATCTTCCAACTCAAGATGCTAATCAACTTGACCTACCAATCTCTCTACATGGGCACGATTACATCATGGTTGCACCCCTACAACCATCTGATGATCCTCAAATCATTATCTGAACTAAGCATGAGAGATTAAGACCCTTCTCTTCTACTAACGCACGACCTCAAAAGGAAGTGTGGTCTTAGAAGAGGATTACCAATATAGTTGGTCAAGGTAGAATGGTCCAAGGCAGGTTCGATCTTGACTGTCCTTTGTACAAATACTTCATATCTCGGAACAAGGAATCTACCATCACCATCATTGATGTAGACTTCCTTCATTGAATCTAGTGGACTACATCGTTAATTTCTACATATCCATTGTGGAGTTATCTCATCCTTTTGGAATGGAATTTTTTTTTTGGCAAAAATCACTACCGAACTACCTAAAGATCAAATCTTAGCAGAAGGTCCAATTGAAGAACTAGAACTTGGTTATGTAGACATCAAAAAGAAGACTAATCAAAAGGAATTTTTTAGAGTGCTTGAGAAACATCTCATTCCTACCAAGATTCTTTAGAAGTTCATCTCATATGCTTCCAAGAGTGATTATTCCGAGCACATCAAGAGGAAATTTATTGAGCATCACCAACGGTACATCAAACTTAGAAGCTAGCTCCAGAGTGCTTACTTGTTTGTGTTTAAAGAAGCTCAGTGATGAGTTGCATTATTGCTAAGGTCACTTAGGGGAGCTTGTTAGAACATGAAAAGTGATCCTTAAACAATCCGAAGTCGAGCATGTCCGAGGTGATGAACTCTGATGTGCTGACTATTTCAAAGTAAAAGACTAATATGAGATGCATATTAGTGATAGAGTACTTTTTAGTCTATAACATGCATTAATTGCTACAAGTTGTTGAATCTATATGCCTAAAAATCATTATGAAGCGATATTGCTAATAATATATAATCCTATAGGGTCACACATTTATTAAGTTGCCACATTTTGTATATTTATTATTAATATGATTATTAATAAATAATATCATTTATTGTATTCAATTAGGTAATAATTATTGTTTTGTGAAAATTAATAATTATAAAATAATATAACTAGTTATTTAATATGGTATGAATTAATAAGTCATGCACAACCTTTTTGGACTAGTTGGATTCTGTTGTCTTTTACCTAAAGACAAGATTTATATTCTATAAACTTAGATTTTATAAAATTTAAAGATTCTTTATTTTCTTTATAGGTATGGACGTTTTTTTTAAGGCATGGAGGTTACTTGTTAAACCTACATACGTTGTCCCCCCATCCTTCTTAAAAGGCTAGAGTTTCTTTATATTGTTTTAATGTAAATGTATGTCTTGCATGGGAGTATGAAAGGAAGCCTTGAACATTAGTTTGGAGCTAGTTCTTTTAGTCTTGCATAATTTCTCTCAAAAAGAACCTCATGGCCGAAAGTTCTCTATTTTGAAGTTAGTTTGGTGGTTTAGAATCCTTTTTCAGTTGTCTCTTTTAGTGCTTATTTGATTTAATCATTTAAAGGCTTAAGACACTCAAGGATACAAGAAGGAACTAGAATTCCAAGTGCCTTAAACTTGATAGTGGATTCTTTTAAAGAAAATCATACTTTTTAATTTTTCTATCTGCATCAACACCCCAAAAACAAGTGGGTTCAAAGGCTTGAAAGGTTGTCATTCAAAAACACACTTTTCTTGTGTAACGCCCTATTTCAAATCATTCCCCTGCGGGGAGGTGATCAAGGAGTGGGTATTAGCAAACTTAGAACCCTTGAAGAATGAGGGTTGGTGTCATTTGGTGGTGGATGATGTAATTTGGACGAACCGGGTATTCGGTTAGTGTTTTGGAGCCCAAGAGTATTGGTAAACGCATTTGTTCGGGCCTTTTATGAAATTTAGATTTTAATTTGGTTGATATAAGTGTAGGGCTTCTCGTTACCTTTTAGTGGATGTAAAGAATGTCGAAAATGGATAAGGGATGCAAAAGATATGACCATTTGAAGTTAGAGGGGTTTTCGGCCAAAACGGGTACGCATAGTGTACCAGGTGGGTACACATGGCGTTTGAAAAGGAAATTGGTTGCGGGCCAACTTCAGAACACTAGGCAGCTTCAAAACTTCGTTTTTAGGGTTTGGCCCCTTTATAAGCATCATACGGACCCACATGTCTTCCATTCTTCAGCCTCCATCTTCTCTAACCCTAATAACAAAACCCTAGCCTCCATTTGAGTGATTGTTGAGCTTCATAGTATTTTAAGTGTGTTTTTGGTGCTTGAGGAGGAATAAGGATCTTCTTGAAGAATCATTGATTGGCTTGGAGCTTTTGGATCCAAGCTTTATTCAGATAGATCTAGCCTCGAGAGGTGTAAAGTTTCAACCTTGATGGTTCTCTCATATGGATCTATTTGAGTATTGGGTTGTTATGTTTTGTACCTTGAAGAAGAAGAAAATTAGTAATCAAGCCTTAGTTAGAGTTGAATTTCTAGATCCAGATTCTTCATCAAAATTGCAAGAAACTAAAGGTACAAAGTTCTCATCTTGATACTACCACATCATAAGTCGAAGTTAGGGCTTGAACTATGCATGTTATGGTATATAGGTGAAGTTTGAGTGCTTGAAATCATGATTGGACATTTTTGATCCATGTAAAGGCTTAAAGCGTTCACCTTTATGGATTAAGTCACTTATATGAAGCTATTTAGAAGATTTGGAAATAGGACTTAGGGTATTAAGATATTTGGTGTGAATTTTTATCAATGGTCGGGAACATATTGCACTCGGTTCATTAGAGGGCTTTTGGTCATGGACTAGTTTTGGGATTTGGGCTTGTTTCTTTCGGCTATGAATTATCTGTTTGGGCTCTGGATGGGCCTCAGGACCTTGAGTTGGCCTTAGCTTTGGTTTGGGACGCGTGTTGTGTCGTTGGATCATTAGTGGGCCTTGGGCCAAGTTTAGGTTGGGCCCATTAAGGAAAGGTAAAATGGTCTTTTACCCTACGATTCGAGACTTATGAGTTGAGACCATGGTTAATGGATTTTAAAATAATTATTAATTGGGATTTACCTGTTGTTAGTTGGTGCAAGTTTATCTGGTTCAGCGACGCACCCAATAATTTGTGTATCAGCGGATTGAGGTGAGTTGTCCTCGCTCTACTGGCGAGTCGAAGGCACCAATGCCAGCCTATTGGATTGATATCCTATTATACATGTTGCTATATTGTTATAATTTTTAGATCGGTATCCTGGTAGATAGGATGTTGCTATGTTGTTATCATCTGTTAGATCGGTATGCTAGTAGATAGGTTGTTGCTATGTTTAGTGATCTGTAGATCTGTTTGTCTGGTTGTAGACTGTCATATGATTATCTCGTATATATGCACATGTTTGGTTGGTGGTTGAGGCTTCACTGCTCAGTGCGTAAACCAACAAGCTTGGGTATTCCAACCTGATGGTTGAGGGCCTGGGATATCACAACCCGTTTGTTGAGGGTCTGGGTAATCCAACCTGATGGTTGACAGGATCCATAGTATGTTGTCATTCCAACCCAATGGTTGAGGGCCTGGGATATTCCATCCCAATGGTTGACTGGACCCATATTATGTTGGCATTCCAACCGAATGGTTCAGGGCTTGGGGTATTGCATCCCGATGGTTGACTAGACTAGTAGTATGTTGGCATTCCAACTCGATGGCTGGGGGCCTGGGGTATTCCAACATGATGGTTGATTGGACCCATAGTATGTTGTTTGTGATGTGTTATTTGTTGTGTGTTGGTACTTTGGGGGAACTCACTAAGTGTTGTGCTTATAGTTTTGTTTATGGTTTTAGGTTCTTCAGTTGATTCGTGACAATGTGAAGGCCTGACCATACACATCCTTGGTTTTACAATAGATGGGATCTTGAGAGACTCTGATTTTAAATGATGTTTTGGAAACAATGTTTTTGTAAACACTTTTGTTAATGAATGGGTTGTTTTGAAAAGTTTAAATTTGTTGAAAATTTTGGGATGTTTCAAGTTGGTATCAAGGCCTTGGCTTGATTGAATTAGAGGAACACTCATGTGAGTCCAGTCTCTAACTAAGGAAAAAAAAGATTTAAAAAAATGCTTTTCAAGGTAAAGGTTTTAAAAATGATTCTTGAGCTTGGTAGTAGTTTAAGTGTTTTTTTTTGGTGCTTGAGAAGGAAGAAGGGGCTTCTTTAAGAATCATTGATTCGCTTGGAGCTTTTGGATCCAAGCTTTATTCAGATAGATCTAGCCTCGGGAGGTGTAAAGTTTCAACCTTGCTGGTTTTCTCATATGGATCTACTTGGGTCTTGAGTTGTTATGTTTTGTACCTTGAAAAAGAAGAAACTTGGTAATCAAGCCTTGTTCTGAGTTGAAATTCTAGATCTAGATTCTTCGTCACAATTGCAAGCTACTAAAGGTACAAAGTTCTCATCTAGATACTTCTACATCATAAGATCTAAGTTAGGGCTCGAATTACGCATGTTATGGTCTTTTGAGGCTCTTTGTGAGTTTGAGTCACTCCAAGAGCCTAGGATTGTATATCTTCACTTTTTAGAGTTGAATTTGAAGTAAAATTTTAGTCCTGATGCATTAAGTTCTCCCATGCTTGAGTTATTGGTCTCATAGTGAAGTTTTAGTGCTTGAAATCATGATTGAACCTTTTGAGCCACGCAAAGGTTTAAAGCCTTCGCCTTTATGGATTAAGTCATAGATATGAAGGTATTTAGAGGATTTGGACATTGGAATTAAGTTATTAAGACGTTTGGTGTGATTTTTGGTTTTTGGTCAATGGTTGGGAACGTTGTGCGTTCATCTCGGGAACACAGCACGCTCGGTTCATCAGAGGGCTTTTGGTCATGGACTTGTTTTGGGGTTTGGCCTTGTTACTTTGGGCTATGAATTATCTGTTTGGGCTCTGGATGGGCCTCATGACCTTGAGTGGGCCTTAGGTTTGACTTGGGCCTCAGTTGTGTTGTTGGGCCAATAGTGGGCCTTGGGCTATGTTTGGGTTAGGGCCATTAAGGAAAGGATAAATTGGTCTTTTACCCTAGGAGCCATGAATTATGAGTTGAGACCACGGTTAATGGATTGTGGCATAATTATTAATTGGGATTTACTTTTTAGTTAGCGTAAGGTTATCCAGTTCAGCGGCGCAAGCAGTCATTTGTATATTAGCGGATTGAGGTGAGTTGTCCTCACTATACTTGAGGTTCGAAGGCACCAATGCCGACACATTTGATTGATATCCTGTTATGCATTTTTCCATGCTGTTATGATCAGTCAGATCGGTATCTTGGTAGATATGATGTTGCTATGTTGTTATGATCTGTTAGATCGCTATCCTGGTAGATAGCATGTGGCTATGTTTAGTGATCTGTAGATCTGTTTGTCTGACTGTAGACTGTCATATGATTTTCTTGTATATGTGCACATGTTTGATCAATGGTTGAGGCTTCACTGCTCGGTGCATAAGCCAACAGGCCGGGGCATTCCAACCCGATGGTTGAGGGCCTGGGGTATCCAACCCCATGGTTGACTGAACCCATAGTATGTTGGTATTCCAACCCGATTGTTGAGGACGTGGGGTATTACTAACCGATGGTTGACTAGACCCGAAGTATGTTGGCATTCCAACCAGATGGTTGAGGACCTAGGGTATTTCAACCTCATGGTTGACTGGACCTGTAGTATGTTGGCATTCCAACCCGATGGTTAAGGGACTGGGGCATTCCAACCTGATGGTTAAGTGGACCCATAGTATGTTGGCATTCCAACTCGATGGTTGACTGGACCCGTAGTATGTTGGCATTCCAACCCGATGGTTGAGGGCCTGGGGTATTCCAACCCGATGGTGTTTTTCATGTATTATTTGTTGTGTGTTGCTACTTTAGGGGAACTCACTAAACATTATTCATACAGTTTTGTTTATGGTTTTAGGTTCTTCAGTTGATTCGTGACAAGGCGAAGGCATGACCATATGCATCCTTGGTTTTATAACAAATTAGATCTTGGGAGACTCTGATTTTAAATCTTGTTTTGGGAAACAATTTTTTTGTAAACACTTTCGTTACTGAATGGGTTTTTTGAAACGATTAAATTTGCTAATCTTTTTGGGATGTTTCAACTTGTTTTTTATTTCATTCTAACCTCTATAAACGGATCCTTGATGGTTTGGTATGGCTATAAACTAAAAATAAACTTGTTATTTTTAAGTCTTCCGTTATTGTTTTTGTAAAAAACAAACTTATATTTTGTATCAAAACCCGCCAATGATATCAGAGCCATCTTTTATATGCTAGAATAATTTTTTGTAATTGATAATCTTTGGTTTTTCGAAAACAAGCATGAATTTATTTTGGTTAAGAAAAATCAATATTTGTCTTCTTTGGCAACTTCTTGGTTAAAATTGTTTATTTTTATATATAACAATTTTCATGCATTTTGGTTATATAAACGTTGGATTAGAAAAAACACAGAGTTGTTTGTTATAATATTTGATATGTGTATCTTAGATGTAATAGATAAATATGTATTTTTTTCATTTGTTGATGTGTTGTAATAAATTAGTTAGACTAGCTGTCTTTCTTTTTAAATGCAACACGATGAAGAAATGACATCCTTGAAGATGCCTTAATCATTTAAGACCATAATCCCAACTGTAAGCTAATACTTTCAGTTTTGGGCTTAATTATAGTCATAATGGTTTATGTGATGTAAGTTTCACAACATGAAGATTTGAAGTCCTCTTGCAAGCAAGACTTGACTTGACAAATGGGAGCTTGAATACCTTTTGAAGTGTTTCTTAGTCCTGCAGCAAAAACTTAATAATTCTTGTGATGACAAACAAAAATTATTACTAGAGATGGCTCGGTTTATACACATTATAATGCATACATGTAATGTTTAATTTTATATTGTTGTATGTTATGTTTTGTGTATGAAAATGAGTTTTACATGTCAAACAACATTTTAACATAAGATAATATCACTTGGAGTTTGAGTAAAAAATTTAAAAGGTATCATAAGATGTTTATAAATGAGTATTTATAAAAAACGATTTTACCGGTTACAGGTTAAAAATCGATTTTCGTAGAAAATTGTTTTATTGTAAAACTTATAAATAGCCAACTTGAAAATATTTGAAAATGTATTAAAAGTTGTTTAAACATTATATAAACTCCATGTTTTTATAATAAATAAGATTTTTATTCAAAAGACTAAAATCGGTTTATAACGCTATAACGACAAATATGAAAAGTAGTGATTTTTTTTGCGTCAAACCATTATATATGATATTGGTGTTTAAAACATAACACAACATGTTGATATTATGTTTTATGCATACCAAATGAGATTTAAAACATAAGTATCATCATCCATGTTTAGGTTTATCAAAGTATGACTTTTATCATAAGATGCATAAAATTGAGTTTATATAATAAAATGAGTTTATTCTATAAATTCATGAAGTCATAAGTTTTTGATTGTTAAAATGAGATTTCAAATAGTGATTTTATAACGCATCTAGAACTCCAAGTCTTAAATATAAAATGAAGTTTTAATTATTTAGACTATTATCGGTTCTTAAAACCGATGTACGACTAAACTTTATAATACCAAATTTAGTTTATAGTTGATCGTGGCAAATGGAAAATAAAATGAAGATTTATTTGGTAAATAACGAACCTCATAACAAGTGATACGAATTTTATAGAATGTTACATGAATTGTTGGATGTATGTAATATTAATGAGACAATGTTTTTATAAACTATAATTGTAAAAAATATATAAAACATTTTCTAAAAATGAAAGTCATTTCCATCCTTTTGAAGAACACTCGTTATCATTTGTATGATGTTAGTGTCATAGAGTCATTTGGTCAATAGGATTGTCTTATGGTGTTTAGGGTAATTTGGTAGTTTTTGGTTCTAAAGGATTACCTTGTCACTGGTTAGTTACAATATTGGAAGTTGTTTCAAGTAGGATGACTTGATCGGAATATTGTGTGATAAAGGTCACCTAAGCATGAGAGGTCCAAGGCATAGATGGGATAAACATGCGAAGTGCAGCAATAGTTGTTTAGGATCCCATAATCTAGGAGTTACGTATCATATGAAATTGGTAATCGCTATCTACCAAGTTTGATTATGTTTATGGGATAAAGATCACCTAACCATTTACTTGTTTAGTTACTTGGATCCTTGACCTTAATAAATTAGTGTTTTGAGAAACAATAAAAGCTATTAATTTTTAAAGAAAAAATATTTACAATACTACATGAAACATTGTTAAATTCTGCTAATAACTGTTAATAGTCTTTAGCCCTGCAAAACCTCTCTCTTGTTGAGTTTCAAGAGACAATGAAATTTGATGATTATAATTTCTATAATTGGTATAATATCTTAAGTTTCCACCTTAAGGATAAATAAAAATTATATATACTTAAAGATCCCATACCTTAATCACCTCTACAAGCCTTTCTGTCTAATCATGATACTTTGATGGAAGTATTATTATGATGAGGTTGATGTGTCTCACATCATACTGCAGTAATTAACCTTGACTTGTAGAAAGTCTTAGATAATTATGAAACATAACAGATGTATTGTCACACCCCAAAACCATGAATGGCAGAAACATTCTAGGGCGGAGGACGTCATGTACAGTATCACAAACAATGAATAATAGTAAACAAGCAACAACATCATCCATTGCATTAATAGTATAATTTCATACATGTGTGTTCTGTAAAACATATAGACACCAAAAATATACATAACAAAATAACAGATGAGTCTTGAACGAACTCCATCTTCTCAAAAGCCTGGCACTTGTACCTGTCTAGTGGTGACCTCAGAGTACAAGTTATTCTGAAAGCGAGTATCAGCTTAAAGTTGGTGAGATCATAAGTATATTAATGTCTGACTTTGTATGAAAACGTTTGTAAAATGTTTCTGTAAGATGTTTTGTACAATGTTTTGTATAATGTTTGAACTCTCTTAGAAAACCCTATGTTTCCTACTAACTGTAGCCTTCTACCAAGGTATCTAGTGTCTGTGCGTATGTCTCTTGTTGGAGTATGTGTTTTCCCAAATGACTATCATTAACCAAAAATATAGTTTCTACATTACCGTGCATCGTTTGAATACTCACGAAGTGAATGTAAGAAGGAAAAATATTATCGTACCATAGTATTTGTAATAAGTGACTACCGTGGTACTAACTACCTTAACGCAAAAGGTGTTCCAAATAACATGTGATCGACCTGTATCCTGCTACCGACTCTAGTAAAACGACGATGTAAGACGCCGTAAGAAATGACATTTGGCACCCGTAGACTTGCAAGTCCCACTGTAGCGAGCAGCAAGGTGTAGGATAGTCAATCTAGTATATATCTATACGCAAACTCAGACGCTCCCCAATTAAGGAGATTCGGGATACAAGAGCGGTCGTGGCAGGAAGTGCCATGACCCGCTCAATGGATCACATAACTGCATGAATATATACGTAATGAACGTGCTAACTGAAAGTGTAATCATTCTCTGTCTAGCCTGTGGGTACTGAAATGTTTTGCGTGTGCTAGCTGTAATGTATGTTCTCTCTATCTAGCATGTATAGTAATGTACTGTATGTATTACTCGTACTGACTCATGAATGAATTGACTCATTGTATGTTTCATTGTTCTAGTAATAGTAATAGTATCCTCCTGTGCTACCCCTATGGTAACTTACTAGTGATGTAACTGATACGTATGAACATGGAAGTATACCCTTGCTACCCAAGGGTACCAAATGAACTGGAAGGACCTTTATGACTGTATATGTACACATGATATATAACTAATATTTAATCGGCCTTCGGAAGAGTACTCGATATCCCACCAGACCACATCTCAAGCGTGAAAAGGAAATAGGGCGGGCAGGCCTTCCTAAGCCTTTTAAACATTGCTTATATAACTGTACATACCTAGACATGAAATTGATAATAAGTAAAACAAAGTTTAAGTAAATGTATTTGATAAGTATAAGAACTTGTAAAACAGTTTGAAGCAAAACAGTTTGATAAACAATTTGAACAATAAGGAAAATCACTGGTTTTGTAGTTATTAATCACATGTGATTGAGGTAATAACTATAAGTATTTGACTTGTATTCCCACCCCATAAAAGCATTTAAAAACATTTAAACCATTGATCAAGGGGTATGAACTCACCTGTAGTGAGTGGTACGGATGTACTGAAGATGTAGGATTGCTAGGTGTCAAGTGAAGTCTTGAACACACGCTATGATCCTAGTTAACATATAATCACACATATGTGTACCCAATTAGATTTAAAGTATTGATTGAAATTGTTTAGACCTCCTAGAACATGCTAAACACTTTACATAAGTGTTATTAGCCTTAAGGACATCATCTAAATTGTTGTAGGACCCGGCTAGTGAGTTTAGTGTTCCTAAGGACTCCATATATGAGTTTACTCTCCAATAAACTTCACACAAGGGGTTTACGGTCGTAAACCCTTGAGTTTACGGCCATGAACTCCTAGGCTTAATGTCCTTTTGTGTTTTGAAGTTCTAAATGATTCCTAGAAGCATTCTTACTTGGTGGATTAATTCTTGGAAGGGTTTATGTCACATCCCAAAACCAAGAACGGCAGAAACGTTCTGGGGCGGAGGACGTCATGTAAAGTGTCACAACACAGTAAAAGTAAACAAGCAAACAACATCATCCATTGCATTAAATATATAATTTTAATACAAGCGTGTTCTGAACAGTTATAGACACCAAAAATAATGTAAATCAAAATAATAAGATGAGTCTTGGATGCGCTCCATCTTCTCAAAAGCTGGCCTCGGTACCTGTCTATTGTCGACCTGAGAATACAAGTTATTTTGAAAGAGTTTATCAGCATTAAGCCGGTGAGTTCATAAGTATTTTAGTGTCGGTGTTTATTATCAAATCGTTTGAATATGTCTCAAGTGTAAGTTTGTAAAAATGTATGTAAATGTTTGTAAGTGTTTGTATCTCTCAGAAAAACCTATATTTTCTATTAAAGTAGCCTTCTACCAAGGCTTAACTGTTTTTTATGTTTGTTTGTTGTAAAAGTGTGTAATTTCCCAAGTGTAACTATCATTAACAAAATATAGTTTGTACATTAATGTTTAAGTGACATAATCACTAAATATATGTAATGGGTAAATTATTGTAGTACTGTAGTGTTGTATTATAGGAACTACTGCTGTACTAACTACCTTAAACCGGATTTATATTAAGGTATCATGTGACTAATTGTACCATATTATTGACTGGTAACAACGACATACGAATGGTCGTAAAACGGAATGACGTTTGGCACCCACAGACCTGCAGGTCCGGCTGTAGCTAGCAGCAAGGTGTAGGATAGTCAAACCAGTATAGATATATGTATGCAAACTCAAGCTCTCCCTTCAAGAGATTCTGGCTACAACTCGGGCCATGACATTTAAGTCATGCTCCGATTCATATCACAATAATTAATGTATTCTTGTATATGTAATGTAATGAACTGTTCTAGTATAGTTGTATATGTTCTTTCTCTAGTATAGTTGTATATGCTCTTTCACTAGTATAGTTGTATATGTTCTCTGTCTAGTATAGTTGTATATGTTCTCTCTCTAGTATAGTTGTATATGTTCTTTCTCTAGTATAGTTGTATATGTTCTCTATCTAGTATAGTCGTGTATATTCTCATAGTAATGTAATGTATACGTTCTCATAGTAATAAGTATTGACTCATGAATGAACTGACTCATTGATCTAGCAATAGTATAAGTATGATTATGTGCTACCCCGATGGTAGCCTATTAATGATGTAACTAGTACGCATGAATGTGGAAGCAGTTTTATGTCTATATATGTACACATGATAAATAATCAATATTTAAACGACCTTCGGACGAGTACCCGATATCCTATCATTCCACATCCAAATCGAGGAAAAGGAAACAAGGTAGATAGCCTTCCTAAGTCTTTTAAACATTACTTATATAACTATACATATACCGGCATGAAATTTATAATAAGTGTAACAAAGTTTAAGTAAAAGTATTTGATACGTAAAAGAGTTTGTAAAACAATTTGAAGTAAAATAGTTTGATAAACAGTGTTAACAGTATTAAAATCATTGGTTTTATAGTTTTTAATAACATGTGATTGATGTAATAACTATAAATATTCAACTTGTATTCCCCCTTCCCCCCATAAAAGCATTTAAAACATTTAAAAGTATTTCAAAGGTTAATTAAAGGGGTATGAACTCACTTGTAGTGAGTGGATTGGATTGAAGTGTCGGATACTGTACTAGGTGGGAAACGGAGACTTGTTCACATGCACGAGCCTAGTTATCATATAATGAGCATATATATAACTAATTAGCCAAATAATAACTAATAAAATTAGTTGGGACACTCTACAACATGTAAACACTTTATATAAGTGTTATAAGTCCTAAGGGTTGCTTCTAGGTTGTTGTGGGACAAGGCTAAAGGGATTTAAAGTTCCAAAGGGCCTTATATATGTGTTTACCACTCAATAAACTCCACACAAGGAGTTTACGGTCGTAAACCCTTGAGTTTACGGCCGTGAACTCCCAACTTGGTGGTACTTGGTGTTTTGAAGTGTTATTTGAATTCTAGAATAAGTCTTACGTGGTGGTTTAATCCTTTGGGTAGTTTAGGGCATTAATACACTCCTTTTAGGAGTTTTCGGCCCAAATACCATTTCTTTTGGAGTTTACAACCATAAACTCTCATGAGATGGGTATTTTTGTGCTTTCAAGTCCCATACTCACATAAGATATGTTCTAGGTAATTGTTTTAAGCTAATGAAGGTCCTAGGCACACTTTTGTGCCCTTGATTTATGTTCACGGCCCAAGCACAATAATAGGGCTGTAAACTCCCTTTTGAAGGTGTCTTTGATGTTTTAAAGTCCACAAATTAGTTTGGATCAAATGGGGGTTAAAGTCCAAGGCGTTAGGAGTAATTAGGGCACCTTTTCGCCCTTGAATTTGGAGTTCACGGTCCAAGAAGTTCTTGGGCCGTGAACACCCAAAGATTGGTGTTTTTGATTGTTTTCTAGTCTCAAATATACATACATACAAGCCTAAGCTAGTTACCTAACAAGGAAATGGGACTAGGTAGCATTTAAGCCTCATTTTTGGAGTTTACTCTCCAAGAACGTTCTTGGGCGGTAAACTCCCGAATCTCACAGATTTGTTATGTAATATATGTTATTAAGCATATAATAAGCATTATAAAACAACTAGAGAATTGTACTCACGATTTGGGACAAAAACCTGAAGATCCGTGACAGAGAAAATGGCTTTTCTCTAGTTGGAAATGCGAATAATGAATGAATTTGGTTCATAATTCTATTTATAGTCCTGAGATATTTTTGGCAGAAAATATTTTTATTCATGAAATGATTTCTAATGTAACAGAGCGTTGGAATAACAGTGTTGCACAAAACCCTAGTGCATCCACTCTCCTGATATCTCCTTAAATGTAAACCCTGAAATACTCAAACTTTCTCGGAAAAGTCAGAAATTCACTGTAACTGGTCTAGCTTCTATTGAATTGATAATGTTCGTACAAAATGGAAATTTCAGGTTGTCACAGTATAGGGCACTAATACACTCTTTTGAGGAGTTGACGGCCCCAAGGCCATTTCCTTTTGAGTTTACTGCCGTAAACTCATATGAAAAGGGGTGTTTTTGTGTTTTCAAGTCCCATACTCATCTAGGATATGTTTTAGACAATTATCTAAGGGTAATGAAAGCCTTAGGCACACTTTGGTACCCCCTTTTGATGTTCACGGCCCAAAGACCATTTTCATAAGAGATTACGGCCGTAATCTCTCTTTGGGATGGGTCTTTGATGATTTAAAGTCCTTAAATTAGCTAGTATCAAATCAAGGTAATTGCCCTAGGCTTTAGGAGTGATTAAAGCACTCTTTGGGCCTTGATTTTGGAGTTCACGGTCCAAGAACTTCTTGGGCCATGACCACCTAAATCTTGGTGTTCATGGATGGTTTCTAGTCTTAAATTCACCTACATACAAGTCTAAGGTGGTTCCATATCACGGGGGAAGGACTAGGCATCATTTTAAGAGTTTACTCCCCAAGGTGTTCTTGGGCGGTAAACTCCCGAATCTAGTTGTTTTGTTATGAAACCTGAAGATTCGTGAGAGAGCAAATGGCTTTTCTCTAGTTGGAAATGTAACTAATGAAATAATTTGGTTAAGAATCATATATATAGTCCTGGGATTTTTGGCAGAAAATACTTTTATTCAAGAAATAACAGAGTTGCACAAAACCTTAGTGCATCCTCTCTCCTGATATCTCTTTAAGTGTAAAACCTGAATTACTCAAACTTATACTAAAAAGTCTGAAAACTTACTGCAATTGTTCTGACCTTTATTGAAGTGATATTGTTTGTACGGAATAGAATTTCGGGTTGTCACATGTATCATCAAGTAAAGTAGATATTCAATCATAACACTAGAAAGTGCTTCAAGTTTGTTCAAGCATTGAATAAAAGGAAGTCTAGGAGATTGTCTACTCAAATAGACTTATAGTTTAGTTAAGGGATATATAGCATGAACCCCTAAATCAAGAAAGGATATAAATGATTGATGTTATTTCTATTGTGGAATAAACTGGACATTGAAAGATAAATTGCTTCTCTAATCTCATTGAGCTGAAGAAGTCTGAATTGGACAAGACTTCAAATATATATGATAGAACTATTTATTTTTCCATCATTCACTTTAGCATGTTATACTTTAGTTGACACTAATAATTTATATTATTTGCATATGATTGGAGGAAATGATCAACTGATTACAAACGAATGATACTTCGTGCAAAAGATACAACAAGTGAGGTTATATTCTTTACTCAAACAATATATTTTTGTACCTATTCTTATAGGGACATGTAACCATTGTAATTTACGAATAGTCTAGACTTACATATTGTTTAATCGATGTTCAAATTCATGTTTTGAAACAATGTATTTTATGTTAAAGAATATTTTCTTGTAATGTTAATTATGAAGTCAATCTATAAGCTTTCATGAAATTGATGGTTCTAATCATTAAACCTAATTAATCAAATGATATTTGATTCAAACTTATCTATGTCATAATCATCATGACAATATAAATATGAAACATATATACCAACTTCAAAAGGATGGAACTTTTGAAGGCAAATGAGCTTGATTCATTTTATATATGTGAATCCTATTTTTATGGGAATATGATTCACAAGTGTCTTTACATATTAGTAGTTGAAGAACAAAAGGCATGAAAAAGAGTTATACATAAATGATGTATGTAATTTTTTCAATGCAAGAATAGATTTGGTGATACATGTTTAATCGATTTCAATGACGACTTTTATTCGTTATTGTTGAAACCTTTGATTTGCTCAAAAAAACTCATTCTTCATTTGTATGGTTCTTGTGGTACAGGATCACATAGTTACTTGTATCTATCTTTTGATATTCAACATAGCCTTCGTATTCTCTAGTGGGATAGGCTCACGTGGTCACTAGCAGAATGTCGATAGTACAAGTTTTTGAAGAGGATAAAATTAGACCTTTCGGTCTATTATATGATGTTTTATAAGAACAATTTACTTTATAAAAAACTTTCGGAATTATGCTCAGTGCAACAAATATATGTTGAATATATATATATATATATATATATATATATATATATATATATATATATATATATATATATATTCCAACCAAACAAGTGGATTAAATGCGTTCATTAGAATAAGGATGTAATGGTTTATCCTTATCTAAAATGTATGGAGTTGTGATGCTTATGTTAGACAATAAGTTTAACCACTCTAGCATGTACTAAATGCATTTTTGTAAATTATCCTAAATGATTGTTTAGGATGAAGTTTCTACTAATCTCACTAATCGTCATTCTATAAAAAAATTTCTTAGAAAGTTCTTTTTCTAAGTGGCAACAATTTGGAATTTTAAGAGCTAAAGAACCATAAGCTAAATTTATCATAGTTTTGAACTAGCAAGTTCTTAACTATTATTGAATATGCTCAATAGTTGATCAAAAACTAATAAAACACGTAGAGATGTATTCGTGTATTATTATCAAGTATGGGCTTGATTAATCTTCCTTGATATACTAGGAACATAAAGACAAAGTGAGTTTTCAGAGGATAAAACATACATGAATGAAGTTCCTTTCATTATTTCAGCTAACATCTCAAGGTAATAATTTTCTCTCTTGTAAGATAATTGCATAGTGTGATTTGATTATAAATCAAGAAGACTCTTCTTTTTTCAATAAATCTAGTCGGAGCATAGTAACATTCCTAGTATTATATGCAGTCGACATACTAATATCTGGAATAAATATCTATATAGATAAATCATGGTAACTTAAAGGATTAAGTGAAATTGCGTTAATTGTCAACAATCTTAAAGAGTTTAAGATAAAGGACCCTGAGAGACTTATCTTGTCAAGTACTACATGACATGATTTTGAGCAAAATCCTAGTGCAAATATTTTTGAACTAGATAATAGGATTATATTCAATATGTTTTTGCAATTGGATTAATCATACATGTCATGACTGTGCATAAAGGCCAAATAAGATATCTACTTAGAGCATGTCGATTGATACCAGTATAATCAAAGAACAAGAAAGTGTGTGACTTACAGGAACATTCTAAAGTACTTGCGATAACTGTATAAATATTCGTAATATGTGGAGTATTTGAAATAAACCTATGTTTAAGTCTGTTACATATGTGCTAAACTACCAAATAGATTGAGATGACTCTTAGTCACAATTGGGCATATCCTGATAATGAATGAACAGAAAGTTACATGGATAGTGTTTCCATGTAGATTTTAATTACAGTTACACATCAGAGTTAAAGTACATTATGGTTTCGAGAACCACATACAAAGATGCTTAATGTATAGTTCATTATGAATATAAGTAATCCCATTCCGAAAGTATTCGTATCTAAGTCATATTTAAGAATCTAATACATGCTCAATAGTTTTCTTTATATATATATATGTGTGTGTGTGTGTGTGTTTATATATATATATATATATATATATATATAACTGAATATTTTTGTATTCGTAAAGTTTATACAAAACATGTTTGACAAATCTACTTAAATAAGTTCCTTCATTAGCTAAAGCATGAAATTCAAGATGGTTATAGGAACTTGTTGAGATAAGTAGATGTATTTGACTAAAATTTTGTATTTGGATATTAGAATAGTACAATCAATATATATTGTAGTGAATTGATATATTGGATAAGAGTCTTTCAGTGAATAATTGTTGTGTTCTATATTAGCATGTTTAAATCGTTAAATAACTATGTTATTCTAAATGTCTATACTCGTTCATAGTTATGGGAGCATCTATGAGGAAAGAATAATATAAGTGGATTTGTTGATTTTTATGGAGATGTTAATAGCAAGAGTTGCTACCAACTTCGTAGCTACTTTATTGGGAGAATAAGTATTGGACATGGCATGCATCAAAATCACTTTATGGATCATAGTCAAGAGTGATGTTTTTATCAATGTTGCATCTTTCTATTCTTATATATGAGATACATATTTGGGACTTGAAGGGTAGGGATTGTTTTGCTTTGACATGGTTTAACGTTCTTCCGTAAAAGGCAGTTTTAAGGGCCATCTTTGGGTACGACATGAACTACATTGATGGGCGTATGTAGTCAAGATGGGATTTGTCCTACTTATTCGTTGAGAGTCAGAAATCTAAGGCCTTACTAAAAGTTGAACACTAAATGACTTTGATGTCGATTTAGATCTCATATTCGACATGATGTCTAAGACATAGGAATAATTAATACCACACCTTTAGTAGCAATTATTGCTTAAACATCATGGAATTGGATGTTGATGAGATGGAACCCTTCATATGTTGTTATGGGAGGTAGCCCATTTCTAGATGTCATCTAATGTCTATATCAGTATGTAATGAATCTTGTGCAAGTTAAAGATTTTTGAATCTATATGCCCAAGAATAATTATGGAGTGATATTGCTAATAATATATGATCCTATAGGGTCACACCTTTATCAAATTGGCATATTTTGTATATTTATTATTAATATGATTATCAATAAATAATATCAATTCTTGTATTAAATTAGTGATTTTTTTTTGTGAAAATAATAATTATAAGAAAATATAACTATCTATTGTTTCATATGTTATGAACTAATAAGTCAGGCACAACCTTTTTGGACTAGTTGAATTCTTTTGTCTTTTACCGAAAGACAAAGTTTATATTTTATAAACTTAGAGTTTATAAAATTTAAAGAATCTTTCTTTTCTTTAGAGGTATGGCCGAATTTTTTATGGCATGGAGGTCACTTGTCAAACCTCCATACCTTGTCCCCCATGCTTCTAAAAAGGCTAGAGTTTCTTAATATTATTTTAATTTAAATACATGTCTTGCATGGGAGTATAAAAGGAAGCCTTATGCATGAGTTTGAAGCTAGTTATTTTAGTCTGCACAATTTCTCTCAAAAAGAACCTCATTGCCGAAAATTTTCTATCCCTCCTCTTCCTCTCTCTCTTGAAGATAGTTTGGTGGTTTAGATGCCTTCACAAGTTGTCTCCTTTAGTGCTTATTTGATTTAAGCACTTAAAGTCTTAAGAGACTCAAGAATACAAGAAGGAAATATAATTCCAAGTGTCATACTCTTGAAGGTGGATACTAGTAGATAAAATCATACTCTTTGATTTTTCTATCATCATCAACACCCCAAAACGAAGTGCGTTTAAAGGCTTCAAAGGTTATCATTCTGAAACACTCTTTGATTGTTTTTATTTCATTCTAACCTCAATAAATGGATCTTTGATGGTTTGGTTTTGTGAAAAACAAACTTATATTTTTTTTATCAAAATGCATCACAAGTACTGCTTTGTTTTGATCCTATTATCTCATTGTATCGTACATGAGTCAACATCAACAACAACTATTATGTTAGTCTGTTGATCTTCAGAAGTGTTTTGATCCTATTATCTCATTGTATCGTTCATTTGTCTTCTAGTTACTCAAAGTCTATTTAAGGAGTAGTCTCTTATGTATCAAGTAGTGGAACAATTAACTTTTTCACATCAATCAAGAACTATTTAGTCAATCATTATCTCAAACATTCATCTTGTTCTTAAGTTACTTTATGTTTTTCATACTTAATCTTTTATAGTTTTGTGTACTTTGTTGATTAAATTATATTCCGACGCTAGAGTAGTTTACTATACTACAATATATCGTTATTATTACTAGACATTGATCTTAAGTTAACTAAAGGTTTGGATTCCCAATCCTTGTCTGTGCGCGCTTGTTTATTTTCCACTCGCACTACTGGGAATAAATTACTTGGGATTAGTACATGTTAGTAATATCATGTTGGGTTCTATGTACTTTAACATCCCTATGGTGTACATGCAGCCCTAATGCTTTGGATCTAAGTTTTCTCTAATTATACATGCAACATTGGTTCCAAAGCATGAAGCCTAAACTAGCATACAAAAATTTAACATATTCATCATCAAACAAGTTGTAGAGTTACCTCTTGATGTTGTTGATGTTGCTAGTAAGACTTTGGCCTTATGAGAACTTAGCACCCCAAGTGTTGTGCCTCAAACAAGTCACAAACACCAAGTAACAATTAGATGGATATGAGAGAGGCTAAGGAGACTCTAAAACCGATTTCTATCATGGAATGCAAGTAGTGGTCAATTTAGGGCTTAGCACTATATATATATATATATATATATATATATATATATATATATATATGTGTGTGTGTGTGTGTGTGTGTGTGTGTAGAATATCAAGGGTCATGTGTAACCCTAATCCATACACATTAGCCTATGATCCATCCATTTGATTTGGATAAACACTTCGTGGATTAATCTATAAGCACAATCACAAACCAAAGCATGGATCATTAGCCCAACTCATATGTATTAATTTAATTAGTATCTTTTGATCACTAATTTAATTCAAAATTAATTCTTGATCAATAATAATTAGATAACATGATTCCTCAATTAATATTATATATATATATATATATATATATATATATATATATATATAAAAATCATAGATAACCTCTTTCTCAAATATCCATCTATCAAATTGTTCTGGTGAAGGCAACCCAAAATGGACCATGCTACTATCAAGTCAAGTACATACCAGTTATAGTTATGGGCTTACATACCTAATCCAGCAGTCTCCCACTTCGATAAGTCTAATAACTATAATTGCCAATGCAACTCAAAATCCGATTAGCAATCGTAGCTCAAAAAAGTCGTTGTCATCCTCTGATGCTACCATTAGATAAGTGATTGTATATTCCTATGTTCTACAAGATATCATGCAGACAAATACATTGAACATGGTCATACTTATTTTCCTACAGTTTGTTTCCCGATTTCCGATTTGTATGACACATAACTTAATTGAACACATCAATAGAGTTCTGACCGGGCCCGACACATAAGTCAAAACAAAATCATCGAAGGGCTCAAGATATCGCTTTTAATCCTCTTGGGATAAAAGGAACAGATAAACATCAACTTATATGCTTGTACTAACTACTCGTTGAATCATACACAACAGCACATTTTATTACATCAAGTTACGGATGCGTTTTTGTACTATCAATGTACAACCATTGAATAATCGCCAACTCATATATCTTGGTTTGAAGATTATACAATATTATCGACTCACAATCACTCGTGATAAATTCCGTGAAGTGATATGTAAGCGTCGGTTAAGTCCAATACTCAAATATTATTTCAAGAGTACTCATGAATGTTTGTAGCAATATTTTGCTATGGCTAACACCTTAGACAATCATACAAAAACCCATTTATGATAGTCTTCTTTCATAACCTACTTCCAAAGTATGATCGACTGTGCATAGTTTGATAAATCTTATTATTCTGGAACTCAAAACATCCACAATGAAACAATACCAGACAATTGACACAAGATAGTAACGTTACTTATAAATAAAAAAACACCTTTTATTCAATAATCAAATGTCAATTACATTTTACTCAGTCCCTTCATAAGGGGATCTATTGGGTTCTCCTATGATGATAGCCCCTTCATAACGAGGAGTCCTTCTTCTACTCGATATCTTATGAAGTGATATTTTCTGTCGATGTACCTAGATCTGCCATGATCCATTGGCTCCTTGGCTAAGGCTACCGTACCATCGTTGTCACAAAAAATCTCCATAGGCTCCTTTACAACTGGTACAACTCCAAGGTCTCGATGAAGTTATTTGGCCATATCGCCTCCTTCGATGCTTCACTTGCTGCTATATACTTTGATTCACATGTTGAATTAGCTACAGTCTCCTGTTTGGAACTTTTCCAAGTTACTACTTCACCATTTAGGGTAAATATCCGGCCCGACTGAGAGCAGAAATTATCTATATTGGTCTGAAAGTTGGTGTCACTATACCCTGTAACTCTTAAGTCATCACTCCCACTGAGAGTAAGGACCCCGTCCTTAGTCCTCCGTAAGTACTTAAGAATGTTCTTTACCACAGTCCAATATGCTTTACCAGGATTCCCTTGATATCTACTAACCATGCTCAAAGCAAAGGCTACATCAGGGCGAGTACAAGTCATAACATACATGATTGAACCAACAGTAGAAGCATATGGTATTCGACTCACTTCTGCTACCTCATCCTCTTTACTCAGACTTTGAGTCTTACTCAACTTGGTATAGCTCTGGATAGGTAAGTCTCCTTTCTTGGATTCCTCCAAGCCAAAACGTTTCAACACCTTGTCCAAGTAGGTAGTTTAACTAAGTCCTATTAGTCTTTTACTCCTATTTTTCAATATCCTTATCCCTAGGATATAAGCTACTTCTCCGAGGTCCTTCATTACGAAACACTTCTGAAGCCAGGACTTAACCTCCTGAAAGGTTGGGATGTCATTTCCTATGAGCAATATGTCATCCACATACAACACGAGAAAGCTAACTATACTCCCACTAGCTTTGACATACACGCATGACTCATTCTCACTTCTCGAAAAACCAAACTCTTTTACTTTCTCATCGAAAAAAAGATTCCATCTGCAAGATGCTTGTTTTAATCCATAAATATACTTCTCAAGCTTACACACTCTATTAGGGTACTCTGCATTCACAAAACCCTCTGGCCGATTCATGTAAACATCCTCAACCAACTTCCCATTAAGGAAAGCGGTTTTGACATCCATTTTCCATATTTCATAACCATGAAATGCAGCTATGGCTAGCATAATCCTTATAGATTTAGTCTTGGCCACTGTTGGAAAGGTCTCATCATTGTCAACTCTAGCAGCTTGATTGAATCCCTTCGCAACCAATAATTCCTTATAAGTGTGTACTTTCCCATCCATGTCAATCTTTTTTTTGAATATCCATTTGCACCCGACTGTCTTACGGCCTAGTACATTGTCAACCAAGTTCCAAACTTGATTTTCATACATGGACTGAATCTCGTTGTCCATTGCCTCTTTCCATTTAGCAGACTCAGGGCCTTACATGGCTTCCTTGTAGTTGTTAGGCTCAGCTAAATTTACCATGGTTTTATCACTGATAAATGTATAACCTTCAGAAGTAATATGGAAACCATAAAACTCAGGTGCCTGCCTAACTCTACCAGAACGCCTCAGAGGTAATGATTTGTCAATTGGTTCAATAGGAGTTTCCTCCTCGGGTTGAGTGCTAGTGTTTGAGGTTCCTTTATCACTCAACTCTTGAACCTCATCAAGGTTAATTTTCCTCCCATTGTCCCCTTGGCATATGAGTTCCCTCTCACGAAATACTCCTCTCCTTGCAACGAAGAAAACATTGTCACTTGGTCTATAGAAGAGATATCCAAAGGATTTTTGCGGATAGCTAACGAAAATACATCTCTCACTTCGATGTTTGAGCTTGTCATGAGTCTCTCGTCTTACGAAAGCCTTGCAACCCCAAACCTTGATGTGGTCTAACGACGAAACATTCCCTGTCCAGATCTCGTGAGGTGTTTTGGAAACCTTTTTAGTTGCGACTAGACTAAGGATATGAGCAGAAGTCTCTAACGCATACCCCCAGAATGAGATAGGTAACGAAGCTCGACTCATCATAGAATGAACCATGTCTAGAAATGTACGATTGTGCCTCTCAGCTACACCATTAATTTATGGTGTCCTAGGTGGCGTCAATTAGGGAACAATTCCACATTCCTTAAGATAGTCGTGGAACTTGATACTAAGATACTCTCCTCCTCGATCGCACAAAGCATCTTTATCTTCCTGCCCAATTGATTCTCCACTACTTACTTAAACTCTTTGAACTTTTCAAAGGTTTCTGACTTATTATTAATTAAGTAGATATAACCATATCTGTTGTAATCATAAGTAAAAGTCAACATCTCTTGTGATGGTTCTGAAGGGTCCACACACATCTGTGTGTATGGGATCCAAAAGACCCTCACCCCTTGCACAAGTGCCAGTGATAGGTGAATTTTTCATCTTTCCAAGTAAATTAGATTCATAAGTGTCATCTTTCTTTGAGTCAAATGACTCCAACACTCCATCCTTTTGGATTTGGGCTATGCGCTTCTTGTTAACATGTCCAAGACGACAATGCCATAAAAATGCTTTATCCAAATCATTGAAAGAATCAATATGCAATACATTATTTCCTAAGTTGTCTACAACCATCATAGTTTCATATATGTCATTTCAAGGTAACGCATCAATATAAAATACACCATTGTAATAAGCATCAATACTACCAATTTCAATATTAAAAGAAAAGGTAATACCTTGTTCATAAAAACTGTGAAAAGAAATAATATTCCTCGCCATATCAGATGAGTAGCAACAATTATTCAAATCAAAGTTTAAGATATTACTAAGTAATACGGAATAAACTCCAATCTTGGTGACATGTGACTTTCCCCTATTTCCCATGATTAAGTTCATCTTCCCTTGCTCCACATCCCTACTTCTTTTTAGTCCCTGCAAATCAAAACAAATGTGTAAGCCACATCCTGTATTAAGAACACAAGAATTAGCATGTGTTGAGTTATTAGATAGAATTGTATAAATACCTGCAAAGGAGGGTTTGATCTTCCCATCCTTTATGTCTTGCAAGTATTTGGGGCAACTTCGTCTCCAGTGCCCTTTTTCATGGCTATGGAAGCACTCGACTTCCTTTGGATTGGAAGAGGGTGTGACAGAACCAACTTTGGTCCCATTAGAAGAGGATCCAACATGGGACTTTCCCTTATGACTCTTGGAAGGAGTCTTCCTTTTCATTATATTTCCACGTCCAATAGCCAAGATAGGAAAAGTTGCAGTAGGAGTAGGTACAACATATTTGCCTTTCAAAGACACCTTGAAACTTGCTTAGAGACACCTCCTCCTTGTTCATACGATAAGTCATATGAAACTGATCATAACAAGGAGGCAAGGAGTGAAGGATAATGTCAATTGCCAATTCTTCATCGAAATTGATATTCAGTTTTAGCAAGCAGTCCACAAATCTTTGCATCTTTTGCAAGTGGGTCGTAATAGACTCTCCACCCTTCATTTTGGTTGTGATCATGGAGGCAATGATCTCATACCTCACTTGTCGATCATTTTTATGGTACTTTTCCATCAAGTACTGGTGCATTTCATAAGGCCAAAAGTCCTCATATGACTTTTGGAGCTCAACAATCATGTAGATATAATTATACACGACACTTTGGCCGCGTCCCTCTCATGAGTTTTGTATTCAGCAATCTGTTCGGGAGTAATGGTGGATTCATCAATTTCCTTAATCTCTTTATTAAGGACATATTATTTGTCTACATAATGAATTGCCATTCTTATTTTTCAAATCCAATCACTGAAATTTGATCCATCAAAGATGACCCTCCTACATAGGTTCATGTGGAAGAAAGAGTTGGAAGGGCTGGAAGCATTGTTTGAAGTAGACATCTGAAAAGAAAGACAAAGTTTTGATTAAATAAGGGTCCTTAATATAACACCCAAAATGAGATATTATGACTAGGACCCAACACAATATTCTACAATTTGGAAGAGGGATGCCGTAATCCAGTTGTAAAATATTTGAAGGTAGGTAAATGAAAATTTACCAATTTCCACCATGAAAAGTGAAAATGAAGATTAGGTTTTAAATGAATTGAATTTCCTAGATTTTTTTGATATTCATTGAACTTTTCAATGGCATTATTAAATCTCGATTATGCCCTTCAATTTTGTGACTGGGATACATAGGATCACAAACAAGGTGTGAAAAACCATGAAAATTAGCTTGGTACTCTCGATGTTACAAATCACCCAATCAATGTGACAGTTAACCACACATGCTCCATTGATCCATGATTAACATCAAGCCACCCTTTTCGATACATTGTTTGTCCCAAATTAGTGTGCTGGTTAACCACACACACTCCACTAACGACTTAACAAGGTGCAAAGTTCAATTTCCTGGAGTAGCACCATTTTCAAATTTTTCCTAAAGTAACTAAGATTGGGAATTTATAAAGCTTAGTTACATTAATAATTTTTCATTATACTTATTAATGATAATTTGTGTCCTATGCCACCCTTCGGCTAACGACCCTCCGCCAGTCAAGGAAGCGGTGGGTGAGAGTGGACACCCATTAAACCACCATTTTATAGGTAGTAACCTTATACCTCCTTATAGTCCGGCTTCGTGAATGAGACCTACTAACGGTAAGACTGACTTGGCTTATACATACATACATACATATATATATATATATATATATATATATATATATATATATATATATATATATATATATATATATATATAAGTATTAGTCTTTAATATTATAATAGTATAAGGGTTGAATTTTTAAACTTTTAAAGTTCTAGGGTTTTGAATTAAAGTTTCATTAATGTAACTTTTCAAGTTCCAAAAATTGAGGGAAAGTTTGGAAACTTGTCAAAACCATTAGAAATTCTTAACTTATGGGTTTTAAAGTTTCATAAATGTGACATTTCAAATTCCACAACTTTAAGACAAGTTGTGAAGTTTACATGACCTTTGGTATTTCATAACTTATGAAAATTAATATTTCATGAATGATGTGACTATTCACATACCATAACATGAGGATAAGTTATAGAACTCTTCAAGAAAAACTTATAGATCAAATTAATTAATCCAATTATGATATGATGATTATTTACCAATTTGACCTAATTTGATTCATATTACATGATAACTTCAAATTATACAAATACCTATTATTACACAAAAAAAAAAGTAGTTATCTTAGAATTTGATAAAAATCATGTAATTGGATGGGAATTAACATTACCATATCATCAAAATCGATTTTTATGAACCAACACAGTTTGCGCCAATGTTCCTCATCCAAAACCGGCCAAAAACTCAAAAATTTTGCTCACAGACAGACCAACTCATCGAGTGAACTTTTGAACTTAACGATTTCATCATAATAAGGCACCTACTTGTCGAGTTCATATATGGACTCGTTGAGTCGGCCTAGCAGAATCCAGTTTTGCAGTTTTTTCAGCTATGAAAATTACACGGTTGCATCAATACAATATAAAACATCCTCGGCTCTGATACCACTTTTGGGTTTTATATACTTTAAAATCCCTATGGTGCACATGAAACCCTAATGTTTTTTATCTAAGTTTTCTCTAATTATACAAGCAACATTGGTTCCAAAGCATGAAGCCTAAACTAGCATACAAAAATTTCACATATGAATCATAAAACATGTTGTAGAGTTACCTCTTGATGGTGTTGATGTTGCTAGTAAGACTTTGGCCTTATGAGAACTTAGCACCCCAAGTGTTCTTCCTCAAACAAGTCACAAACACCAAATAACAATTAGATGGACATGAGAGAGGCTAAGGAGACTCTAAAAACCGAATTCTCTCTTGGAATACAAGTAGTGGTCAATTTTAGGGTTTAGCACTATATATATATATATATATATATATATATATATATATATATATATATATATCTGTGTGTGTGTGTGTAGAATATCAAGGGTCATGTGTAACCCTAATCAGTACACATTAGCCCATGATCCATCCATTTGATTTGGATAAACACTTCATGGACTAATCCATAAGCCCAATCACAAACCAAACCATGGATCATTAGCCCAACTCATATGTATCACTTTAATTAGTATCTTTTGATCACTAAATTAATTATTGATCAATACTAATTAAATAATATGATTCCTTAATTAATATATTATACTTCAAATATTTAAATAAATCATAAATAACCTCTTACTCAAATATCCATCTATCAAATTGTTCTGGTGAAGGCAACCTGAAATAGACAATGCTACTATCAAGTCAAGTACATACCAATTATAGTTATGGGCTTCGACACCT
Organism: Lactuca serriola; assembly: GCF_051521515.1. Taxonomy (NCBI): domain Eukaryota; kingdom Viridiplantae; phylum Streptophyta; class Magnoliopsida; order Asterales; family Asteraceae; genus Lactuca; species Lactuca serriola. Next base: position 169,686,266 of record NC_136413.1, read on the forward strand.
AAACCAACAGTCTTCCACTTCGATAAGTCTAGTAATTATAATTGCCAATGCAACTCAAAATCATATTAGTAATCGAAGCTCACAAAATCCAATTGGGAATTAATCTTGGGATTAAAGGAATTAATTAAACTGTAGGGAATAAACGTGAAAATCTTCAAATGTTAAGCATTGCGCAATTCTTGAACATACCTATAGTAGGGGGACGGATTTTTGATGCTTTGAGGGTTTCCTTTGGCTCTAAGGGTGCCTTGGATGCCTTAGGGATGAAGGTAATTGATTAGGGTTATCTTGAATACACCTACCTTTTCCAATACCTTCCTAACACCTATATAAACCCTCCTTAGGATTAAATTTGGCCTAACCCTTCATTCCATGTGCCTTCGCTGGAGTTTTGATCTACTCCCCTGTCTGTATAGTTTTTCCTTGGTTGATAGGTTTGTTTGAGAACCATTAGAGGCATGATACTTGTGGTGCTTGCTACCAAAAGTCTTTTAAGCATGGACTCCAGATTGCATACAATAACAGTCTTAAAGGTATGTTTCATAAACCTTTACTATGCGGATTTTTATTATACACTACGGATCTAGGGTTTATACTTTGTTTTCATTATTGTATGCTCAATTATAGAAAATGTAGATCTTCCATTAGGGTTGTATGCACACATTGGATTGTATGTTATCCTGAAAACCTATCAGTGGTATCAGAGCCTAGGTTTAGTTTTCTATTGAAATGATACTAATCTGAACTTGAACAATGAGGAGAAAACAAAATCGTCATTATGTTCTTCGAACTCATCGAGGTTGTTTCTTCGGACTCGACGTGTTGGACTGCAACTCGGCAAGTTGGTCCTCCAACTCGACGAGTTTGTGCGTCAGATCCTGATCTCATATTTTCTTGCCTTACTAGATTTATTTGGTTAATATTTAGTAATTATCTTTTATTAAATCTAAAATAGTCGTATTTTTGGTAATGTTAGATAATTAAATATGACCTAAATGTTAGGAGACAATTATGAGTTGGATAATGTTGTTTTTATTTGATTATAATTATCCTTATAGATATGATTAATAATTTAATTAATTGTTTAATTAAAGGATAATTAATATATCCATAATTGGTTACTAAATAATTAATTTGATTATTATTTAAAGTTAATTTTAGGGTTGTTTGAAATTTAAATTAAAATGTTTAATTTTTGAAATTTAAAACGTAAACCCTAAATTACATTCTTATAGATTTTGTAAATAATTTAATTAAATGATTAATTAAAGGATAATTAATAAATCCATATATGGTTTAAATTTAATTAAATTATAAGTTTAATTTATTAAAAGATTAAACCCTTGATATTTTAAAATGTTTAAAATTCACTTTATACTCTCTCTCTCTCTCTCTCTCTCTATATATATATATATATATATATATATATATATATATATATATGTATAATTTAATATCTGTTATATGTATCAGAAAAGTCAGTCGAATCAGTAGTATGCCTAATTCATGAAGCCATACTATAAGGGGAGTTTAAGGAAGCAGCCAGTAAAATGACCGTCATTGGGTATGCATTCTTACCCATTGCTCTCATGTATGGTGGAGTGTCGTTAGCCGAATGGGTTCAATAGGACAATTAATCCTCAGTAAAAATATAATGATAAAGTAACTAAACCATTTTTTTAGAATCTCATTTTAAGTTACTCTAGGAAAAATATGAATTTGATGCTAACCCGTGAAATTGCACATTGCACTTTATTGGTCGTTAGTGGAGCGTGTGTGGTTAACCGACACACTAATATATGACTAATATTTTTGGCAATGGGTTTCTTCCTGGCTGTTAGTTGTAGCACCCTGGCTGTTAGCTGCAACACGATCGACAAGTTATGGGTGACAAACGTCATATCATTTCGACGCCTGAAGAACATCGAGGCAGGCAATTCATTAATAGCATAGTTATGAAAAATCAAATGATAAACGTCAATATGTTAGTTTACATGAAATCAATAGTACGCTTATTTTACGTAAATACTCAGCTCTTCAAACGGTTTTATTCACAAATAAAACTACATGTTATTAAACTATGTATGGCATATATACTTGTATCTTTTGGTCTTGGAAACATAAAAGACTACAGTTCAGTTTTATGGAAAATATAGGATTTTCCGGGATAAATACGATTACTTTACAAACAAATAGTTTACAGTTTAGTTTTATGGAAAATATTGGATTTTCCGGGATAAACACTCTCATTTTTACAAATAAACGAATTGCAACTCATCTTATAGAAAATATTGTATTTTATGGTAACAAACATGATTTCATCTCATTGAATGACATATATTTATTTATACAAATACTTATGAGCTCACCAACTTAAATGTTGACACTTTTTTCTCAAATAACTTGTATTCTCAGGATATCAGTAAGATAGGTTATCAACAGCTTTTGAAGATTTGACGCTAGGACGTTAAACAAAACTTTTGACATCATATTGTAATTGACTTCTGAAACATGTAAATGCTTACAAAGATGTAACTTTTTCAACATGTTCAACTACATTCACAAAGTCTGAAATTAATAAAAAGCTACTGAATGCTCTCCCAAAGTCGTGGGACATGAATATGGCTGTTATTAAGAAGACCAAGGATTTAAGTCGCCTTACTCTTGCTGAAATGATGGCAGTCATCAAAGCCTGTGATATTTATGACAAACAACAGGAGATATATCAGGTAAATTCATACTCAGCTGCAAACCTTGGGATCTCATCTAACAATGCTCTTTTATCTCTCACCTTTTCCTCTATTGGTCAGCCCTTTGCTGCTTAGCAAGCTCAGATTCAGTCCTTTTCCACTCCATCAGCAACTTCATTTCCTGCTAGCCATGCCTTTCTCTCAGAACCAATCATTCGTTGCTACTCAAGCTGCTTCTCCTTCTAATATGGCTTCTTCCTCAAACAGCAAGGAGTGTGATGAAAATCTTGCTCTCGCTACACGACTTGTTAACTGCTACAATGCTCTTATAGCTAGAGATCTTCCGCCACAACTGTCATTTGCTGATCTTGATCAGATTCATCCTGAAGACGTAGAAGAAATGGATATTACATGGCAAATTGCCATGGCAGTTTTCAGGGCAAAGCAGTTTGCAAAGAAGACCGGGAAAAATAACTAAGGAATGAGTGCTGACAAAAAGGTAGGGTTCAGCAAGGGAAAGTTGTGTTGTTTCAACTGCCACGAGCCAAGTCATTTTGCTCGTGAGTGCCCGATACCGAATCGAAGATTGAACAACAATAGGACAATGGTGGCCATGGGAAACAATCGGGGAGGTGCTCAAGTCAACAACGAAAAGGATATGGTTGCTCAGTCATTTAAATGGGAGGACCAGATGCAGGCCTTGCATATTTCAAAACCTGAAAACGCTCACCTAGCCCAAGTCAAAGATGAAGCTTCTGCAGAGAGTGTTCCTGCTGAAGAAAAGATGATGGAGCTTCAGTTTGAGTTGATGGTGTCTTCTACTTCTGAGCCAAAGAAAAATGAGGTAAGTCTGCCTTCATGTTCTCAAGCTTGTATTGATTATGTTAAAATTCTTCATGAAGGAATAGAAACATTACGTAGAGAAGTAGAGAGCCTTAGATATGAGGGCTATCAACTTAGAAAAGGACAAAAACGCCTTAAGGCCCAGTTAGAAACTAAAATAAAGGACTTTAGAAGACTTCATGAAGACTACATTAATAAATGTGAGAATTATGACTACATAAAGAGACAGAACGCTGAGTTAGTTACTGAACTTGAAACATTAAAGGGAACATTTGAAACTTCTGATTTTGATTTTAGAAAATTTGATGTTTCAAGTGAGGTAGTTGCCAGCATGATAGACCACTGCATGCAATTTAAACATAATCAGTCAAAGGGTCTAGGGTATGATAAAGTTCCTCCTCCTTTCAACCATTCATATCAGTTTCAATCATTCATATCAGTCTCAACCATTGTCCAAGGAGGAGATTTCCAATGAACCATTCATGGATTATGGCAAGCCTTCTGGTTTTGTTTCGGGAGGATTTATTAATGTTGAAAGTACTAACATTTCTACTTCTCCTACAGATCAATCCTTAAATCAGTCAAAGCACGAAGTTGAAGGATCTGTTTTTGAAAATAAAACTTAGTCTGAACCTGAAGTTTTGGTTTTAAATAAAGACTTTAATTTTTTTGATATTGCAAGTGACAATGTTTTTTTTTGTGATTTTTCTGCACCTTCTGATACTCATTTGAATGTTTTTAAAGTGTTTGATGATGTGGTTGACAATTCTAATGTTTGTGATGATACTAATGAAAAACAACCAGTTTCACAAGTCTCTCCATCTAATACACCCTCACTTGTCTCACAACCTAATTCTTGTTCATGTTCATGTGAGAAAAGCAAGGGTGTTGGTATGGAAAACAAATCTAAAAAGTACAGTACAAGTTTTAACAATAACAAACATATTTGTTTCAATTGTGGTATTGGTGGTCATATAGCTAGGAATTATCCTAATAGAATGTTTGTACATTATATGTCACCAAGAGGAGAGAACGAATTCAGAGGAAGGTCTTTAACTAGAAATTCCTCTAGAACTCATTCTCAGAATGATGATTGCAACGGTGATCATAGTAGAAAACATACAATTTTTCAAAAGCATAAAAAGGTATTTCATAACAAAGTCCCAAAAAGTTTGCCAAAATCAAACATGGCTCAGCCAAGATTGGTTTCATCAAGGAGTAGTTCTGGGTCTTCAACAAATTCCGGTAGAAAACCCAGATGCTCAAAGCAAACTAATAAAAATCATGTTTCAAAACCATCGGGGATTGTTAGAAAACCTAATTACTAATGGTTGCCCAAAATAACTTCCAATCCATCATCTGTATCCTCTGAAAATTCAGTAAATAATAATAAATCTGAAAAGCAAACGAGACCACCCAGGAAAGTGATGACTTAGGTTCCTAAATCTAAATAAACCCGCAAATTTTGCAGGAACAGTTGCGGGGGAATGTCGTCAGACCTTGGTACGTCGACAGCGGCTGCTCCCGGCATATGACAGGAAAGATGGTGGAAAGATCACTCAGAGAGGAATCATTACAAATGGAGTGTTAAGTTTTGAGAATGTCAACTATTCTCCCGAATTAAAGGATAGTTTGTTGAGTGTGTCTCAGATATGCGACAAAGGCTATTCTACACATTTCACTGACAAGGAATGTATGATTCTCAAGCCAGGCTTTGTCATCCCAGAAGAGTGGATTCTTGTCAAATCTAAAAGGGATGGGAATGCTGACATAAGTGATATGAATAGCAATCTTCTAGAACAAGTTGCGTGCCTCTTTTCAAAGATCTCAGAACAAAATGCAATGATGTGGCACCGAAGACTCGGTCATGCTAACGCCAAAAACTTGAATCGTCTTGCGAAGAATGAGATGGTCCATGGTTTGCCTGTCAAAGACTTCATAGCTTTTGAAAAGTGTTTGTCATGTGCCCAGGGTAAACATCACAGAAAACCACACCTGCCAAAACAGGTTAACTCAATCAATCAGCTGCTCCAATTATTACATATGGACTTGTTCGGTCCAGTCAACATCCTTAGCATCAACATAAGTTCATAACGTCTGTTTTTGATTGATGATTTCGCTCGGTTTACATGGGTCTTCTTCTTATCCAACAAAGTTGGGGTTGCATAACTGATAAAGAAGCTCATAGTGCTAATTAAGAACCAAACCAACAACTGAGTGAAGGCGCTTCGTACCGACAACGGAACAGAGTTCAAGAATTCTATTCTTGATCATTTTTATGCTAAAAAGGGGATTATGTGTCAATACAACTCCGCTCAATACAACAATTGAGTGAAGGCGCTTCGTACCTCAACAAAACGGTGTTGCTAAAAGGAGAAATAGAACCTTAAAAGACACTGGAAGGACAATGTTATGTGACTCCAAGTTACCAGTCTTCTTTTGGGCTGAGGCGATCAACACTACTTGCTACGTTCAGAATCGTGTGTTGATCAACAATGCTCAGATGAAGACTCCGTATGAGATCCTCTATGGTCACAAACCATCAGTCAGTCATTTTCGTGTATTTGGATGCCCTTGCACCCTTCTTCACCTAGAGTCCAACCCGAAGTTTAATGCCAAAGCCGATGATTGTTACTTTTTAGGGTATGCTGCATGCACTACATATAGGCTCTACAATAAGAAGACGAAGTAGATTGTGGAATCCTATGACGTGCGCTGGTTAGAGGAAAATGAAACGGATGCTCGAGTGGGTCCGTATTGGTTGTTTGATTACACATCCCTTTTCAAGTCCATAAATGTGTCTTCGGATAGCTCATATGGGTCTTTCCCTGGTTTGAAGAATGTTACTGAAGATGATGACGAAGAAGTTGTCTACAGACCTCCAACGGTATCCTCTTCGCCATCTGAGGGGGAGTCCTCTGCTTCGCCTGAGGGGGAGTCAGCTGTACCACTTGATAGTCCGGAATCTCCAGTTCAGAATGATACTCCTGATGCTGAGGCCACACCACTCACTCCTGTTAAAAGAGAGTTCATGTAACAGAGTCTTTCCTGAATACATTTCTAATGAGTTTGTAGCAGAGTCATCTGGTGTGGGACAATCAGCAAATGAAGGAGGCGTCAACATTCATAATCTTCCTGTCTTGCATAATGATATTAGCCATGAGATACCCTCAAGAATTCAACGCGATCATCAGATCGAGAACACATTGGTCAGTTGGGCGATGGCATTAAAACCAGAAGTCAGAGTGGAGATGTCAATACATGCCTCTACTCTTCTTTTATCTCTCAAATAGAGCCCAAGAATGTTGAAATGGCTTTGAATGAGCCCAGCTGGGTAGACGCTATGCATGAAGAATTGAATCAGTTTGAAAAACTCAGTGTTTGGAAATTGGTTGAGTTACCAAAGGGCAAAAAGTCTCTTGACACACGTTGGGTGTATCGAAACAAGCAGGATGATTCAGGGTTATAGTGCGAAATAAAGCTAGATTGGTGGTTCGTGGGTTTATGCTCCAGTGGATCGCTTGGAGGCTATTCCTATCTTCCTTGCATATGCCTCCTACATGAACTTCACAGTTTATCAAATAGACGTCAAAACTGCCTTCTTGTATGACAAGGTGAAGGAAGAAATCTATGTTGATCAGCCCTCTGGGTTTGTTAACTCGAAGTTTCCTAATCATGTCTACAAGTTGGATAAGGCATTGCATGGGTTACATCAAACTCCTTGAGCGTGGTATGCGACTCTTACAAAGCACTTACTCGAGCATGGATACTCTCGTGGAAGTGTCGATCAAACTTTGTTTATCAAGCATGTTGATAATGATCAGATCTTTGTTCAAATTTACATTGACGACATTATCTTTGGGTCAACCAGTCCGCAGCTATGCAAGGAGTTTGAAGGTGTTATGAAAAAGCGGTTCGAGATGAGTTCGTTTGGGGAAATGACCATGTTTTTGGGGCTTCAGGTCAAATAAAATTTAACCAGAATCCTGCTAGATTAAGCCAAGTATGTGGAGGATATTCTTGAGAAGTTCGAGTTCAAAGACGCTAAGCCTGCATTCTCGCCGATGGCTGAAAGACCTCTTGTGACTCAAGATCCTAATGGCGAATCCCTAGATCAGACACACTACAGATCGATGATCGGATCGTTGATATATCTTACTGCATGCCGACCTGACATCATGTTTGCAGTTTGTCAATGTGCACGTTATCAGGCTAATCCTAAACTTTCAAATCTTATTGTTGTCAAAAGAATTTTTCGGTATATTAAAGGCAGCCCAAAATTGGGTCTTTGGTATCCGAAAAATTCTGAATTTGACTTATATGCCTTTGCTGACAGTAATTATGGAGGCTGTAAGCTTCACAGGAAATCTACTTCAGGAGGGTGTCAATATCTTGGAGATTGGCTAGTGTCATGGCAGTGCAAGAAGCAACACACTGTCTCAACTTCAACAGCTGAAGCGGAATACGTTGCTGCATCTGCTTGTTGCTCTCAAGTCATATGGATCCAACATCAGCTGTTGGATTACCGTTTGAATTATCTAGAAACCCTAATATACTGTGACAATGAGGTTACGATTCAAATTGCTAAAAATCATGTCCAACATTCAAAAACCAAGCACATTGATATTGAAATTCATTTTATCAGAGACTGTTTTGAACGTTTACTCATTCGGTTGGAACAGGTTGCCACTGCTAATAATGTGGCGGATCTGTTCACCAAGCCTTTTAACAAAGCTCGATTCGATGTGCTTGTGGGATTTTTGAAGATGATACGTTTTGAGGATTAATTTTATTTTTTATTTTTTTTACTTTAGATTAAGTCTTTTATTTTTATTATTTATTTTATTTGTTTTAGTTCTTATCTTCAATTTTTTTTTTGGTTAGCTTTGTTTAAATTTGCGCATCTTAGTGATTTCATTCTCACCCATGCACAAATTTAGGGGAGAAATAAACAAAAAAAGTTCAAAATTCAAACATCCAAAAAACAATAAAAAATCAAAAAGATGTGACTGATAACTTTGCTTGTAAGTGATGTGTTGGGAAGTGATATTATCAAGTGATAACGGGCAGTTTGAATCTGCGTAACGTACCATAATTTAATTGTGTACGCTCTGTGCTCGATGCGTCGGTAGGCACGAAATATTCTAAATGGACTTGACTAGGAAGATTTGAACTTAAGGAATTCAAAGACTTAACAAATATTGAACTAGTTAGATCCGTTTAGCCTGACAATATGACGCTCGGATAGGATGAGCATGGAGATATACATGGGAGTCTACTGGCCACACTAAAAAACCCGTATCTAGAACTGTCGATTCACTTTTCCTCGATGTATGGATTCTGTCCTTAATTCCAGTATTGATCGGGTGACTGGGGAATTCTGATAAATTAGGTCTGTAGAAAGTTATTTTATTTCTCTCTGTCTGTTAGCCATATGTTGCATCCTTTGCGTGATCAAGAGATCCAACCTGGACTTTAACATATGCAATTCTATCTCTCTTCATCTTCTTTCTATGAAATTCTTCCTATCTGTTAGCCATATATTGTCTCCTCTACGTGACTCAAAATCCGACCTGGTACACAGTATATGAATCATTCTTTTTCTCAATCCCTATGAAACTTCAGTTAGTCATATGTATCATCCTCTGCGTGATTTGAAGAGATCTGACCTGGGTGTATAGCATATGCATTTTAAATCTATCTTCTCTCTTAATAATTGTCTGCTGTGACAACCCGAAAAACTTCTTGCGTGCACTCTTCAATTCTTTCCAATATTAGACATATTTTACTATATGGTAATACCCTTTAGAGTCTAATGAAGCGTTCTAAATGTGATATAATCAAGGTAGGAGTGTTAAGAAGGGTTAACTCGAAGTGTAGGAATCAAAACCGGGCCAAACACACCAATACATGGAGTGTGCGACCATACACTTGAGTGTGCAGCCACACACTCTTGTTTGCGGCCTCACACCTTCCCAACCACACACTCTACCTATATATGCCACCCTTAGATCATTCTTGAACACTTCCTTCACTTCTTCAAGCATAGAACACGAAAATCCTCTCAAGTATCATCCATTCTCCTTGAAGATCTTCATAAAAGGTACCAAGAACACCAAGAACACCAAGATCTTCATCTGGCCGCACACAATGCAGCACACACCACCTGGCAGCACACATGGCCGCACACAGGGCCGCACACATGTGCTGGCAGCACACTAGGCCACACACCTGGCCGCACACACACATATAGTGTGTATTTTGGCCATACACCCTCTTGTATAGCCTTATAAACCCTCATACAATCATATATGATTATAACACTTCATTATAAGTGTTTACTAGTCCCTAAGGTGGTCCCAAAATCATCAATTAGTTGTTCATAACACTAATTAAATCCATATATGTGCCAATATATACTAAATAGGATTCGCGCGTGTACTCAAGTCACCACTTGGCACCTAGCGTCTAATCCAACATTGTCATCAGAACCACTCACTGCAGCTGAGTTCATACCCCTTTAATTAACCTTTGAAATACTTTTAAATGTTTTAAATGCTTTTATGGGGGGATACAAGTTGAATACTTATAGTTATTACATCAATCACATGTGATTAATAACTACAAAACCAATGATTTCATCACTGTTTCAAAATGTTTATCAATTTGTTTTACTTCAAAATGTTTTACAAATTCTTTTACTTATCAAATACTTTTATTTAAACTTTATTATACTTCTTATAAATTGCGTGTCCATATATGCATAGATATATAAGAAATGTTTAAAAGGCTTAGGAAGGCCATCTGCCCTATTTCCTTTTCCTCGATTTGGATGTGGTCTGGTGGGATGTCGAGTAGCCATCCGAGGGTCATTTCAATATTAATTATATATCATATGTGCATATATCGACATAAAAGTACTTTCATTATTCATGCGTTTCAGTTACATCATTAGTAAGTTACCATCGGGGTAACATAGGATTTCATTTATACTATTACTAGATCAATGAGTCAGTTCATTCATGAGTCATATACATTACATTACTATGAGTCATATACATTACATTACTATGAGAACATATACAACTATACTAGAGAAGAACATATACAACTATACTAAGAAGAGAACATATACAACGATACCAGAACAAGTAACATTACATTACCTATACATGAATACGTTTACAATTGTGATCCACTGTATCAGGCATGCCTTAAATGTCATGGCCCGAGTTGTAACCAGAATCTCTTGGAGGGAGAGCGTGAGTTTGCGTATAGATCTATACTGGATTGAATATCCTACACCTTGCTGCTAGCTACAACCGGACCTGCAAGTCTGCGGGTGCCAAACATCATTCCATGTTACGACCATTCATTATGTCGTTGTGACCAGTCGATAGTATGGTGCAATTAAATCACATAATACCTTAATATAAATCCGGTTTAAGGTAGTTAGTACAGCAGTGGTTCCTATATTACAACACTACAGTACTACATTAATTTACCCATTACATACATTTAGTGATTATTTCACTTAAACATTAATGTACAAACTATATTTTGTTAATGATGGTTATACTTGGGAAATTACACACTTTTACCACAATCGAACATACAAAACAGTTAAGCCTTGGTAGACGGCTACTTTAATAGAAAATATAGGTTTTTCTGAGAGATTCAAACTCTTACAAACACTTACATACATTTTACAAACTTACAATGGAGACATGTTCAAACGTTTTGATAACAAACCTCGACACTAAAATACTTATGAACTCACCAGCTTAATGCTGATACTCGCTTTCAAAATAACTTGTATTCTTAGGTAATCAGTAGACAGGTACCGAGACCAGCTTTTGAGAAGATGGAGCGCATCCAAGACTCATCTTATTATTTTGATTTACATTATATTTTTGGTGTCTAAAACTATACAGAACATGCTTGTATTAAAATTATATATTTAATGCAATGGATGATGTTGTTTGCTTGTTTACTACTACTGTGTTGTGATACATTACATGACGGCCTCCGCCTCAGAACGTTTCCGCCGTTCTCGGTTTTGGGGTGTGACAGATTGGTGTTAGAGCATTGTTTATAGTGAATTAACTATATCAACCCATAAAAGATATACTAAACTATAAACCCATTAGGTATTAAAGCACTCTGACCAAGAGTCTATACATTAAATACTAAAATATTTAATTAAGTATACTAGACTGCATTCATACTAAAATCAGTTTCACAACGACAAGAAGAAAAGTATTACGATTGTTAAATATCACAGGTAAGCTCGGGGATGTATGGTCAGTCTTGGGAATGGCATAGCCTGATCAACTATGCAGAACATGCTTGTATTAAAATTATATATTTAATGCAATGGATGATGTTGTTTGCTTGTTTACTACTACTGTGTTGTGATACATTACATGACGGCCTCCGCCTCAGAATGTTTCCGCCGTTCTCGGTTTTGGGGTGTGACATCTGCTCACCCGGTGTAAGGAGTATTCTGGAAATTCTTGATTATTGGAGCATATCAGGAAGCGGGAAACATGTTCTGATACAATTAAAATTGAACACATACAGATTTTCTGTGGATCTCGCTGCTCAATTTAAGTGGACTAAGGATGTCTAATAACTTTGATCCCAAAGTCACCAAAATTAAGATTCAATGTTTGTGTAGATAAAGTTTAGTCTATTTTGTCTTAAATTTTATTTTTATTTTCTTTTATTTTAAATTGTCAAAATTTAAAATTCTAAATTTTGGAAATTGTTTTGTTTTATTTTAAGTTTAATTTTATTTTTATTTTTATTTTACTTTTATTTTTTATTTTTTTTATTTTATCTTTATGTATGTCAAAAGTTGGGAAATTTTCTAAGTTTAATTTTATTTGCTATTTTAATTTTATTTAATTTTATTTTTTATTTTTTTATTTATTTTTATTTTTGTTAAATTTTTATTTTGTTTTATTTTTATTTTTATTTTTAGTCTTATTTTTAATTTTTAAAATCCTCAAAGTATTATTTTTGAAATTTAAAAAAAAAAGTCAAGGGTATTTATAGGAGTTTACAGCCGGAAACCCTCATTTTTCTGATTCCAGCCGCAAACACCTCTCTATTCTCTCTCAACTTCGAAATTTTTTTGTTAGATTTCGTGAAATTGCTCCGTTCATCTTGTAGGTAAGGGGATTCTGACCAAGGAAATGCATTTGCTTCATGAAATCGATGAGTTTTGAGGCCAAAATCAACGAAAAACAAACTGTCAGAGTTTATGGCCCAAGCTTACAGCCAGGAGATTACGGCCGTAAACTCAGTTTATTGCCGGCAGCTTACGACCATGGGTTTACGGCCGCAAACTCAAGTTTGACCGTAAACCCCATGTTGACTGGAAAATTGTTCTTAAAAATATTATTTATTATTTTGGGCTAAGCTTAAAATTGATTTCATAAAATTAATAAAAAAAAAATTATATTGTTCATTGGTCAAATGTCTTTCGTTTCTTATTTGGTATGTTTTAGTGCAGATCAAATGGCAACTCTAAAGTTCGCAGATATGCACAATCTGGCAATAGTAGTGTCTGATCCTCCGGCGACACATGGAGAATTTAAGTCGATGATTCATGGACTAAGCGAATGTTGTCTGGCCTCCGCCATAACCATGAACACCGTCATTTATCAGAAGATTATCAGAGAGTTCTGGCAGACTGCCAAGATGACAAGAGACAATGATGGAGCAGTGACAGTATATGTAGTCGTGCAAGGATGCAAAATTGTGATCGATGAGATGTTTGTGAGAGAGACATTGCTGATCGACGACCTTTCGAGCTTTCCCACTGAAATTGGCATTGAAGACACTCAAAGGATTTTAAAGAAAATGGGGTATGAAGGTGATTCTTCTCCCACAATGAAGAAGCTTCTACCGCCCTATTGGAGATTTCTAGCCCACATGTTCGTGAGCTATATCTCCGACAGAAGTTCCGGTGTAGATGAAATATCCCTGAGAAACACTAGCGCTATTGTTTCTCTCGCTGTGGGGATTGGCTTCAACTTTTCTAGGTTTATCTTGGACGAGTTTGTGGACAACATCAATTCAATCACTCGGGATACCTTCCTAATGTACCCTCGATTCGTTTAGCTCTTCATCAATAAACAATTTCCTGACATAGTAAAGTAAGGAGAAATGCTTGATACGAAGTCCTTGGGCGCTCACACTATTGGGCTCACTAAACAAAATTAAAAAGGAAACGTGATCTTTCAAGGACTGTATCCTTTGGTCAAATTCGGACTATTTGCTGAACCGAATGAAGCAACCGAGTCCCAAGGATCTTCAGATAAGATATCTTCGGAGCCTACCTCATCAGAAAGGGTGATCTCCGAAGGAGATGTAATCACGACATCAAATAAAGAAGAGGAAGAGATAGTTGCTCCAAATGTATCCGTAGCTAAGGAGCATAACCTGCAATCTGTCCAAGTTGAAGGTGACTACACTGAAGGGTTTTCCAAGAATGCAACTGAATCTAATCAGTATGAAGACCTTGATCTTACAGGTTTTGATAATGGTGAGATCCTAATAAACTTTGGAAGCAATGATGATGTTTTGTCGAATACCAACCTCGACACGTTGCTTGATAATGTCAGTGATTTTGCTCACACGACAACGGAGATAAGGGATCCAGAAGACGTTCTCGAATAGACACCCATGACTACAAATCAAGTGGTTGACTCTACAACTCCTATAGTGACAGTTTCAGGGATTCCTCCCCATGACGTTGTCTCACCTTCTATTGAACCACTTCAGGGTGATAATACAACAGACCAGACATTGTAGCCTCCACCTAAGAGAAGAAGACGTGTCCCTAGGTTTGGACCTTTGGATTTTGACTTGTCTCATGATGTGCTGATTACACCAACTACTACACCTGCTATCGTTTCAACAGAACCAATTCATGGAGGTCCTAACACCAATTTTGAGGCCGGTGGATCCACTGCTCCACCAGGATTCTCTCTTCCTAGGATAGATCCTGATGATGCATCTGTACGATTAGCCATGCATCTTGCTCCAAATGAAAATGTAGATCCTTCTTCTCGTGGTAAAGGAATTGCTTTCGAAGAAGGTCGTCAAGGAGCAGATAAACCGTCAGTTGATGAGCTTCAAAAGAAGATCAGTGCCCTGGATCAGAAGAACATTGAACATGATATTCGGGTCAATGAGTTATTGAATGAAAATGCCAAGCTGAAGTCTCAAGTATCTGATCTTCAGAATGATCGAGTGATAAAGACAAAGCAAATCTGTGATCTTGAAGACCATTTTAATCTCTTGACCTCCAATTATTTTGAGTTAAAGAACAAGCTTGTAGGAGATCTTGGAGACAAATACCAAACATCTGCAGACGAGTATAGGATCAATTTACATACTCAAGCTTTTCCTGTTGCTATGTCATCCGTTCAGACTTCACGGATTGTTAATCATTTTGATGAGGAACCCATTCATGCTCCCAATGTTGAGGCAATTATACGTTATAGACAAGCTGAAGCTGTTGAAAAGGGACAACTCTTGTTTAAGAGGAGTTCTGACAAGAATGTACCTGCGGATCAAGCAAAAATCACTGTTACGGATCTTGGAGCTGTTCGCTTTAGATATACATATGGTGATAGATCTAGGATTATTTCTTGGGGATTTCATGATCATCTTAACATGTGGATTGTTCGAAGAAAGAGTGGCAACACCGAGCTCTACAAAGGCAGTCATAATTTCAATTCATGTACCAGGGTGGATTTATCAGAGTTCTCACGATCTCCTTTTTCAAATCCCTCTGATAATCCAGAGGTAACTCAGTTCAAAAATTTTCTAAAAGACCAGGTGAAAAAGGGTTTTCCTTCGATGAAGAATGTTGAGTCTGTTATCAAGCATTACCTTGATGTCATAGATCCCAAGACTGGTCATCCTCTTCAAGTGGTGATGTTGATGGATTAATGTCTAAGTCCATAACTATAATTGGTAAGACTTGACCCGACCCGGCATGGTCCATTTGGGTTGCATGGCATCATGCATTTGGATAGACTATAATGAGAGAAATAACACTTAAAGTTTGTTAATATATTATAAGTTCTAATATATTAATAAGGTTATTTAATTAGTATTGATCAAGAATTAATTTGGAATTAATTAGGTGATCAAAAGGAGACTAATTAAATATATGGGTTGATTGTGTAAATCATTCATTCTTATATATGTGGGCTTGTGATCCAAGAGTCCTTATGTTGGACTAAGTCCATGGGGTGACCCATGGATACTCCATTGAGGTTAAAATCCATGGAGCATAAGGAATGGGTAAAGTCGTGAGTTACATGGTGTAACCCTAATAGCCACCATATAAAAGAATCCCATGGCTCAAGAAATCGTGCACTAGCGTGTGTGTGAGGGCTAAATGATTTCATGGAGTGTTCAAGTTTCTCTTAAGTTATTCCAAGTGTATTTGGTGTTGTGTGAACCATTTGAGGTGTCGCACTTGAGGCACTTGGCACTCAAGCTTCATGAAGACTTTCTACATCAAAGAGGTATGTATTCTATCTTGTTATATTCATTGTTTTGTATGCTAGATTAGGATAATACCTTGGATGTTCATATTTGCATGTATAATAGAGAAAACATAGATCCAAGGTATTTAGGGTTGCATGTACACTTAGGAGTGTTAGAATGCTCATAACCCAACAGTGGTATCAGAGCCACGGGTTGTTTTCTGTTATATTGATGCAAATATTTTATTTTCAAAGTTGAAAAAAAAGGAAAAAAAACATGAAGTTTGTCAAATTATAAGATAATTACTTGTTCTTGTGAAAAAGTAATTATTTGTAAAATTTGACTAATTTGCTTTATGAGTTGAATTAGGTCAAATTTAATAAAAGATAAAATGATATGATTATTTTATTAGTTTTAAAAGTTTGATCTAAAGAGTTTTATTTTTTGAAACCTCCATAAGTTATGGATATGAAAAGGTTTTAAAAAAAATTGATTCAAAGTTTTTATGGAGTTACAAAATTTGGTGTTAATGTTTTAAAGGATTCCATAACTTAAGAATAAGTTATAGATCACCAAAAGTTTTTTTTGTTACCTTGTTTTATGAGTGAATTTAGATTAATGAATAAAATTATGTGATAGTTGGTTTTAATCCAAATTAATCTAAAAGAAGTTCATAAAATGTGTTTATGTAATTTATAAGTCACATTTATGAATCTTAAAACTCATAAAAGTTGTCATAGGTTACAAAATGAAGAGTCTTTTTCCTCATTAAATTGTTTTATGACTCCATAACTTGTCCTCAAGTTATGGATGTTCAAGAGTCACTTCATTAAAATTTTTAAAACTTTAATTAAACTCATAAGTTATGAAAATCCAAGAATTTTGAATAGTTTCAAAACTTGCCCTCAAGTTTTGGAATTTGTAAAGTTTTCCCCATGAATACTTTAATTCCAAGTTAGCCCTTAGAATTTTAAATGTTAAAATTCAACCCTTATACTTTATAATATTATAAGTTAATAATATTTATATATATATGTATAAGAGTAAAGTCAGTTTTACCGTTAGTAGGCCTCATTCACAAAGCCGGTCTATAAGGGGGGTATAAGGTTACTGCCTATAAAATGGCAGTTTAATGGGTGTCCACTCTCACCCACCGCTTCCTTGACCGGTGGAGGGTTGCTAGCCGAACGAGTAGGACAAGGACTAGAATTCTCCCTTCATTAAAAGTATTAATGATAAATACTAAGTAACTAAACTCTTATAAATACACAATCTTAGTTACTTAGGAAAATGTGAATAAGGTGCTAATCCATGAAATTACACTTTGCACTTTGTTTAAGTCGGTCAGTGGAGCGTGTGTGGTTAACCGGCACACTAACTCGTATTTAACAACGTAGGTAAAGGGTAACTTAATGTTTATCATAGTATCGATGGAGCGTGTGTGATCAACCAGCACATCGATTGAGGGGTAAACACTTAAGGGTACCAAGTAATTTGCATGGTTATTTCACACCTTGTTTTGTGATCCTCGGCATCCCAGTCACAAAACCTGAAGGGCACACTCGAGATTGAAACATGCCATTGAACAGTTCAATGAATCTCAAAGATCTAGGAGTTTCAAAACCAATTAAAACCTAATAATACATTTCGTTTGTCTTGGTGGAAATTGGTGAATCGTCATTCACCTACCTTCAAATATTTTATAGCTTGGATTACAGCATCCCTCTTCTAAGTTATAAAATAGTTTGTTGGATCCTAGCCTTAATATTTCATATTGGGTGTTATATTAAGGACTTTAGATCAACTATCATGAATATCTCCCCAAAAGATGTCTGGTTTAGACATTTATGATCTTTCCAAATCTCTTGAAACAAGCTTTCCTAAATGTAGATGATGTCCCATGGAAATCATACTTCTTTCACCTCCTCCAATTATTCTCCCTAACCCACAAGTTCAAGGTCACTCAAGCCTTATTGGCAAGGCAAGGTCTAGGTGTGATCACATCTTGGAGATGTAGTCACATATTGACAAGCCGGGAGAGTTGGGTGTCAAAGTCTTGAGAAAGTTGGTGGCTCAATCACTTTCTAAGTCACATAGTGAGTTTTTGTGGAACTCCTATGAAACAGACTATGAAAAGACCCTTAATGATCTTATCTATTTGCTAAAATCAACTTCCTAAAACTTGATGGACATTGACAATGGTGACACCGGATATCCAGTAAAGCTCTCCCTTCCTAATGGAAAGGGATCGGCCATAGTCAACTCGGTTGACCAAATGGTAAAGAGAAAGGCTAGGTCTGTGATAGTCCCATGTTCAATTACCAAAGCGTCCATATGTTGAATTGCCAAAGGAAAGGGCATTGGTTGCGAAGCTGCCAATTTACCTAAGGGTGTTAAAGTCAATAAGATTAACTCTACTTCAGGTAAAGTCCACTATCTAACTCTGCTAAGTTTTTATTCTCAGATTCTTGATACATGATGTGACTTGGTCACATGTTGATGTTTTAAGAATCAAAGAAACGTAAAGAAATTAAAGAAATAATATGTTGAATCTGATCGCGTAGATGGATTTCTATCGCATAGTTTGAAGATCGGATTCTTGGGCTACTTCTTAAGAGTTATAATATTTTGCTTAGGAATAGATAACAACAAGTTTTCATATGGATTGTAAGGATAAGTTTTTCCGCAAGGTTTTTAAAATAAAAGGAAATTTTAGATTTTATTTATTTTAAAATATCCTTACAATGGCATTTGGTGAAAATCTTTGTTGCTTATAAGATTTCATTAATAGCAAGAGTGGAAATACGAAATTGATTCTGTCATTTGTGGTAATGTCTAAATTTACCAAATAAGGAAAGATTCTCATCACCCAAGCTTCAATTAGACCGGAATTTGGAATCATGCAAGTTGTATAGCATGATGAATGACAACTTTCAAGTATTGGAAAATTAAGACTAATTACTTGTTCACATGGATGTGTGAGTCAAGTGAAGGACTAAGGGATCGAGTACACATTCTTGTGCACTGGTCAAGTCCACCACAAAAGATCGATAAGATTATTCGTCATAGTTTACTAAAGCTCAGTAAATATGATTATACTTACAAGCTTAAGTGTAACTCTGAGACATTGGAAAAGGTTCCAATGTAAGGCAGAGCGAATAAGAAGAATCAACTTAGGCAGAAAGATAAAAGTTTCTCAAATATGAAAAGATGGAAGAGTACTTTAGTATCAGTTTTGTGATCATCTTAATGATTAATAAACCATAACACAATTATTTCTCTAAGGGAATCTTAGTGCATTCTTATGACTAAGAAGAGGAACTTGAATTGTTGAAATGGTTAAATCAAGGAGATGAGTCATACTTCATTCCAAAAACAATTCTTAGAGTTATACTGTAAGATTGAACTTGAGTGACATGTCTTAGAGAAGGTTTAAAACACTTGTCAAATGTATGAGTAAAAGTTTTCTACTCTTGTACATTTGAAATTGGTAAGTTGTGATGTTTTGGATAAGACAAAGACCAACTAAGGCCAATTGTGTGAAGTGTTTGTCTTGATTAGAATCCACACTATCTCTTGAATATCTGACAAGAGAGTCTTATATGTCAAGAGGACAGTGGGAGTCTTAAAGGTATTGAAAGTCTCAAGAACTAATCAAGAATAAAACCTGAAGTTCTTCACTAGCACACGACTTGAGGTTTATAACCTATCATGTTGACATATTTTGTGCCCATTCCAGTTAAAGTTGGTTTTGCATAAGAGTTCTTAGAGTTCTCAATTAGTTGCACAACAACTTGGAAGGAATGGCAGGCCCTTGAGCTGCCAGGTGTCAAGAAATTAAGATTAAGTTCAATCCATATGAGTTTGGATTTGTCATTATCCTTGTTTTGTGATTATGGTTTTGACAAATTCATATGGGTAGGAACTCATACACCATAAACATCTAAGTGTCATAAGGTTTCTCTCCGATTCATGAAAATGATGGTGAGGAAACACTTTCACTAAGTAGATTTAGCTAGATAGCAATTGCGATATTTGCATTCTCAAATTCGTTAGTGGAGCGTGTGTCATTAACCGGCACACTAACCTGGACTTGTAAGAAGTGGCAAAAAGGTCAAACCATTATGATTACAGCATTCCTCTTCATAATTGTTTAGACACACCTATGAGCTATCTAAGGGAAGGTGTATGATTTTGATAAAGTTTTATCAAAACAATCTAGTATCAGGAATCTGAACTTTGGTAAGAAAGTCAATAAAGTATTGATTTCTAGAAGTCCACCTGATTTCTGAGTACATGTCAAAGCTAGTGGGAGCATAAGTGTTATGCTAATAATCATCATGTTAGTGGGAGCATGATAATTATGATAAGTATTGCAAGTTAGCAATGTTAATTATAGAAAACAAAAAGTTTCAATTGGGAAAAAGTTGTTTTGCTATAATTAAGGGAGAGGAAATTATACTTCATCTCAAATCTAAAAGCTTAGATTGAGGTTTTAATCGTATTTAGTCAAGGATATATATAGATATATATATATATATATATATATATATATATATATATATATATATATGAATTTCATGTTGGAATGGCTCAACATAAGGAAATTCTGTATATGGGTCCATTATTTGCGTTCTAAAATTCGATTATGCTTACGGCATCCGTTTTCATAATCTAAATTATGAGAACTTGGCAAATAGAAATGGAAATGTTATAGCAAAAGACTGGTTTAGTCTTTATGTGAGACATCATGAATCATGTCCCATATGCTTCGGATATAGGATCGATTAGATGTGCTATATTCATCATTTCTAAATTTTTCAAAATGTCTAGGGCATTAAGAAGGGAAAAGGTCTAGAATTGGATATGACTAAAAGGATTAATCAATTGTCGAGGAAAATCTAAGGTTTACCAAAGATTGGGTGCTCAAGGACAGTTGGAAGTATAGTGATAATTCTGGAAGGACCATATTGACATAATATGTAAGGAGGCAACTCTTGTTCAGAAGTGATAGTCAAAATGAATCTGGAAATGTTTCAAAGTAAAAATTATTCAATCTGTGTAAGATTAGGAAACTTAATGCAAGAAGGATGTTTCCAAGGAGCTGATCTTTTTTGGAATACTCTGTAATGATTGTTGTCAAGTCTTTCCAACTTTGTGCATAATCATTACAAGAAGATCAATGCATATAAGTTTAGAATCTAACAAAATTCAGTAAATGGCATGAATTTGGAATTCTTGCATTTGCAGTAAGGATTTGGGACTGTGAAAGAGGATCATTAGAGTTATGTTCAATTGATCTAATTCACAAAGTGAAGATCATAGACAAACATAGTATGCATACTTGGTGTATGGCATGACTAGTGTTTAGAAAACATAGTTTACATGCTTGGAGCATGGGACAACTATTGTTTTAAATTGAAGAATAAAGTTGATAGTTGAAATAGTATACAATGAATAATGTGTAATCATATGGTGATAAATAAAAGGTGTTTTATTTATGTTCATAGGTTTTGATACCATATTGGATTCAATTATTCTTGTGTTTCATTTTGCATGTTTTGACTTCCCGAATAAACTAGGTTATTCTTCCGGAATGACTAAGTTATTCAAACCATCCACAGTCGGTCATATGTTGGAAGTAGATATGAATTAAGACTGTCATGGGTTGGCTTGTAGAGGTCTAAGGCGTTGGACAAAGGGCTACAACACTCATGAGTGCTCATAAGTTCTGAGTATTGGATTCAACCCGTGCTCATTGGAATTACTTCATGGATTTTATCACAAGTGATCATGAGACGATAATATCTTATATTCTTCAAACCTAGTGATATGAGTTGTTACTATGATTTGATAGTACATTGATTGCATGAAAACGCATTGGTAACTCGATGTTATAAAACGTGCCTTTGTGTATGATTCAACAAGTAGTAGAACAAGCCATATGAGTCGAAGTTTATCCATTCCTTTTACCTTCGGGATAAAAGCGATATCTGTGGGCCCCTCGATGATTTGATGATGACAAATGGAAGTGATCGGCCGAGCCAGGACTGATTTGATTTGTTCAGTTAGTCCGTCATCATAAATCGGAAATCGGGAAACAACAAATGGACAGAGAGAATGATTATAATCCATGTCTCAGTCCATATGATATCTAGAATGGAGGAATATATGATCCCTTATCTAATGGACAAGTTCATCTACAAGGTCAGAGTTCGACAGAAGCTTTTGAGAGCTACGATTGCTGATCGGTTCCAGAAGTCATACGCAATAATAGTTTTAGACTTATCCAAGTGGGAGACTGTTGGATTAATGTCTAAGTCCATAACTATAATTGGTAAGACTTGACCTGACCCGACATGGTCCATTTGGGTTGCATGGCATCATGCATTTGGATAGACTATAATGAGAGAAATAACACTTAAAGTTTGTTAATATATTATAAGTTCTAATATATTAATAAGCTTATTTAATTAGTATTGATCAAGAATTAATTTGGAATTAATTAAGTGATCAAAAGGAGACTAATTAAATATATGGGTTGATTGTGTAAATCATTAATTATTATATGTGTGGGCTTGTGATCCAAGATTCCTTATGTTGGACTAAGTCCATGGGGTGACCCATGGATACTCCATGGAGGTTAAAATCCATGGAGCATAAGGAATGGGTAAAGTCATGAGTTACATGGTGTAACCCTAATAGCCACCATATAAAAGAATCCCATGGCTCAAGAAATCATGCACTAGCGTGTGTGTGTGAGGGCTAAACGATTTCATGGAGTGTTCAAGTTTCTCTCAAGTTATTCCAAGTGTATTTGGTGTTGTGTGAACCATTTGAGGTGTCACGCTTGAGGCACTTGGCACTCAAGCTTCATGAAGACTTTCTACATCAAAGAGGTATGTATTCTACCTTGTTATATTCATTGTTTTGTATGCTAGATTAGGATAATACCTTGGATGTTCATATTTGCATGTATAATAGAGAAAACATAGATCCAAGGTATTTAGGGTTGCATGTACACTTAGGAGTGTTAGAATGCTCATAACCCAACAGATGTGGCCTGCAACTAATCAGTTCAAACAAATCCTTGTGCTTCAAAGTTACCCAGATGGATCTCTAAGCTCCATGGAGTATTGGGTTTTCGACGAGACTACAGCGTCTGCTGTTATCAAGCTTAAAAATGGGTGCATTCGTCTGTTTGATCGAAGGTATTTGTTCCAGTTCGGGAGGTGGGACATTCATCACCTTAGTACTTATCAAATAGTAGTTGCCAAGGAGCTTTTTGAACAAGCAGTGAAAGAGTACACGTCTATGGTTGCCGAGATTATCAACAAGCGTATGTGGAACGGGGCACTGGGACAGGCAGGTGTGATGGTGGTCAACAAAGATTAACTTCAAGCTAGCACCAAACCAAGGGGGAGATTAAAGGGTCTAGTTAATGGTTTGGTCTAGGATTTCGTTTCTAATAGGTTCTTTTGAGTCAATATGCAATTTTAGTAGCTTTTGTGTAGTTTACGGCCATGTGATGAGTTTATGGCCGTAAACCCAAAGGCAGCCCAGGTCCACTATATATAGATGCTAGCTAGGTTATTTGATGGTTGTTGATGCCATAGACTTTACGGTAGATACAGACAAGCTGTACCAGACGTCTTTGATCAATAGAAGCGTGTGCAAGCTTGTTTTGATTTTTGTTTCTACTTCATTCTCCTTATTATTGATTGCTTTGATTGTTTAATCACTGGTAAGATCCGTTTAAGGACCTTACACATACTCGAATCTCAAACTAGCCACTGCCTACACATAGGGTAGTTATCTCAATAAATACTCAATTCTCGACTCTAAGCAACCAAAAGTTATTCTTCTCTCTTTAACTCTTGAATTGTGTAAAAGACCATTTTATCCCTCCATGGTCTCCATTACTCGTGTTGACCAAACCCTAAAGTCAAACTCGAGTCAATAGTCCATGTTTGACCTGACTCGTCGAGTACACTCTTGCGACTCGAGTCCACTCGTTTCCTCAAAAGTCTCAAGAAGGTCCAGCTCAACTCGTCGACTTGACCCACAACTCGTCGAGCTATCGCACAATCAAACCCATCGCAACAAACCCTCACTGACTCGTCGAGTCAGGCCATGGACTCGGCAAGTACCTTCGATCTGATTCCTCATTCTAACGATTTCAAACATATCTATCACTCCAAACACTAGATCTGTCATCTCAAGGCTCAATAAGCACGTAAATCTTCGATCTTTACGTTCATGCATGATGTTATTGCTCCAAAATGCTAATACAAGCCCTTCACGAATGATTAAGCCCAAAATCCTTCATATGGATGAATAAAGCTGGGACACCTAGACTCTAAGGATCTCACAAGGTCAAAATATGAGGTCTAGACACTTTGATAACTCATGCACTCAAAAACCCAAAGAAAAGATGGCAAAAAGCCCTAAAACTCGATAGATATGAGATCTATCCAAAATAAGAAGAAAGGTGAAGACTTCATACCTTCCTCAGGAGCTCTGGAAAGGAAATCACTAGATCCAATAGCCTCACCTCCAACTCCTTGCTTGATAACCTCATCCTCTTCCTCAAATGATGCACAAGAACCACAATATGAGCTTCTCTCTCACTCTCTAGCTTAAATAGAAATTACGGTTTGCTCTCAGGGGAGAAGGGTAACTAATGAGGCGGAAATGGGGGAATAAGTTCCCTTATATAGGCCCCAACCCCAGGAAATTAGGGTTTCTCTGCCCAGCACCAACTCGGCGAGTCTGCCTCCTGACTCGTCGAGTCCATTCATTAAATCCCACATGGAAACTCGACCCTACTCGGCGAGTTGGACTCCCAATTCGTCGAGTCACTCAATAAACCTCAAGAATTCAATCGTACGATAACATACCTAAAATTCCAGACGTTATAACAAAACAGAGTCGTATACTAATAGTGAAGGTTCGCTAGAATGTCAAACGAGGACCTGTATTCACATAGGAACGAGAAGACCAGATGCAACAAAAGTCCCTGTATCTTTTCCCTAGTCCATGATATACCCACTACAGAATTAATTTCGGGATGAAATCCCCTATAACCGGGGGGTGATGTAACAATCCATTGTTTTGATTTAATAAAGGTCTAGACTACAAGCATGTACAAGTTAAACTCACCGTTTATATTGTTGTTATAAAAACTTTGGATGCCTAGTGTGCATGCTTATTTAACCTATATATATATATATATATATATATATATATATATATATATATATATATATATAT
Organism: Lactuca serriola; assembly: GCF_051521515.1. Lineage (NCBI taxonomy): Eukaryota > Viridiplantae > Streptophyta > Magnoliopsida > Asterales > Asteraceae > Lactuca > Lactuca serriola. Next base: position 169,711,588 of record NC_136413.1, read on the forward strand.
ATATATATATATATATGCAAAATAGATTTAATCCAAGCAAATACAAGTCCAACACTTAACTAAAATTAAGGAAATCAAAGGTATAGAAGGCGTATAAAGTAGTTTACGATTTTGGGAATCTTATCCCAGAACCAAACCGTAAACACATGTTTTTGGATTAAGCAAATCCGAAAACCCTTCCATGAAGTAACCTAGATCCGCAAACACCCCTTCTAGAAGAGCTTGACCATAAACCCTTTTCCCTTTGACTCAAAATGATGAACCCTTTTCCCTTTTGACTCAAAACAGTGAACCCTTTTCCTTTTTAACTCAAAACTGTAAACCTTCTTCCTTGTTGACCTTAAGGGGTGAAAAATCATTACTAGGAGTTATTAGATCCAAAAACCCCCTTTAATATATATATATATATATATATATATATATATATTGTTTCATCCAAAATCACTCCTAATTATCCTATATCTTATCCAAGTTCAACTTCCCATTGTGATTTCATTCAGTTACCAACAAAAATATCACCTCACCTCCTATCCTCCTTCCTATTTAAGTAACAATATAGAGACCATACTTCATTTACACTTACAGCATACGAAAACATTCCCCATTCTCTCTCAAATATTAAACTCACTCCCTCTCATCTCAAGAACAAACTACTCCAGGAGACATTACTTCAAGTTTGATCATAAGTTTTGGTAAGATTCTTATAGAATCCCAGTGCTTTCACAACCATCTTACGATTATCATTTCTAGTTCCATATAATTTACACATTATTATGTGGTTAATCTATTAGGATACGACTATTGTTACATGTTCTAAACTCGAAGTTCACCGTTTTTATCCTATTAACTAAACCACTATCACATTCGAGGAGAGTTCATACCCCTAAATTTTCATAACTTTTTCTATGTTTTAAGGGTGAGAATAAAAGTAAAACACAAGAGACTTGTGTTAATATACAAATTATGGTTTATATTTTATTCCGTTTAAATATCTTTTAAGAAAGAATATCAAACATGCGACATAACGTTATTACAAAATTACAAATGGTTATATGCAAAACATGTTAAAACGAAACAATTATCATGTTCAACAGAACAACACCTTTTAAACTATATAGTTTAAGCAATATTCACATTATTTTACCTTTCAGGGCAAAGAAATGATTATATAAAAATACGATTATTTTAATATATTATAAACATAACGAAAGGAGTAACAATTTCATATACGAACATTTTCATTACAAAACATGTATCTCGTTGGAACTTTGTGAGTCATTTTCCATCATCGTACCTACCAAAGGTATCCATGGAAGTCCTATTTTATAACCAGAGTCTCCTCCCATAGAGTGTGATACTTGTGTATAGATCTATACGGGAATGATGATCCTGCACCCTGGCTGTTAGCTACAGCACCGTCAGGTTATGGGTGAAAAACATCATATTGTTTCGATGCCTGAAGAACGTCGAGGCAGGAAATTCATTAATAGCATGGTTATGAAAAATCACATGATTAACAGCAATACGTTATTTTACGTGAAATCAATAGTACACTTATTTTACGTAAATACCCAGCTCTTCAAACGGTTTTATTCACAAATAAAACTACATGTTATTAAAGTAAGTATGACATATATACATGTATCTTTCGGTCTTGCAAACATAAAAGACTACAGTTTAGTTTTATGGAAAATATAGGATTTTCCAGGATAAATACGATTACTTTACAAAAAAAATAGTTTACATTTCAGTTTTATGGAAAATATTGGATTTTCCGGGATAAACACTCTAATTTTCATAAACAAACGAATTGCAACTCATCTTACAGAAAATATCGGATTTTATGGAAACAGACATGATTTCATCTCATTGAATGGCATATATTTATTTATACAAACACTTATGAACTCACCAACTTAAATGTTGACACTTTTTCTTAAATAACTTGTATTCTCAGGAAAGCAGCAAGATAGGTTATCAACAGCTTTTGAAGATTTGACGCTAGGGCGTTAAACAAAACTTTTGACATCATATTGTAATTGACTTTTGAAACATGTAAATGCATACAACGATGTAACATTTTCAATTATGTATATTGTGATTGTGTTTGCTTTCATTACTATTAAATTTTTATGATACTGCACATGATATCCTCCACCTCCAAATGTTTCCACCATTCAGGTTTGGGGGTGTGACAGGAAATATCAAGAAACATAGTTTTCATATATTTTCATTGTAAGGACAATTTTTCCCCCATATTATCAATAAAAGTGATTTTTTTTATTTATTTACTTTGTATTTCCTTGTAATGGCATTTATGAGAATTGGTGGTTATATTTCTATTATTTGCAATGATTAAATGTGGAATGATTCTTAATTATATCGTTTGTGGTAATGTCATGATTAATCAAGTGAAAAAGGAATTCTCATCACACAAGTTTCAATTTCATAGAAACTTCGAGTCATAAAATTTGAATTGTGTGATGTATGAGAATCTTGATCATTGGAAGATCATGAATAATTCGTTAATCACATGTTTAGGTGAGTCAAGTGAAGGACTAGAGGATCTAGTACACATTGATGTGGACTATTTAGATCCACCACAAAGGACGATAAGTCTATTCGTCATGGTTTATTGATGGTTCAGTAAATATGGTTGTGTTTATAAGACTGAGCATAATTCTAACACTTTGAAAGGTTTCAAAGAGTGGGAGAATGAATAAGAAGAATCTATTAGGCGGAAAGATACAAGTGTCTCCAATCGGAAAGTAAAGGAGAAAACTTTAGTATCGTGTTTTGTGATCATCTTAATGATTATGGAACTATATCACAATTGATCCTCAAAGGAAATATTAAGAGCATTTGTATGAATAAGAAGAGGAATCGGATATTGGTGAAATGGTTTAATCGAGAGAAGAGTCATACTTCATTTTCAATTAAGTTTTAGAGTTGTATTATAGTAAATACAAATCGTATCTCGAAGCTTATTACAAACTAAGTAAGTTTATAACACCTCATGAAATTTGGAGTAGAAATGTTTTCTTACTCTATCACATTTGAAATTAGTAGTTGGGATGTTTTCGTTAAAACAAAGGATAAACTAAGACCAATTATATTAAGTGTTCTCTTGTCAAGAATCCTTAGTAACTTTTGAATATTTTTTTTGCTCGTCAAAGAATGTTCCTTGAAGAGATAAAACTTATATGTCAAGAAGTCAGTGGGAGCCTTATTGATCTTGAAAAGCTTTAGGAATCAATCTAGAATAAACCTTTTAGCTATCACTAGCACACGACCTAAGGTTGATAATCTATCGTTTCAGTTGACACATTCTTATTTCTATGCACCCTCCCGTTGTGTTGGCAATGCTTATGAGATCTATGGTTCTCATTTGACTGCAAAAGGTAGCGCACATTTGTCAATCATAGTACATTGGTCAATGGAAGTGAGCTACTTAAACAACACGGAAGCACTAGTAGGCCATCGTGCTACCAGAGGGCAAGAAATTAAGAACAAGAAAGTTCAGTCCATGAAAGTAAAACCTAAAATTGATTATGGTGTTTTCCTTAACCTTATCTTATGATTGTAGGTTGGAATTGATAAATTCATGGATAGGAATGCATACACCACGAAATATAGGTGGCAAAAGGTTTCGCTCTACTTCATGAAAATGATTTTGAGGAAACACTTTATCTAGTAGATTTTAAAGATTTAATAAATATCATTTAGGTTTGTAGTTGTGATGATTGCGTTCTCAAATTCACATATGATCACGACATCCCTTTTCATAGTTCAAATTATGAGAAATGGCAATAAGTAGTTTGAACGTTCATGACTTATAACTATAAGTTCTGAAATGGTTGAAACACACACATGCTATCTAATGAAGGTCTATAAGCTTGAGAAGTCTAGATAAAGACTTATCAAAGCATCACATATCAGAAATCTGCATGTTAGTAAGAAAGTCAAAAATATTGATTTCTAGAAGTCCAAATGATTTTTAGATACATGTCAAACCTAGTGATAGCATAATTGTTATGCTAGTTGGAATATTATTGTTATGCTACGTGTTGCAAGTTGGCAATACTATTAGTAGGAGGCAAAGTTTTCAAATTTGCAAAATTGCAAAGTTTAAGAATTGTTTCGCTACTAAAGAATTTAGAGGAGAGAATGCTTATACTTCATTTCAAATCTATAAGTATAGATTGAAGTTTTAAAGGAACTTAGTCTTGGATATATATATATATATATATATATATATATATATATATATATATATATATATATATATATATATGAATATTGTGTTGAAGTGATTCAACATAGGAAATTCAATATATATTATAGCAAGAGACTGAATAAATATCAGGTATTTGTATAAAACATTATGAATCAAGTCCCATATGCTTTAGATATATAATTGATTACATATGCTATAATATTCACTTGGTCCGATTTTTCAAAATGCTTAGGGCATTAAGAGGGAAAAAGGACAAGAACAAGATGTGACTAAAGTTGTTAAACAACCATCAAGAACAGCCAGAGGTTTACCAAAAGATTGGTTTCTTGTTGACATTTGGAAGTATAGTCTTAATTTGGATGGACCATATTGACATAATGTTGAATGGAGGTGACTCTTGTTTTGTTATTAATGGTCATATGGTAATATAGGAATGTTTCCATAATGGGAGTTGATAATTAAGAATCTACGTGTGAGTTGGAAACTTTAATGCAAGGAAGGTGTTCAAGGGGTGTATCATGCATTTGATACTTCATCACCATGAAATTGAATTAGTAACAAAGGTTAAATAGAGCATTTTGTGGCATTGTTGGGTAAGTCTTAGTGACTTTGTCACCACGTCATCACAAAAGGATATTGCATGTAAGGTTGGACTCTAAAACATTTAGTGGTGATAAGAATTTGGAATTGCTACACTTGTAATAAAAAATTTTCAAATTGTGAAATGAGTATCATTAGAATTGTGTCTAATCGATATGTTCACAAATGAAGGACCATAGAGAGACATAGTATGCATGTTTAGAACATGGCATGACTAATGTTTAATTCAAGTGTTTAGTTGATTAATCAAAATATATCAATGGTTTTGAGACCATAGTTAATTAGGTTATTAATATGTTCCGCTTCGCATGTTTACTTCCTGAATAATTGGATTATTCAAACATCTACAGTCGATCCAACTTTTGGAAGTAAGTAGTGAATTAAAAATGACATGAATTAGGCTGTAGATTGTCTAAGGGGTTAGACATAGTATTGTTTTACTGCAGTATTCATGAGTACATTGAAATGGGGATTTTAGAATTAGATTAATCACGCTCAAAGAATTACTTCATAGATTTTATCACGAGTAATTTTGAGATGATAATATCTTATATTCTTGAAAAGGATATATATGAGTTGTTGTTTACAAGTCAGTTGTGCATTGATGATACGTAAACGCATCAGTAAATTGATGTTATAAAACATATCGTTGTGTGTGATTTGATGAGTGAATAATGAAAGCATATAAGTTGAAGTTTATAAGTTCCTTTTTTCCCTAATGGGAAAAGTGGTATATGTGGGCCCCACGATGATTTGATGATGACATCTAAAGCGCTTGTCCAAGCTTGGACTGAATTGATGTGTTCAATTAGTAGTCCGATTTCAGTCGTCATAAATCAGAAATCAGGAAACAAATCATAGATAGAGAGATTGATTATAATCCATGTCTCATGTCAATATGATATCTTGTAGAATGGAGGAATATTTGATCACTTTTCTAGGGACACGTCATTAACTAGGTCAGCGTTCGACAGCGGCTTTTGGTAGCTACAATTTGCAAGTCAATTTAGTAGTATACTGACAACTATAGTTATTAGACTTATCCAAGTGGGAGATTGTTGGATATGGTGTCTAAGATCATAACTATAATTGGTATATACTTGAATATATAGTAGCACAATTCTTTTGGGTGTCCTTCAAACGTGTCAATTGAATATGATAACCTTTAGAGAGAATAACTATTTACTAATTTATTACTTGGTTAATAGATCAATTAGAAATAAAAAATAAGTGGTTTATTAATGTATTATGGAAATGACATATTAATTAGAAATCATATTTGTTAATTAATATTTAATCAGAAATGAATTTGGAATTAATTTTGGGATTAAAGAAATTAATGAAAATTGCAGAACTAAAGGTGACAATGTTCAATAGTTGAGCATTGGGCAATTCCAGAACCTCCCTATAGTAGGGGGGTGAATTCTAGATGCTCATAGAGTTTCTTTGGGCTCTAAGGGTGCCTTGGATGCCTTAGGGAGGAAGTTAAAGGATTAGCGTTATCTTGGATACACCAGCCTTATCCAATACCTTCCTAACACCTATATGAACCCTCCTTAGGATTAAATTTTGGCCTAACCCTTCATTCCAGGTGCCTTGGCAGAAATTTTGATCTACTCCTCTCTCTCTCTATAGTTTTTCCTTGGTTGCTAGGTTTTTTTGGGAACCATTAGAGGCGCGACACTTGTGGCGCTTGCTACCAAAGGTCTTTCAAGCAAGGATTCAATTAGAGAAAACATAGTTCTTTAATTAGGGTTGCATGTACACATAGGTTTGTATGTTATGCTCAAAACCCATCATAAAGGTTGTTGGGTCTCACCCTCATCATGGAAAAATTATTTAGGATCATGAACAGAAAATTTTGACACTCCAATATCCTAGTTGTTTTTTACAAGAGATGTATTGGGATATGCGTCTGTTTCTGTTCAAGTGTAAGAACTTTAAGATGAAAAAGATTGGTTACGGAAATCTGTTGTACTTCAACGAATAAATGTGACCAATCAGTCATCTGTTAACTCAAATTGAGAAGAGAAAAGTTGCTCTTGGACTATTGTTATTACAACCTATTGGGAAGAAATTTTTTCAGATTAAAAATTTCATTAAGGCTTCGCAAACAATGAGTCAACGTGACGTTGGACAACATGCTGCATCATGCTTCTACGGACACTTAACTAGTATATGATTTGCGAATGATACTTGTTCCCTGTTGAGCTTTGCTTTTGCATTTTTGATTTTTAATAATAAAAGATAAAAATAATAAAAATCTTTTTGGATTGTTAATTTTTCGAAATAAAAGACAATAACAAAGAAAAACTTTTTGGATTTTTGAATTTTAGAAAGAAAACACAAAAATAAAGAAAATCTTTTTGTGTTTTTGATTTTTTCTAAAGTAACAAAAGTAAAAATAAGGATATCACCAACATTTTTCATTCCTTATTGATGAAGAATAGTTGTGTACATTACCATCGCTTCCAATTTACTATAGTCTCACATATGCATAAGCTTCCCATTCGCTATTGCATCATATAAGTGAAAGCTTCCCGTTCGCTATCGCCTCCCATAAGTGTAAGCTTCCTATTAGCTATTACATAATGAAAAAATTAGCTCCCCATTTCTCATTACTTCAATCATTCCTTCTCTATTACTTCACTAGTTGACAACATTTTCCTAATGATTCAGAGCTAATGTCGAAAACAAAGCGGGTCGAAGTGCTGAGATTGAGAATTAACCTCTGATTGAAATTATGTCAGTAACAAATGTTAGTCTTAACCTTTGCAAATCAAATCTAAGGAAAAATAGTTAGAGATAGGAAACTAACAAGCTTCCATCATGCCCAACCCATTTAAAATTCTCAAAATTATTTTTTATCAAGTGGTTTTGAAAAAATATCAGCCAATTGGTATGTTGTTTTGGCAAAATGAAGTTCAATATTTCTATCCTCAACATGATCTTTGTCACACCCCGTTAAAGCGAGAACACGAAGAGTGACAAGATAAGGTCTCATCACAAAGGTAAATGGGAATACCAACCATAAACATTATGCGTTTTAAGTTTCATCGCATACAAAACAAATACATTCCGTTTTCACAATACATAACAAAAGTAAAAAACTTAAATCATGATGGCGTCTTATTGATTCACTGGCCGTTCCCTGAAAAACATGCAAAAACAAGGGTCGGCTATAAAATAGTTGGTGAGTTCATAGGTTTATAATAGTATATTATTTCTACAAGAAAATATAGTTTGTTTAATAAAGGTTCTAGTTTAGAAAATGATGAATGCCATTGCATTCCATTCACAACCTAGCCTAACGACCATTTTGCCCATATTTCATCATGCCCATGGTTCCCATGATGTCAGTTGATGGAAATATGCGCTCACGGTTTCGGGCGAGTGGGGGTTGTCGACCAAATTCATAGCACAAGGTCATATTAAAAGGTTCATAAAGCAATGTTCATATCATAAAGGTCATAAAACAAGTTCATAAAATAGTGTTCATATAAATTGTAGCATGCTTTCCACCCAAAAATATTAAACACTTATTGTCTGTTTGCCTTCAATCGATACGTATTGAACTACATGTTGTATTATATATTTGTAACATCCAAAATTTCAAAACAATTAAAACTTTTCAAAAGCCACTCATTTTAATAATGTTGTTACAAAAAGGTTTTCAATACATTATTTAACAGAGTATTTCCCAGGTTCAATTCATAAAACACCAACGCGAGGAACGGTACGATCACGCCTTTGCCTTGCCACAGAATCTTGAGAACCTGAAACATAAAACCACAACTGTAAGCCCGAAAGCTTAGTGAGATACCCCCAGAATACCAACCACATATACGCCTTTCCAGGCCCTGATCTTCCGGTCCATCACACAACATATTGCCTTCCGGCCCATAACATATCGCCTTCCGGCCCATAAGCATAAAATGCATATATAACATAACAATAATAATCATATAGCAGTTCATAGACAACAATCGATCAACAGATCACATATCATAGCATTACTCTAAACAAGATACCGGTCTGGCCGGTCACTAGCATAACATTACCCTATGAATCAGTCAACATACTAAATGCATACATACGCCTTTCCAGGCCATGACCTTCCGGTCCACATAGTAATGCCTTCCGGCCCATAACATGTATTGCCTTCCGGCCCATAACATATAACAACTGACAACTACCCGGATTTCCATCCCATAAAAGGGTTGGCATTGGTGCCATAAACCCTAGCGATATAGTGAGGATAACTCACCTCGAAACTGCCGACTGAACAGATAGATCAAGCTGCTCCGATCACTGATACGATCTCCACCTCTGGACAGTCACCAATGCACTGAACTCAAACAATAAACAACAATTACCAGAATACCCCTGGAACCACTGGTCAATCCTTGGTCAAAGACAAGGTCAAAGTCAACCCCTGACTGACCCTACTCGTCGAGTCAACCCTGTGACTCGCCGAGTCCCCATACTCAGAACTTCACTTAACCCGCGACCTAACTCGCTGAGTCACCCCAAGACTCGCCGAGTTCAACGACTCTGAGTCCACTCGCCCTTGACTCACCGATTCCTTAAGATTCCCTTTCTACACGTCGAGTATCCCCTTTTTACTCGACGAGTTCCTCTTGGAAGAATCGCGGGGCCACCCCGACTCAACTCGCCGAGTCTGAAGAACAACTCGACGAGTCCCAGTTATTCTTCAAGCTACTCGCCGAGTCTGTTTATCGGACTCGTCGATTCCATGCCATGTAGTCGATCAAACTGCTTCCTGAGATAAGTATCGTCCCAAAATACACAAGCATGGGACCATCTGGACCTCTAAGGTCCTAATACAGGGTTATAGTCGTTTGGGTAACAAGGCAATAATCCATCTAATCACCAAATGGGTTCCATAAACCCTAGATCCATACACACATCAATATAACAGAAATGATCCGAAATATTACCTGAATAACGCACTCTCTGTGTCCCCAAACCTCAGAATTCGAACCCCTTGCAGTTCCTTTAGCCAAGACTCCCCTCCTCCTTGCACCACAATTTCTTCAAATCACCAATGGCCTTCAATCTTGCTCTAGATGCCCACAGCCGCTTAGGGTTCTTCTCAGAAGACTAAAAGACGGACAATGACGGCATAAAGTGCGTTATATACGACCCAAACCTGAACGGTTAGGGTTTTCGCTAAACAGCGTAGACTCGCCGAGTCCATATCGGACTCGTCGAGTCCAGTCGCGAACCCGCGACCCGGTCTGCGATCCTACTCGGCGAGTCTAGACTCCAACTCGCCGAGTCCCCTCTTAAAACACCCCCAAAATCATAATTATATCAATATTTGAAATTCCGGGCTGTTACAACTCTCCCCCACTAGAACTAGACTTCGCCCTCGAAGTCTCACTCTGAAAAATAGCCCCGGATGCTGCTCCCACATATCACGTTCCAGATCACAGTTCATTTCCGATTCCCCTCCGGTGCTGCCACTGAACTAATACCAGAGGTATCTCCTTATTCCTCAGAACCTCGATCTTCCGTTCTCTGATGACCACTGGCTTCTCGGTGTAATTCAGGCTTGCATCTACCTGAATGTCTTCTAATGGAACCACTGCCGACTCATCGGCTATATACTTCCTCAATTGCGACACATGAAAAAATATCGTGGAGCTGTCTCAACTCCGCTGGCAACTCCAACCGATAGGCTACCCGGCCTATCCTTGCAATCACACGAAATGGTCCAATATACCGGGGCCCCAACTTGCCCCTCTTCCTGAATCGAATCACTCCTTTCCAAGGAGAGACCTTCAGGAGAACGAAGTCACCGACCTGAAACTCAAGCTCGGGCCGGCGTCTGTCTGCATAACTTTCCTGTTGGCTTTGTCGAATCTGCTCTGTTGACCGAAGCACGATCTCTGTACTGCACATCACTCTATGTAACCAAGAATTACCCAAGATGCAACTCTGCTCAAAATCTCAACAATCACTCGACCCATAAGGGTTAGGAAACCATGAATCACCGGATCCCCGATCCAAAGCCCACTTCGTCCATTCCGGACCGACTGAGAGATCCATTCTCACTCTCAGAGCAACTCTCACAAGTTCTCCTCCTGTCATCACATACACATGCTGAACTAACCCCAACACCCGCAGGTTAGAAGACCCGATACACTGATGATATCCTCGAACATCTCCCAAGATGAACCACTACATCCACCCTACACTCTGATCAGAATCACACTGAGAATTTAAGATTCTCTCTCCCCCTGCATCCCTTCCGAGCCTCAACAGACATCCCCAAACCGGATGGGTTCCTACTTCGCTGCCGCGAACACGATGCTCGAAGCCATACTCGAAATACTCTAACCATAACTCTGCTCTGCAGCTTTCATTCTCGTGAACTTGCACTCCCTTTCGGAGTTACACACCTTTCTCTTTTCCTTCCAAGGGACCCTCTTGGTCATAATGCCACTCCAACCGGTGCGACGGTGCTTGCCCCAATCGACACCACCCTTTTTGCGTAACTGCTATTCACATACTCTGGTTCTCATTGCAGGGGCTCTCAATCCCATGCACTCTCTCCACTCATCAAAATCACTGCCTCAGCTAAACAAGATCACTAACCCGGGGCCAGACCTTCCAATGCAATCACATTGCAACATACACAATCCGCAACCTCAAACTGATCCCGCAATACCAACAGAGTCTCCAGCATGACTGGACCGACTCTCATAACACATACTAGCCACTCGAGGCTATATCTCTGTGGGTCCGTACACCCAAACTCTGCGAACCCTCATGTTCTAACTCTGGGAACCTTCCGGTTCCAGCTCTAGAAACATGCACAACATAATCCCGTGGGATTAATACAGTACAACCCATCACGTACCTCAAACATACCAATACTCTGATCGCATAACCCTGATTACTTACTCAAGCTTGATCCCGGCCTCCTCTCAGGCCTCCACAATCAAATGCCCTAGGTCTGTATCCCGCCCCGCATACCCGACACCCGTTCTCGTCGGCCTATACTCTGAGCTGACGAACACTGCTGAATCCCAACAGCTAAGCACCCTCACATACTCATCGATCTCCTGGAGAATTCTCCAATTCTCCCCCACTAAAACACTGACTAACTGCCACCGACCGTCATTAATGACCTTTCAGAACAATCCTGCATAAAGAGAACATTTACACACTGCCTGCTTCCCACCAGCATAAGCAACCCTCAGCAAAACACCTCTCCTCCCTGATCAATCCACTCAAAAGAATCCGGTCTTTTAATTATCCACTCTACGACTGCAGATGCTACCCGACATTCAACCCAGTGCCGCATCTCCACTAACAACCCTCACGAACGATAACCAACGGAATTCCCAACAATAACCCGTAACCAAACCCACAACCTGCCAAAGGATGAATACCACATCGAAAACCGCACGAGGCTACCGGCACCAAAACACCAAACTATAACCATACCAACCCATCAGGGAACAACGATTGTCAAAGCGAAAACCTGAAGTACCAATCCATAACCATGCCCAACCCGCGAAATAACGAATACCGCATCGAAATCCACACAAGATACCAGCACGAACAATACACCACAATCAACGCAAGGCAATCAAGACATCAAGAAAGCCTCATACCCGCAGCTGCCTCCGGCACTGCTCCGCCTCCCTCTGCCGCAAGCCGATAAGTACGACCCTGAGCCCTTAGGGCTCCGCTCCGTCCTGTCCTCCTCCTGAACTCCTCGAGGTGGCCGGTGCTAGAGCCTGCACCGGTCCTGCAGAAAGCTGTGGACAGTTGACCCTCAAATGTTCAACCTGCCGACACTGATAACAAATCCTCAAATCCCGAATTGGCACTGACTGCCGACAATCCCGTGCACCGTGCCCCTCCTTTCCACACTTGCGGCATGCACCACCGGACCAACAAGCTCCGGTGCCATCCCTCCCACACTTCCCACAAGTGTGGCCGCTCCGATCCCCCATTCTAACATCTACGGTCCTGGACCGTTTCGGCGCCGACTGCGACTGCATCGGGGCCTGCCTCAGCTCACGCAACTGTAACTCAACCTCTAACTTACGCCACATGGCGGCCTCCTGCAACTCCAACAGGGTCTCACACCTCCGCGCAGACACGAACTGTCTGATATCTCTCTTGAGCATACTCAGATATCAGGACATCTAAGCCTGCTCCGAAGCGAACTTCAGGGCAAAACATCGCCCTCTCAATAAACATCCTGGTGATCTCAGTCACCGACTCCAAATCCTGCTTCAGCTCAAGGAACTTCCGAGCCAATTTCTCCTTTTCATCCCGCGGAACATAGCGAGTACTGAACATCTCTCTAAGTTGATCCCATGAAACCGCAGCCCTCTGCGCATCGGAAAATGACCTCGTAGTCAATCTCCATCAATCCTTCGCTCCTAGCCTTAACAGGTTCAGAGCACACCTCACCCTCTGATCAGCAGGGCATAAACTCATGGAGAAATACCCCTCCACGTCTGATAACCATCTCATAGCAACAATCGGGTCCTGAACCCTATCGAATGTGGGAGGCTTCGTATAATAGAAGTCCCGATACTGAAAACCCCGACTAGCTCCTCCCCTCGCCGCTGCTACAGCCGTTGTAGCCGCCGCGGCAACCGTCTCTGCGAGAGCCGCATATCGCTCATCAAACTACTCAACCATGGCGGTCCTGATCGACCCAAACCATTCTGGCAACTCAGCCCATAACAATGCAGCAACCTCCTCACGCAGGATCTCGCGAATCCTCGCATCCCGCTCGCTCGTGCTCGTCCGATCGATAACCTCCGACGGCACCGATTCACCCGGAACTCGCTCTCCAGCTCCCGATCCTGATCCGGATCCACTATCATCATGCCTTGAGATCTCCATAATGAAGACACCCTACCAATCTCAGACACTTCCCAAAATCCTGGAACCCAACTCTCGCAACCCTACCCTAGAGATCACGGTTTCCCTGATACGCGTATGGGTCCTGTGCTTTCAGTAGTACGGGCCCATACTACCTTCCACACCTACCCATATTTGTATGAAGTACTACCACAATACCCTAGGGAACATGCATAACTACTATCAACCCTCACCCCTAGAGGAACACTAAGAACATCCCATAAGGGACCCTAGGCTACAGGCATCACATATCAGGCAACATTATCATGAATTCCTGAAGATCCCTAGCCTAACTCTAGCATGCTGTTCTATCAAGCTCAAATAAACAAATATCATGTATGGTATCTTGGGGTTACTTACTGGCTCCGGCTGATCGTACCTCCGCGTCCTCCTTTTACCAAATCTGAAAACCATTTTAATTTCTCATTTTAAAATCCTCCTCGATTTGAGACTGGAGTCACACGAATGTTTCCCCAATTCACTCAAACCAAGGCTCTGATACCAACTTGTAACATCCAAAATTTCAAAACAATTAAAACTTTTCAAAAGCCACTCATTTTAATAATGTTGTTACAAAAAGGTTTTCAATACATTATTTAACAGAGTATTTCCCAGGTTCAATTCATAAAACACCAACGCGAGGAACGGTACGATCACGCCTTTGCCTTGCCACGGACTCTTGAGAACCTGAAACATAAAACCATAACTGTAAGCCCAAAAGCTTAGTGAGATACCCCCAGAATACCAAACACATATACGCCTTTCCAGGCCCTGATCTTCCGGTCCATCACACAACATATTGCCTTCCGGCCCATAACATATCGCCTTCCGGCCCATAAGCATAAAATGCATATATAACATAACAATAATAATCATATAGCAGTTCATAGACAACAATCGATCAACAGATCACATATCATAGCATTACTCTAAACAAGATACCGGTCTGGCCGGTCACTAGCATAACATTACCCTATGAATCAGTCAACATACTAAATGCATACATACGCCTTTCCAGGCCATGACCTTCCGGTCCACATAGTAATGCCTTCCGGCCCATAACATATAACAACTGACAACTACCCGGATTTCCATCCCATAAAAGGGTTGGCATTGGTGCCATAAACCCTAGCGATATAGTGAGGATAACTCACCTCGAAACTGCCGACTGAACAGATAGATCAAGCTGCTCCGATCACCGATACGATCTCCACCTCTGGACAGTCACCAATGCACTGAACTCAAACAATAAACAACAATTACCAGAATACCCCTGGAACCACTGGTCAATCCTTGGTCAAAGACAAGGTCAAAGTCAACCCCTGACTGACCCTACTCGTCGAGTCAACCCTGTGACTCGCCGAGTCCCCATACTCAGAACTTCACTTAACCCGCGACCTAACTCGCCGAGTCACCCCAAGACTCGCCGAGTTCAACGACTCTGAGTCCACTCGCCCTTGACTCACCGATTCCTTAAGATTCCCTTTCTACACGTCGAGTATCCCCTTTTTACTCGACGAGTTCCTCCTGGAAGAATCGCGGGGCCACCCCGACTCAACTCGCCGAGTCTGAAGAACAACTCGACGAGTCCCAGTTATTCTTCAAGCTACTCGCCGAGTCTGTTTATCGGACTTGTCGAGTCCATGCCATGCAGTCGATCAAACTGCTTCCTGAGATAAGTATCGTCCCGAAATACACAAGCATGGGACCTTCTAGACCTCTAAGGTCCTAATACAGGGTTATAGACATTTGGGTAACAAGGCAATAATCCATCTAATCACCAAATGGGTTCCATAAACCCTAGATCCATACAAACATCAATATAACAGAAATGATCCGAAATATTACCTGAATAACGCACTCTCTGTGTCCCCAAACCTCAGAATTCGAACCCCTTGCAGTTCCTTTAGCCAAGACTCCCCTCCTCCTTGCACCACAATTTCTTCAAATCACCAATGGCCTTCAATCTTGCTCTAGATGCCCACAGCCGCTTAGGGTTCTTCTCAGAAGACTAAAAGACGGACAATGACGGCATAAAGTGCGTTATATACGACCAAACCTGAACGGTTAGGGTTTTCGCTAAACAGCGTAGACTCGCCGAGTCCATATCGGACTCGTCGAGTCCAGTCGCGAACCCGCGACCCGGTCTGCGATCCTACTCGGCGAGTCTAGGCTCCAACTCGCCGAGTCCCCTCTTAAAACATCCCCAAAATCATAATTATATCAATATTTGAAATTCCGGGCTGTTACAACTCTCCCCCACTAGAACTAGACTTCGCCCTCGAAGTCTCACTCTGAAAAATAGCCCCGGATGCTGCTCCCACATATCACGTTCCAGATCACAGTTCATTTCCGATTCCCCTCCGGTGCTGCCACTGAACTAATACCAGAGGTATCTCCTTATTCCTCAGAACCTCGATCTTCCGTTCTCTGATGACCACTGGCTTCTCGGTGTAATTCAGGCTTGCATCTACCTGAATGTCTTCTAATGGAACCACTGCCGACTCATCGGCTATATACTTCCTCAATTGCGACACATGAAAAAATATCGTGGAGCTGTCTCAACTCCGCTGGCAACTCCAACCGATAGGCTACCCGGCCTATCCTTGCAATCACACGAAATGGTCCAATATACCGGGGCCCCAACTTGCCCCTCTTCCTGAATCGAATCACTCCTTTCCAAGGAGAGACCTTCAGGAGAACGAAGTCACCGACCTGAAACTCAAGCTCGGGCCGGCGTCTGTCTGCATAACTTTCCTGTTGGCTTTGTCGAATCTGCTCTGTTGACCGAAGCACGATCTCTGTACTGCACATCACTCTATGTAACCAAGAATTACCCAAGATGCAACTCTGCTCAAAATCTCAACAATCACTCGACCCATAAGGGTTAGGAAACCATGAATCACCGGATCCCCGATCCAAAGCCCACTTCGTCCATTCCGGACCGACTGAGAGATCCATTCTCACTCTCAGAGCAACTCTCACAAGTTCTCCTCCTATCATCACATACACATGCTGAACTAACCCCAACACCCGCAGGTTAGAAGACCCGATACACTGATGATATCCTCGAACATCTCCCAAGATGAACCACTACATCCACCCTACACTCTGATCAGAATCACACTGAGAATTTAAGATTCTCTCTCCCCCTGCATCCCTTCCGAGCCTCAACAGACATCCCCAAACCGGATGGGTTCCTACTTCGCTGCCGCGAACACGATGCTCGAAGCCATACTCGAAATACTCTAACCATAACTCTGCTCTGCAGCTTTCATTCTCGTGAACTTGCACTCCCTTTCGGAGTTACACACCTTTCTCTTTTCCTTCCAAGGGACCCTCTTGGTCATAATGCCACTCCAACCGGTGCGACGGTGCTTGCCCCAATCGACACCACCCTTTTTGCGTAACTGCTATTCACATACTCTAGTTCTCATTGCAGGGGCTCTCAATCCCATGCACTCTCTCCACTCATCAAAATCACTGCCTCAGCTAAACAAGATCACTAACCCGGGGCCAGACCTTCCAATGCAATCACATTGCAACATACACAATCCACAACCTTAGAAAGTTAACTCAAGGAAATAGTCCTCAGGAAAATAATATCGTGATTTGGTTGACAATTAAGTGAGTGGTGGCTGTTGAAAGCCGAACAAATTATTCTAACAGAGTGCATGTCATCCTTGGTTTGATTTGAGTGCCCCTTAGGGTCACTTTTCACAAAGACAACGTGCATACTTCTTTTATGGTTGAAAATAAATAATAGTAAACTAGAGTTTAGAGAAGAGCAAGAAACTTTTAGGTGCATGCATCCAAGCCATAGATTTAGGGGTATCCAAGGCCCCAAAGTGGATGTGTCGTTCTTATGATAGAGAACTCCTTGGAAGCACCGAATCTTACACTAGGATTGCACCATAAATCCGATTTCTAACACATGAATGGAGTGAATAAGCATCTAAGATGTACTAGAAATGGTTTAAATGGTTTTTTTTATGTGAGAACACAAAAGAAATGAGGAAAAAGATGTAGAACTTGATTCTTGAAATCATATGAACATATATGCTTCTTTTCACTCTTCGCATGAGTTTGATCCTGAATTTTCACCATTTCAATCACATGTAGTGTGTTATGGTGAGAATTTACAAATACAAAGCATAAAAAGAAGGATTTCTATCCATAGAAGGGCATAGAATCCGAAAAGTAAAGAACAATCATGAAGAGGAATAGGTAAAGTTGTAAAACCATAAGAAGGGGTTGTGCTTCTTACCTTGACTTCAATTTTGGGATGAAGCAAGAACACTTCTAATACTTCAAGATTTCAAAATTGTGGCAGAATATGGAGGATTTTTTGATGTGTTTGATAGGTTTTGGGAGTGTGAGAATTTTCTTGGAGAAGGAGAGTGAGTTGGAGTGTGTAAATGGTTCAAATGAGTTGTAATGATAAGTTTTAAGGCATTGGGGAGAGGGAAAGGCCAATTAGCCAAACTGTTAATGGGAGACAGATATATATATATATATATATATATATATATATATATATATATATATATATATATATATATAGAGAGAGAGAGAGAGATAGAGAGATAGAGGAGTGTTTTCTTGATATTTGATAAATTAATAAAAACGTCCCTTGAATTTTTATAAATTTAGGCTTTAATTTTTATAAAAACTCAAGTATTATCATAATTTCCTAGGGTTTTATTTATTTGGTTTTATTGAAATATTTGCTTTTGGAAATAAGTTGTAAACTTATATTTTCTTGAATTAATTTAGAAAAATGATTACCTATGATTTCATTTTTATAAAATCAATTTTTTCATAACTCAAAAAATTGCAACAAGGGTTCATAATAGGTGATTGTAGGATTTTGAAGTTCTTGGATTTTGTTTTTGGTTCACATTTCGAATTATGAATTGTATGACTTGTCATCAACTTTGTAGTTTGGTTATATTATCATTTAATTTTGTTCATATTAGCTTAAAATACTTAACGTTATTAAGCATTAGATTGTCCTAGTATGGAAAGTTAGGGTTAATAAGCTACTCTTGAATTGTGATCTACCTAACATAGTGTTATGTTTAGACTAAAGGTTCAAATTTGGCACTTTATGACCTAGTTGGTTAATTCACATATCAATTTGATTGTTCAATACAAGTTATGGTACAATAATTGTTCTGAGGGATCTATTAAGTCATGAACTTAGTTCAACTTGTAACTCTAGATCCAAGTTTTGTACATAAGAAAATGGCGAGGTTCTAGATGAGTGCTAATCTGAGTTTTGATGTATGTCACAGCCTCCCCCGGTTGTGAGAATTTTGTCACGAAACTCAACTGGCGGTAACATTGGTTCTAGATGAGTGCTAATCTGAGTTTTGATGAAAACCCCCAATCCCACGTCAACTCGGGCCCATGCTTAGAATTCCAACAAACTTTCACGATCGGGATTTTACTTCGTTTTAGTTGCTTAACCTCTCGATGGAGGATTTCTTTGGGTTCCTTTACAAATTTTAGTTGATCATTAGTTTGGAGGTCCCAGAGAGATACGTGTAGGGTTTCTATTTCTTCTTTTCCATTTGATCCACTGGATAGTGCTACATTCCTCCACAAATTTGCTCCACCACCTTCCCCAAGACGACATGCATACTTCTTTTGGTAATTTCAGGACCTATTATGAAGAGACTTTTTTTGTTTATGTATTATAGAACCATGGCCCAAAGAAGAAACACCCGCTCACGCCCAACACAGCCTGAGAATGCCACTCCCGACATTGAACTAGAAAGAAAATATTTTCTTCATTGGCCCTTCGAGATTTTGTTTCTTCTTTTCCATTTTTATTTTAGCATAGCATTTTGTTAGGACATTTGTATGCATACATTTTCGTTATAAGTTTATTCTCACCTCTTGGGGAAGGCGGTGGAGGAAAAAGCAACAGGAAACGTTGCATAATCATTTATGATTATAAACTATTTGGCCATGTCGGTACATCGGAGGGTTAGAACTATAAATGAAAAATATGTGGTTGAAGTTGAATCTCAAGATCTTTATTTTTTTATAGTCTTAATGGACCTATATATATATATATATATATATATATATATATATATATATATATATATTGTTAAATGTGACTCGAGCATTTGGACCATGTTCATGGAGCATTTGGATCACTTAGAACTCAATGGAGCACTTGGGGTTCATGGAGCATGTGACAAAGGAAAAAATTATCTAAGAAGGGAATGGGTCATCTGACAAAGGAACGGATCAAGTGCCAAAGGAACGAAGTATATTAAAGGGGGTTTGGAGCACCTGGAAGAGGTTTGAAGCACTTGGGAGTGATATGCATAAACAAGGGGACCTTGTTGCGCCATCTGTTGATGGAATGGGCCACGAAGGATATTGTTGCACCAAGGGCACTCCTTCTTGTGCCAAGACACTCCCTCTTGCGCCATAGGGTATCCCTCTTGCGTCATGGGATACTCCTGTTGCATCGTGGAGTATGTTGTTGTTCCAAGCATGGCCTTCTTGCTCCATGCATGTTATTGTTACGACAAGATGGTGATGTTGCACCAACCAAGAAGTTCTTGCACCACACTTGAAACCTGTTGCGCCATCCATACACCTGTTACGCCATCATAGGGCAAGATGGGCCACTTGGTCCCTGATGAGCTAAGTATGCTATAAAGTCCTCAACGATGCTTAATATCGTTCAAGGATGCTCAGAAGTTGGTATTGCTCAAGGATTACACTATGTTGTGCCACCATGATGGATGTTGGGCCATTAGTGTTCATGATGCGCCACTTGTACATCATGATGCTCCACTATAACATCCGGGTTCCCAGGTATCTTGTTTTAAGTATTTTCGTTAAATTTTAAAGAGGGACTTGGCGAGTAGGCGCTCAGACTCGCTGAGTGGAATCGCGCATTGCCAGCCTGGATTAATGAGTGGACTCGGCGAGTCCATGCGTGGACTCGGCGAGTCCGCGCTGTTAAATGAAGCCCTAATTTTCGGGGCTTGTGCCCTATTTAAAGGCCCTGATGGCCGTCATTTGTGGCCATCTTGTTCCAGAGAAACCCTAGAGAGAGAGAGAGAGAGAGAGAGAGAGAGTAAAGGCTTGAGTGAAAGAAAGGGCTTATAATCTTCATTTTTGGGGTGATTTTGCTAGATAAAGAAGAGAGGATCCATCTAAAGCGAGAAGGGAGCTTGGATTGGAGCTGTTCATTTTGAGAGTTCACCTTTGGAGGTATATTTCCTTCTATTTCGTGTTGATATGATAGATTCCATGATTTTAGGGTTTTTATCTCCCCTTTTTATGAGATCTAGGGAGTATGAGGTCTCCTTTGTGTTGATGATATCATATCTGGACCTTGAGAGGTCCATAGAGTCACTACCCTCTAGTTTTTTGCAAGAAAGTAAGCAATTGGAGACTAGGTTGCCATTTCTAGAGTTATTTCTCCATTCGAGGCTTGATATGGGTTGCATGCACATAAAGCTTGCACCTTTACGTGACTTTTGAGTGTTAGAAGGATGGATTTACTGTTTGGTGAAGCAGATCTAGCCTCAAAAGATCTTTTGAGAGTTTTCATGGGAGAAACTCGCCGAGTCCATAAGAGACTCGACGAGTCGAGTCAGGTTGCCCCGAGACTCGTGACCTGTGACGACCCGGGGAGTATAGGGTTGACTCAGCGAGTCAAGAGAGAACTGAGGGCGAAGAGGGTAGGTGTGTACTCGTCGAGTCACCCTAGTGCACTCGGCGAGTCCGGTCAATGTTGACCGTTGACTTTGTTGACTATTAAGGTTTAGTCAGTGGTTGGACTTATGAGTCACTAACGGGGTAAGATGGTATTTTACCCTTCTTAGAGGATTTATAGAGAGGCGATAGCCTAGCCTTTAGAAGTTGTATTAAATTAGAGTAACTATTTCGTGAATAGGCGAAGGCTAGTGTAGTATTTCAGAGTTCGAGGTTTATCAAGTTACCCGAGGTGAGTCTTCTCACTATACTTTACCAAGAGTGGTAATTAGAGTTATGAGACAGAGTATTTGTATGTTCTCTCATGATGTGATTTCTATGTGCTTTGGGTTATGTATGTTACAGAGTTCGCAGAGTTAGGACCGGAAGGTCCACAAGAGTTAGGGCCAGAGGGCCCACAAAGTTTTGGGACTGGAGGGTCCCGCTGAGACACATTGACCAGAGGGTCGGACAGCGTTATAGCCTTGAGTGGCTAATATATGTTGTGTGTGGTATTTTGGGGAACTCACTAAGCATTTATGCTTACAGTGTTGTGTTATGTGTTTCAGGTACCAGTAAGGATCACCGGAAGGCGCCAACTTGATCGTTACACACACGAGGAGTTTTTATATTTTGATCTTGGGATGTGATGTTATGTTTTAAATATGTGATACAATGGTGTTTTTATAACGATTATGAATGAAAATGTTTTTTATAAAATGTGAAAAATTATTCTGAAAATTTGGGTGTTACAAGTTGGTAACAGAGCCTTGGTTTGAGGGATTCGGGTAGACCTTCGGGCGTATCTGAACTCAAACTAAGGATTTGGGAGATTTTCAAAATAAAATTTACAAAATTTTCTTAAGAGTAAAAAGTTTTTTAAAGAGCAGAGTAGAGCGGTGTGTACGATCATCCAGCGCTCGAACGGTGATTTCCCAAAATACCCTTACATTATGAGTTATGAGATATGTTATGATATGACATGCATGCTAGAGTAGGCTAGGTATTCTTATTAGGACTAGAGTGGCTTGATTTGTGATGTCTTAGCCTAGGGATTTTGCTGCTAGGAGATGCTTGAGAGTGAACAGATAGCAGCGAGGGGCTTACGAGAGATCTGCTTGAGAGTAGACTATGCATAGAGAGAGAGTAGAGTAATTGGGGTTTGGGATCCTAGTAGGAGAACTTGGGGTGAATATTGATGCGGTGTGGACAGTAGTATTGGGCCCGTACTATCGAAAGCACCGGATCAGTGCGCAACCCAAGTAAGAATCCTTAGGGTACCAGGGATCAAGCAGGATTGGGATATCGAGTGTGTGTACACTCGAGCGAGTCTCTGATATTTTTGTGTTGTATTTCAGAGAGACATCATGGTGGGGACACACCACAGACCAGGGTCTAGTGAGGGGGTGTGAGCGATGAGGAGCTCCACCATATGATTCATGATGAGGTGGCTGCTGCCATCTGTGCTGAGATTCCAGAGATGTTCGGGTCTATCAAGACCACCCTGATTGAGACTTTTGATGAGCGTTATGCTGCTCTTACTAATGCTGTTGTTGCTGCAGCCACTGCGGCCGTCGCTGCTGCCAGGCCGTAGGGGGGTGACGCGTTGCTGTACCGGGAGTTTAGCAACACAAAGCCACCAGAGTTTGATGGGACTCAGGATCTGATAGTTGCGATGAGGTGGATCTCTGACATTGAGGGGTGCTTCTACACATGTTCATTTCCAAAGCATCTGAGGGTTTGGTTCGCGCTGAACCAGCTTCGCTTGGGGGCGAAGGATTGGTGGAAGTTTGTGACAGCACACTATTCTTCTGCAGAGCTTGTTGCGGTGACCTGGGTGACGTTCAACGCTATGTTTCGTGATGAGTACGTTCCTCCAGTGGAAAGGGAGCGATTGGCCCAGGAGTTCTTGACCCTCAAGCAGGGTACGGAGTCTGTTACTGTGATCACCAGGATGTTTCATGAGAGGGCGATGTTCTGCCCTGAGCACGTGTCTTCTGAGCAGGCACGTATGAGCCGGTATTTGAGCATTTTGAGGAGAGATATCCACGAGTTCATGGCGAACTCGACGTACCGTACATTTGCCAAGCTTCAGGCAAATGCCCGGAAGAGGGAGATTGAGCTAGAGACTCAGACCAGGTAGGAAGCGGAGTCTCAAGGGAGGGATCGGCGACCGGTGTAGTCCCAGCCGGCCACCAAGCGGGCTAAGCCCGCCGATTCGAGATCTGGGAACCAGAAGGGCTGCACTTGTGGCAAGTGTGGCAAGAGTCATGAGGGGGTGTACAGAGCAGGGTCTTACTACAAGTGTAGCAATGAGGGGCATATGGCCAAGGATTTCCCCAAGGGGTTTGCAGGTGCTTTCACTACAACCAGACTGGACACCGAAAGGCTGAGCCTCCGCAGTTGCGAGGGTCAGCTCAGGGAGCTTCTCAGGGGTCTGTCCCTGCTGCTGTTCGAGCTACAGAGCATTGGCCGGTGAAGGTCGAGGCGCCGAAGGCTCGCGGGAGAGCCTTCCAGTTGATAGCAGAGGAGGTCCGTGCAGCACCCGATGTTGTGGCTGGTATGTATTCTTTCTTATCTTTATTCCAAGTTTGTGCTGTTATGCTTATATTTTGATATGCGTAGGTACGTTTCTGGTGTGTTCTGTGCCTGCTTTGGTGTTGTTTGACTCGGGTGCGAGTCGGTCTTTTGTGTCGTTAGCCTTTAGTCAGCACATCAGTATTTGTCGTGAGGCATTGAGTCAACCTTTGCGAGTTTCCATAGCTGAGAAGAGAGCAGTGTATGCCACTGATGTGATTCGAGGATGTGTACTCGAGATATTCAGCGTCGGGTTTCCAATTGATTTGGTCCCGATTGTTATGGGAGATGACTGTGTCATCGTGGGCATGGACTGGTTGAGCAGATTTGGAGCAGTTATCGACTGTGAGTGGCAGATGGTGACCATACAAGAACCTAGTGGAGGAGTTCTTACGGTTTATGGCAAGGGTACCCATCCTGGGTCGGCGTTTTGTTCAGCCGCGAGGGCGAGGCAGAGTCTACAGCAGGGCTATAGTGGGTATGTGACTTATATGATGGATACGAGGGTAGGTGCAGAGAGACCGAGGTTGGTCGATGAGGTCTCGATAGTGTGTGATTTCCTGGATGTTTTCCCTGAGGAGTTGTTGGGTGTGCCTCTCGAGAGGCAAGTGGAATTCCGTATCGATTTGGTTCTGGGGGCGGCACCTATCGCCAAGGCGCCCTATCGCCTTGCACCTCCAGAGATGCAGTAGTTGTCCTCGCAGCTCCAGGAGCTGCTAGGAAAAGGGTTTATACGACCGAGTAGCTCGCCGTGGGGAGCACCGATCCTTTTTGTCAAGAAAAAGGATGGTTCACACCAGATGTGCATTGATTACTGGGAGTTAAACAAGCTGGCGGTCAAGAACCGTTACCCCTTACCGAGGATCGACGATTTGTTCGATCAGTTGCAGGTAGTGTCTTGGTTCTCCAAGATTGATTTGACTTCTGGATATCATCAGATGAGGGTACGTGATGAGGACATCCAGAAGACAACGTTTAGGACTCGTTATGGGCATTACGAGTTCGTGGTGATGCCTTTCGGGCTCACCAATGCACTGGCGGCGTTCATGGATCTCATGGACAAGGTGTGCAG
This sequence comes from Lactuca serriola, assembly GCF_051521515.1. Taxonomy (NCBI): domain Eukaryota; kingdom Viridiplantae; phylum Streptophyta; class Magnoliopsida; order Asterales; family Asteraceae; genus Lactuca; species Lactuca serriola. The sequence goes on from NC_136413.1 coordinate 169,736,724, forward strand.
GTCGATGTTGGATCATTTGGTGATCGTGTTCGTTGATGATATATTTGTGTATTCAAGGTCTAGAGAGCAGCACGAGGAGCGTTTGAGGGAGATCCTCGTAGTTCTGAGATCGGAGAGGCTTTACGCCAAATTCTCCAAGTGTGATTTCTGGTTACGAGAGGTCCAGTTTCTAGGGCACCTCGTCAACCAAAATGGGATATTGGTCGATCCATCCAAGATTGAGGCGGTGATGAGTTGGGAAGTGCCGAGATCCCCTTCGGAGATCAGGAGTTTCCTGGGGTTGGCCGGATATTATCAGAGATTCATTCAGGATTTCTCCAGAATTGCAGTTCCTCTCACCAGGCTGACCTGGAAGGGTGTGGCTTTCAGTTGGGGCCCAGAGCAGCAAGCCTCATTCGAGACACTTCGCCCGACATTGTGCGAAGCCCCAGTGCTGGCCCTTCCGGAGGGAATGGAGGAATTTATGGTATATTGTGATGCGTCGATATCGGGACTGGGTGCGGTGCTGATGCAGAGGGGGCATGTGATAGCATACGCATCGAGGCAGCTGAAGCCTCATGAGACGAGATATCCTACGCACGATCTGGAGTTGGGGGCTGTGGTGTTCGCCCTCAAGATCTGGCATCACTATTTGTATGGGGTTCGGTGTACCATATACACGGACCACAAGACCTGAAGTATCTGATGGACCAGCCAAACCTAAACATGCATCAGAGGAGATGGTTGGACGTGGTAAAGGATTATGAGTGCGAGATCCTGTACCACCCGGACAAGGCTAACGTGGTAGCCGATGCTTTGAGTCGCAGGGTAGAGAGTGCCCCTTTGCGAGATGTATGTATGAGGTTGACAGTGATGACTCTGGTGTTGGACACCATTCGGGAGGCCCGGGTGGAGGCCATGCGATTGGAGAACCGCAAGCGAGAGCGAGTGATTGGGCAGATATCAGAGTTCATTGCCGATAGCCGAGGGCTTATGACCTTCCAGGGCCGGACTTGGGTGCCATTTGAGGGTGGGGCACATGTTATTTTGATGGAGGAGGCGCACAGTTTGAAGGTTTCGATCCATCCCGGGGTCACTAAGATGTATTTGGACCTGAAAAGAGATTATTGGTGGCCCTTTATGATGAGGGATGTGGCTTGGTTTGTAGACAGGTGCTTGACTTGTCGTAGGGTTAAGGCTGAGCACCAGTGTCCGCATGGCAAGTTACAGCCGCTTGAGGTTCCCCAATGGAAGTGGGAACAGATTTCCATGGATTTTATCACCAAACTGCCGAGGACCGCGTGAGGTGTCGATGCAATTTGGGTGATAGTCGACCAGCTGACGAAGAGCGCTCATTTTCTTGCTATTAGTGAGAGCTCTTCCGCAGAGAGGCTGGCAGAAGTGTATGTGAGAGAGGTGGTATCGCGGCATGGTGTTCTGATCTCGATTGTGTCGGATCGAGATGTGCGTTTCACTTCCAGGTTCTGGAAGAAATTCCATGAGGAGTTGGGTACTATACTGCATTTCAGTATCGCATACCACCCGCAGACGGACGATCAAAGTGAGCGGACGATTCAAACGCTCGAGGACATGCTTCGAGCATGTGTGTTGGACTTCGGGGGGAGTTGGGATACATATCTGCCTTTGGCCGAGTTTTCTTATAACAACAGCCACCATTCGATCATTGGTATGCCTCCCTTTGAGTTATTGTATGGGAGGAGGTGTCGGACTCCCATTTGTTGGGGAGAGGTAGGGCAGCGAGTGATAGGCAGCACTGAGATAGTGCTCCAGACTTCAGAGCAGATACAGCTGGTGAGACATAGATTGCTGAAGGCCCAGAGTCGCCAGCAGAGTTACGCGGATAGGCGTCGATCCGAGCTCGAGTTCCAGGTTGGAGATTTTTTACTCCTGAAAGTGTCTCCTTGGAAAGGAGTGATCCAATTCAGGAAAAGGGGCAAGTTGGGGCCCCAGTACTTTGGACCACTCAGGGTTACTGCGAGGGTGGGCAGGGTAGCATATCAATTGGAGCTACCTGCGGAGTTGAGCCAGATTCATGATACCTTCCACGTGTCGCAGCTGAGGAAGTGGATAGCCGACGAGTCGACAGTGGTACCATTAGAGGATATCTAGGTGGATGCGGGTCTAATTTATATTGAGAGGCCGATCGCGATCTTGGACCGGAAGGACAAGATTCTGAGGAACAAGGAGGTGTCACTAGTTCAGGTCCAGTGGCAGCACCGGAAGGGGTCCGAACTGATTTGGGAGCCAGAGTCAGAGATGTGGGAGCAGCATCCGGAATTGTTTATCGAGCAGGACTTCGAGGGCGAAGTCTGATTCTAGTGGGGGAGAATTGTAACATCCAGATTCCCAGGTATCTTGTTTTAAGTATTTTCGTTAAATTTTATAGAGGGACTCGGCGAGTAGGCGTTCAGACTCGCCGAGTGGAATCGTGCATTGCCAGCCTCGATTAATGAGTGGACTCGGTGAGTCCATGCGTGGACTCGGCGAGTCTGCACTGTTAAATGAAGCCCTAATTTCCAGGGCTTGTGCCTCATTTAAAGGCCCTTATGGTCTTCATTTGCGGCCATCTTGTTCCAGAGAAACCCTAGAGAGAGAGGAAAGGCTTGAGTGCAAGAAAGGGCTTATAATCTTCATTTTTGGGGTGATTTTGCTAGAGAAAGAAGAGAGGAACCATCTAAAGCGAGAAGGGAGCTTGGATTGGAGCTGTTCATCTTGAGAGTTCACCTTTGGAGGTATATTTCCTTCTATTTCATGTTGATATGATAGATTCAATGATTTTAGGGTTTTTATCTCCCCTTTTTATGAGATCTAGGGAGTATGGCGTCTCCTTTGTGATGATGATATCGGATCTGGACCATGATGTGACAACCTGAAATTTCCATTCTGAACAAACCATATCAAGCCAATAGAAGTTAGAGCAGTTACAGTGAAATTCCAGACTTTGGGTATAAGTTTGAGTATTTCAGGATTAACACTTAAGGAGATATCAGGAGAGTGGATGCACTAGGGTTTTGTGCAACACTGTTATTCCAATACTCTATGATATTAGAGTTAATTCCGGGAATAAAATATTTTCTGCCAAAAATCTCAGGACTATATACAGAAATCTGAACCATATTTATTCATTAGTTACATTTCCAACTAGAGAAAAGTCAAATTCTCTCTCACGGATCTTCGGGTTTTTATCCCAAAGCGTTAGTACTTCTATCTAGTTGTATTATATATCTTAGATTGTCTTTTATAACATCAAAATCGGATCAAAACCCCAAGATTTGGGAGTTTACCGCCCAAGAACACTTGGAGAGTAAACTCCTTTTTAAGGGCCAAAAGAGTGCCCAATGTCCCTCAAAGCCTTTGAACTCAAACTAGAAGCTACCGTTACATGTTTAGAACACAAAATCAATTAGAAACAAAGGCAAGAAGTGAGTTCACGGCCAAGGAAGTTCTTGGGCCGTGAACTCCATTTTTAAGTGTCAAAATGCCTTAAAAACCTTCCTTAAGCCAAGAGACTAATTTAGACAAGTACCTTAATGTGTTTAGGACTAGCAAACACCTTTAGAACACCAATAAAAAGGTGTTCACGGCCCAAGAAGTTCCAGGGCCATGAACTCCAAGAAATAGTGCCAAATGGTGCTATAAACTCTCCTAAAGCCTTGGACAATTTCCTTGCTTCATTCTTAGATAAATTAGGGACTTGAAAACACCACAAACACCCTCCCAAGGTAGATTACGGCCATAATCTCCATGGGATATGGTCCATGGGCCGTGAACTCCTCAAAGGAGTTAAAAGGAAGCCCAAACACTTGTTTAAGCCTTGAAGCACTTCACCACTTAAGTTGTAATAATGTTAAGCTTCATTTAGTGACCCTATAGAGAGTTTACGACCAGGAGTTTACTCCCCTGGGCCGTAAACTCCAACACATATGGTCTTTTGACCATAAACTCCCATAAGAGGTCTTGCACTCCTTTGTTGCAACCCATTAGCCTCCTAGCACTTGGCCAAAAGCGTTTTCCTCGCATTAGGATGCTTATACATGTTTAATTAGTGTTATAATCACTAATTGTTTATATACATATGTTTTCATATGTAATTAGGACCATTGTGTGTGTCTAAAGTCTTCACTTGACACCTAGCAGTCCTACCTCATTAGTTCATCCGAATCACCCACAACAGGTGAGTTCATACCCCTTAATCAATTTTTTAACTATTTTTAAATGTTTTATGGGGGGGATACAAGTAAAATCATGCTAGTTATTATATCAATCACTAGTGATTAATAAACAGCATTCAAATGATTGGCTACTCAGTAGCCGTTTTACTAAACAATTTCCTTCAAATGTTTATTGTAAACACTTATTATGTTTAAAACTCCTTATTAAACTATACATTTTACTCTGTATGTTTCCATTCAAACTCATTTAAAATTGTGTTTCAAACAAATGTTTCCTCATACTTAAACTGTTTTATCAAACCCATGCCTTCAAACCGTTTTATAGATTGACATCCAGTCGATCTTTTCTTAGATAAAAATTATGTTCAAAGGTTTTAAAAAACTTATTTTATGCTTTTATATTATAAATTGCATGCCTGTATATGTATAGTTATGTAATAAATGTTGAATGGACTTAGGAAGGCTATCCACCCTGTTTCCTTTTCCTCGATTTGGATGTGGTCTGGTGGGATATCGGGTACCCGTCCGAAGGTCGTTTAAATATTAGTTATATATCATGTGTACATATATAGTCATAAAGGTCCTTCCAGTTCATCCAATGCCCTTGGGTAGCAAGGGTATACATCCATGTCCATACGTACCAGTTAGATTACTAGTAAACTACCATATGGGTAGTTTACGAAGATACTAGAACTATTACTAGAACGCGATGTCATACAATGAGTCAGTTCATTCATGAGTCAATACTTTCTAGAACACTACAGTACATTACTATAGTTGCTAGATAGAGAAAGCATACATTACAGCTAGAACATTACAGTACATTACTATACTTGCTAGATAGAGAGAGCATACATTACAAGTAGAACATTACAGTACATTACTATACCATTACAGAGATATGTTTACATGATCACACTTACATGAGTATGCTTACATATACATAGAACAGACGTCACTAGGTGCTATAGCATGGAACCAGTTCAGGATTTAACTATACCGATGAATCACAACGCAATTGTGATAGTTATATCGAGTATACATAATCATAGTAATGTGGATGCTCACGGCTTGCATACATGCAGGGGTCATGGGTAGGTCCCAAAATCCCTTTTACAGGGGAGCGTATAGCCTGGGATCTGGCCATCACATTATACCTTATCCCTCAAATAAGGCAATTGAGTACCGATGTAGTTATTTATATCAAATGCTACAGTACTTAGAAGAATTGCCCTAGACTTTAGGTAATTGGTATGGTTGTAGTTCGACACTACACCATAGTACTATTTCATTTTCCCTTTACATATATTTAGTGATCTTTTCACTTAAACATTAAATGTAAGATCTATATTTGGTTAATGATAGTCAGACTTGGGAAAATTCACACTCTTACAATAAATATAGATCAGTTAAGTCTTGGTAGAAGACTCCCTGTTATAACAGTAGGAATCATAGGGATTTCTAGGGTCTTTCAAATGTTTACAGTTGTCTTACAAACATTTTCGTACTTACAATTCATATACATTTTTAATACTTACAATCCATACACATACAAATACTTACTTACAAATTAAGACACTAAAATACTTATGATATCACCAGCTTTAAAGCTGATACTCTCTTTCAAAATAGCTTATATCCTCAGGTCAAACATAGACAGGTACTGATGCAATGTTCAGGGAAGATGGTGCTCGTTCAAGACGCATCTTTCATTTTGATTTATTATTTAGCGTCTATTATAATTTGACAGAACACTTGTATTAAAATTATTTTATTAATGCAATGGATGATGTTGTTGCTTGTTTACTACTTTTCATTGTTGTGATACTGTACATGACGTCCTCCGCCCCAGAACGTTTCCGCCGTTCTTGGTTTTGGGGTGTGACAGATTGGTATCAGAACATTGTTTATAGTGAATTAAGTATATCAACCCATAAAAGATATACTAACTATAAATACAATGGGATTAAAAATACTCTGACCAAGAGTTTATACTTTAAATAATAAAATATTTAATTAAGTATACATGCCTGCATTCATACTAAAATCAGTGTCACTAGGACAGTACAAAAGAATTACGATTGTTGGGCAACACAGGTGGACTTAGAGACATATAGTCAAAACTGGGAAGATATAGCTTGATCGACTATATTATCTGAGGGTTGACTAGCATGTGCCTAAGTGTAGTTGAGTGGTTGCAACAAATCTAAAAATCTTACCAACCCTACCACAATGAGAACAGTAGAACATAACATTAAAAAAAATACTATACGAGTATTTGGTGTTACTATAAGTACTTTATACTTGAGAACTAAAACGGGATCTTCATTACCAAGTTGATAGTTGCTAAGTGGATACACTAAGGCTATATGTAATTAGGATGTTATAGACTTAGAATCTGTGAAAATTTTACTTTACCCCTATTCTGCGTGAATTTGGAGTTAAGGTCACTTATTCGAAGGCCTATCCTGTTTAGATTACATATAACTGGTATGCACTTCACAAATAGCGATGTAACTAATGAAGATTTTCTAAATAATTATCTAGATAGTTCGTCTAATAATTATTTTCTTACCCCAATTATCGCGTAGATAACATGGCTGGACTCCATCTCCACGGCAACCAATACCTCCCGAATGAGGTCATTGTTGGATGGTTTGAAGAAGAACCAGAGAATGATCATCCTATCCCTTTGAATGATCACCATGATGAAGACCTTTCGGACGATGCTAACTCCGAACCCGAGGTTGAGAACCTACCCTGGGCAGCTCCCGTTCCAATTCCTAACCCTCGTCCGACTTTTCATGGCCCGACACCTGAGTGGATGGAATGCTTGGAAACATGGAGCCAAGGACAAGATCAGCCCATGCCATTTAATGATGACCGAAGCTTTTACGACCTGACCAATGGGGGCTCAGCAGACAGAATCTTGCCAATCCTGGTCCGTAGAGTGGCCCGAAATGAGATTCAAGGCAGGACAGCCCTACATCAGATTACCGAAGTTGTCGCCAATGCGAGAAAGCATACCCTCTGCATCATTCGTCTAGAAGATGCTCGCAAGAGATCTGAGAGAAACCATGAAACCCTGCTTCAAGAACTGGCTAGATCACGAGCCGAATTCATAGAGCTCCGCGTACACCAGAGGGTGTACGAAAGACACCTACTTGACATGGAACGTCAACTGGCTGAATTGAGAGTTCACCAGAGGGATGACCGTCGCCAGTAGTAGACGCTTTACTTTATTTTCCTTATTAAAAGGAATCGTTTTTCTGTCTATGCCCGATGTGGCATTTTCTATGAAATTATCTTGTATTGTAAGTACTTTTGGTTAGCTCTTTATGCTGTCAAGAACAATCTTCTCTGGATATGATGTAAGACCTTTACAAGGTCATTTTCCCGAATCTTTACGTCATGAATATCAAAGATATTGACAGCCGGCTAACTTCTGTGTCATTCTTCATTCAAGTACTCTTATCATACTTTCATGGGAGTCTATCTGAAACATGCTTTAGTCAAGTCATTGGACTATATTAATTTAGCTCCGGAGACATTTCCAAGTCTCTTTTAGTGGTTGGATCATGTTATTCACCAACCATCGATACCTCGGTTTGAACAACAAACGTCTGGAGACCATTCTACGAACTTACTTCCATTCCATTACTAGGATTTCATCATAGGGATGTAGGTCAACCCTTCATGAACACACCTCCACTCAGTACTAGGACTACATCATAGAGATGTAGGTCAAACCTTCGTGAACATACTTCCATTCCGTGCTAGGGCTGCATCATAGGGATGTAGAATCATGTCGTCATCCGGAAACAATCAGTCGAACAACGAAACCTCCGCTTTTCCTATGGACGCAGCTACTTTTCAAGCCGCCGTTACAACTGCCGTGATGGCTGCCGTGACAATTGTCCTTGCAAATCCCAGCACTGTCAACACAACCAAGACTGAAAAAGGAGTTGACAATCCCGATCGTGTTAACGATCCAAGAGATCAACAAACAGTAATAGTCACAGACTCGCAAAGCCGAAAGACAGAGAACAAGAAACGAAAGCGTCAAGCCCAGAAAGAACGCAAGAAATCCCAAAGGCTGGCCATGCAACAGCAACAAGTGGAAACCCCTGCATTCCCCGTACCGAGCAGGCCATACGAAGGAAAACTCCCGAAGTGTGATAAGTGTAGTTTCCATCATCATGGGGCTTGCCATGAGATGCAATGTTGCAATTACCTAAAAATAGGGCACCATGCTCGTAGCTGTGGAGCACCGGCACGACCTATCACTCAAGTCCTTTTCATCGGGACCAACCCTATACACAAGAGTAGTGATAAAGCCAAACGCTTTAGGAAGCAATTTCCAAGGTGGAGTAATGAGGAAGGCACTGGTGTCCACATAACACTGGCTAAACACCTCACTTCCACCACCAATGTTGGTACTGTCCAGATATGTCACCAATGCGGTGAAATTGGACACCTCAAGAAGGATTGCCCAATAGCGAAGAACTCGGGTGTTGATAGGAAGATTCTCAGGATCACAGCTGCAAGAGAAACTACGTCGGACCCTCGTTAATATAATTTAGGCGTTTTGTTGTAACAGACTTATAACCTATCCAAAACTAGTGCAACTAGAGTCTTACCTTGTGCGAGATCCTGTCTGTATAGGGATGCTCGTGCTGCATATACTTGTCTTTTGTAGTATACCTTATATCGCAGCAATAGTCTTGTAGTAAATCTAAAGTACTGTAACTCTGTTCATGGTTGCACGGTTGTGTTTTGTCTGTAAACGCCTTATGTTCAAATCTAATGTCTTTAAGTTTCTGTATGATTCAACATTATCATACGACACGATTCAATTTGATCCTCACAAAAACAGCTTCATACGTACATCTCTTTGCCAGTAATCGTCATTTTAGCAAAGCCGTCATATCAGAACACCGAAGTACTCATGCGTGGAGTACCTCTTAACTCTTCTCTTTTCTGAAGAAATTCCTGAAGTACCACTTGTGCAGTACGTCAAGTTTAATCCAGGGATTCATGCGGTTGATCTATCACTGAGGAATGTATACATAAGGGTAATATATAATCAAGGTTCTTCAGATTTAGAATTGATGATTCCACTTTAACTTCTTTTTCCTCGATGGGATGTGAGCTTAAAGAAGAATCAGTTATTCGACTATCTTTTCAATTTGAGTTATATACGACTCGTATACACGAGATTGTGATCGTTGAGCCATGTATGAATTCTAAAATGAACTTCAGGACGGAGAACTGCCCAAGTCTACGAGTAATCACATCGTCATGTGAACAAACTTAGAACCCAGTATGACTCCCGTAAACGGATCGCCCTACAGCCTAAACACCTATGTAGATACAAGAACAGTACAAACAACTTAGCGAACTACACAGAAATAGAATTAGAAGACTAGGCTTCTCACCCTTGAGAACTCCGGTCTTATTCTTCCAGAGATCGACGGATTGCATCGTATGTACCTCGGATATCGAGGACTTCGTCAAGATTTTTCACTAGAAATCGTTATCTCCGCCTCGCATAGATGAAATGGTTGAGCAAACGCAAGGAAAGAATTACTTTCAGAAATTGATCTGAGATCCGAATATCACCAGTTCGAGTGTTAGGGAAGGGTGTCTGGAAGACTATCTTCCGAACTCGATGCGGACACTTTGAGTCCGTAGTGATACCCTTCGGGTAGGACCAATATGCCCATAGTTTTCATGAGCTAAATGAGTAGGGTACGTCTTTCTTACTTGCACCAGTTCGTCATTTCTCCATGTAATGACTTACTTATCTACCCTCGTAGTAAGAAGAAACCCATGGGAACATTACCTTTAGAGGTACTTTTCCTGAAGTTCTCTAAGCACGAGTTTTGAAATTGAAGAGTCAAATTTCTATGACACACTGTTAGTGATGTGGGAAATTTTGAGTACTCTTACAATTTGTCAAAACCGTTGAGAATTTGTCGACACCAGAGTCGCTGACAGTTATTCGCCAAATTCTAGGTCTTACAGACCTACTTTCATAGTTCATTCAGAACTCCTCGCAAATAACAGAAACCCTTTCGACTTTGACCCAGCAAGGGGTGGCCCTTGACTGGGAAGTTTAGCAAGAGAAAGAACCCTTGGAAGTTCCAAGTGAGAGACCAAATTCTTTAGGAAAACTCATTCTAGGAAGGGCTTAATACGCTTCGTATCGCTTGGAAAGCAAAATCCAAGATAGATAGGACCTCCGAGATTCGTAGCAGAATCGGTCCTGTATCTCGCAGACTAGATCTACTCCGTGAACTCAGTAACGTACATTCTACTCTTCGCGTCTCGATCGTAAAACCATACCTTTCCGTTAGGACTCTTGTAAGTCCACTCGTCGAGATCCTCGCCTTCGTATTAGAACCGTAGTGACCCTCGACCAAGAGGTCAAGCAGACGAAGCAACGTCGTCGCCCATTAGTGAAGGTTCGTTGGAATACCAACCGAGAACCCGATTTCACTTAGGAGCGCTAGAACCAATCAATTAGGAAGTTTCCACCTCACGACTCGATCATTAGTACCTACTTCCTTATCTAAATTCTAATTTCGGGACGAAATTCCCTTTAACAGGGGGATGATGTGACAACCCTAAATTTCCATTATGAACAAACCATATCAAGCGAATAAAAGTTAGAGCAGTTAGAGTGAAATTCCATACTTTGGGTATAAGTTTGAGTATTTCAGGATTAGCACTTAAGGAGATATCAGGAGAGTGGATGCACTAGGGTTTTGTGCAACACTGTTATTCCAATACTCTATGATATTAGAGTTAATTCCGGGAATAAAATATTTTCTGCCAAAAATCTCAGGACTATATACAGAAATGTGAACCATATTTATTCATTAGTTACATTTCCAACTAGAGAAAAGTCAAATTCTCTCTCACGGATCTTCGGGTTTTTATCCCAAATCGTGAGTACTTCTATCTAGTTGTATTATATATCTTAGATTGTCTTTTATAACATCAAAATCGGATCAAAACCCCAAGATTTGGGAGTTTACCGCCCAAGAACACTTGGAGAGTAAACTCCTTTTTAAGGGCCAAAAGAGTGCCCAATGTCCCTCAAAGCCTTTGAACTCAAACTAGAAGCTACCATTACATGTTTAGACCACAAAATCAATTAGAAACAAAGGCAAGAAGTGAGTTCACGGCCAAGGAAGTTCTTGGGCCGTGAACTCCATTTTTAAGTGTCAAAATGCCTTAAAAACCTTCCTTAAGCCAAGAGACTAATTTAGACAAGTACCTTAATGTGTTTAGGACTAGCAAACACCTTTAGAACACCAATAAAAAGGTGTTCACGTCCCAAGAAGTTCCAGGGCCATGAACTCCAAGAAATAGTGCCAAATGGTGCTATAAACTCTCCTAAAGCCTTGGACAATTTCCTTGCTTCATTCTTAGATAAATTAGGGACTTGAAAACACCACAAACACCCTCCCAATGGAGATTACGGCCATAATCTCCATGGGATATGGTCCATGGGCCGTGAACTCCTTAAAGGAGTTAAAAGGAAGCCCAAACACTTGTTTAAGCCTTGAAGCACTTCACCACTTAAGTTGTAATAATGTTAAGCTTCATTTAGTGACCCTATAGAGAGTTTATGGCCAGGAGTTTACTCCCCTGGGCCGTAAACTCCAACACATATGGTCTTTTGACCATAAACTCCCATAAGAGGTCTTGCACTCCTTTGTTGCAACCCATTAGCCTCCTAGCACTTGGCCAAAAGTGTTTTCCTCGCATTAGGATGCTTATACATGTTTAATTAGTGTTATAATCACTAATTGTTTATATACATATGTTTTCATATGTAATTAGGACCATTGTGTGTGTCTAAAGTCTTCACTTGACACCTAGCAGTCCTACCTCATCAGTTCATCCGAATCACCCACAACAGGTGAGTTCATACCCCTTAATCAATTTTTTAACTATTTTTAAATGTTTTATGGGGAGGGGGGATACAAGTAAAATCATGCTAGTTATTATATCAATCACTAGTGATTAATAAACAACATTCAAATGATTGGCTACTCAGTAGCCGTTTTACTAAACAATTTCCTTCAAATGTTTATTGTAAACACTTATTATGTTTAAAACTCCTTATTAAACTGTACATTTTACTCTGTATGTTTCCATTCAAACTCATTTAAAATTGTGTTTCAAACAAATGTTTCCTCATACTTAAACTGTTTTATCAAACCCATGCCTTCAAACCGTTTTATAGATTGACATCCAGTCGATCTTTTCTTAGATAAAAATTATGTTCAAAGGTTTTACAAAACTTATTTTATGCTTTTATATTATAAATTGCATGCCTATATATGTATAGTTATATAAGAAATGTTGAAAGGACTTAGGAAGGCTATCCACCCTGTTTCCTTTTCCTCGATTTGGATGTGGTCTGGTGGGATATCGGGTACCCGTCCGAAGGTCGTTTAAATATTAGTTATATATCATGTGTACATATATAGTCATAAAGGTCCTTCCAGTTCATCCAATGCCCTTGGGTAGCAAGGGTATACATCCATGTCCATACGTACCAGTTAGATTACTAGTAAACTACCATATGGGTAGTTTAGGAAGATACTAGAACTATTACTAGAATGCGATGTCATACAATGAGTCAGTTCATTCATGAGTCAATACTTTCTAGAACATTACAGTACATTACTATACTTGCTAGATAAAGAAAGCATACATTACAGCTAGAACATTACAGTAAATTACTATACTTGCTAGATAGAGAGAGCATACATTACAGCTAGAACATTACAGTACGTTACTATACTATTACATAGATATGTTTACATGATCACACTTACATGAGTACGCTTACATATACATAGAGCAGACGTCACTAGGTGCTATAGCATGGAACCAGTTCAGGATTTAACTATACCGATGAATCACAACGCAATTGTGATAGTTATATCGAGTATACATGATCATAGTAATGTGGATGCTCACGGCTTGCATACATGCAGGGGTCGTGGGTAGGTCCCAAAATCCCTTTGACAGGGGAGCGTATAGCCTGGGATCTAGCCATCACATTATACCTTATCCCTCAAATAAGGCAATTGAGTACTGATGTAGTTATTTATATCAAATGCTACAGTACTTAGAAGAATTACCCTAGACTTTAGGTAATTGGTACGGTTGTAGTTTGTGTCACACCCCCGAACCAGACGGCGGAAACGTCTGGGGGCTTGTGCGTGACTTCATCTTGATATATCATTACAATGAATATAATTAAAACAAAACATCATCATCATCACACATGTAATATTACAACATTCATTGTTTACATCGAGTATTGTATTTGAATATTACATGTCAAAATAGTACGAGTATGATGAGACAAAATATAACACAATATCCATTAGTTCGTTTCGTTCATGCTAACTCAACAGTATCCTGAGAATACAAGTTATTTTGAAAACTATCAACATAAAAATGTTGGTGAGTTCATAAGCATGTTTGTGAAAATGATTTGTATAACTTTGAAAACCACCAGAAAATCCGATATTTTTCTGAAAACGGTTTAGTGTGTTTGTGTTAGATCTTGTATAAATGCATGTATGTTATTGTTTATTTGACTAAAAAGGTAAAGAGAATGCAGAGAGAATGTAAGAGCATGTAAAGAGAATATTCTCAGAAAACCCGATGTTGTCTGTACAAGAGAAAGTTGCCGTACCAACCCCCGAGGTTGAGTACTAGTTAGAGAATGTTTACGAGTAATCCAATAGAATGGTGAATGGTGAATGGTGAATGGTGAATGGTCTTCCGTAAACTTCATAACGTTAATTCCTCTAAGCGAGCCGTCATAACCATACTAATTTATGACAATTTCACCTGTCTTGGCATCGTTGGACGCCGACGGAAAATAGAATAAGGTTTTTGTCACCCTAGACTGAGTTAGTCGAACTGTAGCGAACATCTCAGGTGTGGGGTGTCATCCCCGTATAGATCTATACACAAATCCCCGTTCTCCCTCCAAGAGACTCTGGTTATAACTACAGGCTACGATCGTACACTTAATAGGTGCCAACCGATAAAAACTTGCTAGATCCTTAATCGAATTTACGTGAAGAAAAATGTATAAACTCATTCTAGGACCAATGATCCATGTAAGTGAACCACTAAGGCATCACTAAACATGTAAATCATTTCAAGACCTAAAGGGAATGAGATTATATAACATGGGCCCAAAATATATGTGAAAGGACAACTAAGGCCCATTTCACATGTAAGGTATTTATAGGCCCAAATAGCATGCAAATAGTATCCACTAAAATAGCATAAAAAGAATAACGCATATAAAACCAATTCCTAGGCCCAATAAACATGTAAGTGGACCACTAAGGCCCACTATACGTGTCTATTATTTCCAGACTCAAAAGGAATGTGAATGTCTATCCTAAGCCCAATATACATGTAAAAGGACACTATGGCCCACTAAACAAGTATATTATTTCCAGGCCCAATAAGGATATGAATACCTATCTCAAGCCCAGTATACATGTAAAAGGACACTCAGACCAACTAGACAAGTATATTATTTCGAGGCCCAATAAGGATATAAATACCTATCTCGAGCCCAATATACAAGTAAAATGACACTAAGACCCACTAAACATGTATATTATTTCCAGGCCCAATAAGGATATGAATGTCATTTTTAACCCGTTTGTTATTGTTTTATTTATTTTAGCTTGATTATTTACATAATTGATATCTAAAGCCCACTTTTTGTGATAAAAATAGCATTTTAAACCCATTTTTGTCAAAAATATCATTTTTGGCTTGGTTTTGTGAAAATACATATTTTTCTGGTTTTTGGCTTTTCCGAACTAGTTTTTAGAAAATTTGTAGAAAATTCATCGTAAGTCGAAATCTGGATCCGTAAATTTTGGAAGTTTGGAAATTTTGTCTACTTTGTTCACAATTTGTATCATAATTTTTTATGGCTTCAAAATAGTGTGAAATTACTCATCTTCACAGGTTGGTCCAAAATTATTTCAAATATGATAGGCAGTTTTGTAAAATTCGCCAAAAATTGTAGAAAAATCTTATGAAAACGTGAGGGTAGTCATTTTAAAGGTATAAATCTGAACTTTATCCATGTAAAACAGTTTGGAAAAATACTTCCATTTGGATGGTCAAAACAGTCCGAGATTGGACCAAAAGTTTTCTGTCAAGGGCTGTTTTGTGAGTTTAGCTTATAGATCTTTGAACACAACACTTATTTTTGCTATATCAAGTATACAAATCCCAGATCTACATGTTTACATGTAATACTTGTGATAAAACATACTTTTCTCAAGATTCATGTGAAGATCCTAGTGATAAACTTCAAGTTTCTTAACAAATTTTTAGATTAGTGAAGAAATCAACACATAATCACCAAATAATTCATGGAAAACACACATAGTCATGCATATACACATAGATCTACACAAATCAACTTGTATTCTCCCCCAAAAATCACATAAAAACAGAAAACAAGGGGTATGAACTCACCTTGCTTTGTTGTTCTTGGTTTGAAGAAGAAATGGAAGAAGATGATGTGATTCTTGGCCCTAGCAAGCTTTTTGAGAGGAGTTTTCGAATTCAAGATGGATCTAAGAGTCATGATCCACGAAAATATGGTGTAAGAGGAGTGATTTTTGAAGATATTAAGAAGCTAAACCATGGATCTAAGCAAAACTTACCAAAGATGATGATCTAGTTGAAGATCCTCTTGAAACTACACCAAAACTCAAGAATTTTGAGGGGAAATGTAGGACAGGTCTTAAGAGACTTCTTGTGAGAGTTTTAGAAAGTAAGAATAATGGTGAGGAGGCCTTATGGCCGTGAGTTTTGAAGAGGGGAGAGGGAGAGAGAAGGATTTCCTAGTTATATGAGATATCACCTTGTTGTATGTGGGGTTTAGGTGCATGGGTGACCACCATGCAATATTGAGGTGGCACTTGCTCATAATTTCTCATTTCTTTTTTCTTTGTCTAGTAAACACCTTAGGCCAAGAATTTGGTCTAGGAGGAAGGAGTTGAAGTGGTTTGGGCTCAATCTTGGCTTTGCTCGATTTTTATGAAGTTTAAGAATACTTTTCGGCCCATTGGGCCTTTAAGGTAGTTCACGGCCCAAGTTGTATAAAGAAATGGACATTATGGCCCAACAACGCCTATTAGAGATGAAAATGAATTATTTTAGGCCCACATGGCCCAAAAAATCTAGTTTCACGATTGTGGGTCCAATTAGAGCCCAAATAGTCAATTTGAAAGTTTATTGGTCCATTAGACCCACTAAGAGAATCCTAGTCCATAAAGAACTTGAGTCGGGATTTCTAGGGTTTCCAACCCTTATTTAAACATATGAGATATATTTGAATACGAATGGAGCATACTATTCACTTAGAGTACAAGTTATCACACTAGGTGAATGATTGCATGAGAGTAGAATTTCCTAGCAAAAATGCTAGTTGTGACATCATCCCCCCGTTAGAGGGAATTTCATCCCGAAATTCTTTTGAGAGATAGGTTCATGAATGAGAGAATAGGTGAGGGTACTTCCGCTTAATCGGAATGCGGCTTTGTTTTGTACACTTTACTTCCTTATCCAATACATTGACTGGTTCTTTGACGAACAGGAGATTCTTGTTTATTTCGATCCCTTATAAAGGAATGATAAGAGTTTTGCCTGATAGGCACTTTTTCAGATTCGAGACGCTGAACACAGGGTGTACGTGTTGGGTTTTGAGCATTCTAACACTCCTAAGTGTACATGCAACCCTAAATACCTTGGATCTATGTTTTCTCTATTATACATGCAAATAAGAATATCCAAGGTATTATCCTAATCTAGCATACAAAACAATAACTATAGCAAGATAGAATACATACCTCTTTGATGTAGAAAGTCTTCATGAAGCTTGAGTGCCTAGTGCCCCAAGTGTGACACCTCAAATGGAATCACAATCATCAAAACACTTGGAATAACTTGAGAGAATTCTTACAACTCATGAATTCTTACAACTCATCACTTAATTAATCCTAGATTAATTCTTGATCAATACTAATTAAATAACCTTATTATTCTTATTATTAATATACTAGAACTTATAATATATTAATAACCATAAGTGTCTTATTTCTCTCATCCAAGTGCATGATGGTATGCAACCCAAATGGACCATGCCGGGTCGGGTCAAGTCTTACCAAGTATAGTTATGGACTTAGACATTAATCCAACAGTACGTTGCTAAGCTCTACTGGTAGATGCAACCTATAAGTCTTTGGACCAATCTAAGAAAGGATCTCAAATAGTCCGATGTATTGTGGGTTTAGTTTTCTTGGCTCCTAAAGCGAATCATTCCTTTCCAAGGAGATTCCTTTAATAACACGCGATCCCCGACTTGACATCCTAATGGCTTACGCCGCTTGTCAGAATAGCTCTTATGTCGGTCTCGTGATGTTTGAAGTCAAGCTTTGATTTGGATTATTTTCTCTGTTGTTTCGCAAATGGTTTCTGGTCTCATAAGAATACTGGCGAGTGATCTGCATTCATGACTATAAAGAGTTTCGAAAGGAGCAATCTTGATGCTCGTGCGATAGTTGTTATTGTATGAGAATTCAGTCAAGGGCAACCGGGTATCCCATGACTTACTGAATTCAAACACTCCGGCTCGGAGCATGACTTCGAGTGGTCGAATGGTTCGTTCACTTTGGCTATTGGTTTGACGGTGGTAAGCAACGCTTATATCTAGTTATGTTCCTATAGCCCTCTGAAGTGACTGTCATAGTCTTGAAGAAAATCTGTTATCTCGATCCGAGATAGTAGATACCGATATTTCATGGAGTCTCACGATCTCTTTGATATAGGTCCATGCTAATCTTTCTGTCTTATTGGATTTCTATAAGCTTCGTCTTTCAACTCTGAGAGTTTTATCCATCCACGTAGTGTTTTCTTCGCGATGTTCTCCGACTTTGATGCTTTCAAGGCTGGTCGTAGATGTTGATAGTGTTTCGTTCTCGCTTTGTGGGCAGACGAATATGTTATTGATGAAAAAAATGAAAAGGATAACTAGGAATAGTTGGGAGAACTCGGTTTGTAGGGTCCATGAATAGTGTGGGAGCATTCGTTAGACCGAAGGGTATCACAATGAATTTGAAATGGTCGTGACGAGTTCGGAAGGTAGTTTTTGAAATGTCGTCTTCCCGGACTCGAAGTTGATAATAACCGATTCTTAGATCTATTTTAGAGAAGTAACTAACACCTTGGAGCTAGCCAAATAGATCGTCGGTCCGAGGAAGTGGGTATCGATTTTTGATAGGGAGCTTATTCAATTTCCTAAAATCGATGTACCTTCTGAAGGATCTGTCTTCTTGAAGAGCAAGACCAGAGCTCTCTAGGGTGAGAAGCTTGTCCGATGGATCCTTTGCTCAAAATTTTTCGTAATTGACTAGTTAACCCCAGAATTTTGGCGGAAGCTAACCTATAGGGTGAATTGGCAATTGATGTGGTTCCCGGTATGAGGACGATTCGAAATTCGACTTGTCTCCCTAGGATATTCCTGAAAGTTCTTCGGAAACACATCCGGGAAATCACATGCTACTGGAATACCTTGTATGCTTACTTCATCCTTGGTCTTGTCCACAACAAGAGTGAGGAAAACGTAGTTCTTCTGGTGCAGGCACTTCTGTGCCATGATGCACGAGAGAGGACGAGGATTGTTGTTAGGTTTATCACCATGTGTTATTAGGGTTTCGTGATTGGGAAGGTGAAGGCAAACGACCTTCTCGCGACACATAGTATCAGCACGGTGGGGGCTCTACGCAACCATACCAATTATCACATCAAAACTCCTAATATTTACTGGCATTAAATTTTATTTGAAATGAATGATTGTTTAGTGTTAAGGTGTACTCCACAAAAATACCCTTGGTTACTTCGGTTTTTCCCCATTGGCCATGTCCACCATAAAGGCTTAGCTTAGCTTTGGGGTTGTTGATTTAGTAAGTGCTCGAATTTGTTACTAACGAAACTTCACTCAGCTTCACTATTGAATAAGGGGTAAGCGGAAGAGTTGTTAAGTGGGAACGTACCAATAACAATCGTTGGGTCTTGGACTGCTTCGCCTTGTCCCAATGTCAGGACCATATCCGATCCTTCTGCTCCTTGATTGTTATCCTTGGGGCAATTGCGTCTGAAGTGACCGGTTCCTCCACACCCATAGCAGGTGTGACTGGTCTCATCATTGGTGTTGTTGTAAGGGTTGTTGTGATTGTTGTCGTTTTCATTTGGCTGACGATTCTGGCATGGGTAAGTTTTACACAATTTGGCGGTGTGATTCTTTCGGTTGCATGTGTTACAATGCATCTCCCGGCAGGCTCCATTATGATGGAATTTGCACTGGTTGCATTTTGGAAGGTTTCCAGCATATGGTCTCCTGGTTGCTGGTGTAATAGGGGTCATGGTCGCATGAACAGCAACAACATGTTGCTCCCTTGAGATCCCTTGAGTGTGTTGTCCCTTCCTCTTACTTCCGTACCTTAGCTTCCTGCTCTTAAGCTTGGGGTTTGGAGTTCCTTGATAGGTTGTCACCTGTTGGTTTCCATGTTCGTTCCTTTGGCTGGAGTTGTCAATGCTATTCCCGCCTCCATTGGGGTTGTTTGCATTGATTTGCGCCATCGCAGCGGTTACTGCCGCCGTTACAGCAGCTTGGAATGTAGCAGAGTCCATCTGCAGGAGCGGTGTCTCGCAGGTGCGCTTGTAATTCTTGCGGGGTGGCATTTTCCTATTGCATGTTGATAAGCTAGATCGTATGTATAGTCATTCCTGGTTGTACTTTAGAAATTTTGCATCTTGTTGTATAATTCTTACTGCTCCCATCTACATCCCTATGATGTATTTACGGTAGTAGGTAATCGCAGATTTGGCACGATCGTTACGTCTACCCTCAGAGGATATGGATTGTTTCGGTTTCGAGATCCTTAAGTACCATCTTACTACACGAAAGAGAGTCATATCGGATAGTTAGGGGGAAAAGAAAAGGCCAATCCTAATTGTGACGGAAAGTGTCTAGTGGTGGTGTTGATGAAGTTGATGCACCTCAGAGATGAACTACTTGTTGTTCGGTATCTCATAGTCGTACTTCTCAAACTAACTGTCTCGCTTGCGAGTCTCCGTTCACTTCCTTTGTTTGTCTCTTGTCTCTCTCAATAGCAAACCGCATTTGTTCCGTTCGATTTGGGGTGTCCTGAGCTCGGTTATCAATACCTTAGGCGCGCCGGACCATGACTGGGAGGGCCCGGTCAGCTGGTCCTCTATGGCTAATGGTCGGAGAGACCTCGATTCCTACCCTAGTGTGGTCGTATCCCCTGCTGGTGACTCTTTCTCCAAATATCGTATGCCCAATGGGGCATGGGGCCACCGGGGCTCACACGATAAGTCGGTACTCTAGCTTTACATGGAGGATTGATGACATCGGATTTTGCATCCGAGTCATCATCACCATTGCTCTCTGGCTCTTCCCCTTCGAGGCCCACTATTGAATCGGTGGGTCCATCTGCGAGTTCTACTTCGTGTTCCTCCTCTGAGTCGAGCCACCCTGCTATTCCCTGACTAGGGAGATAGGGGTTTCTTGGCTAATGATACTCGTCTATTGTGTATTTCACAAAGGGGTATAAATACTAGAAACAAATAGCATACCAATTACTCTTATAGTAATTTAATTATGTTTAGATTTGGTTCTATAAGCTCTTTGGATAATTAAATGGTAAGTTTTTGATTCACTGTCCATCACAATTACTCCCGAACACATGTTGGTCGTATTTTGAATGAATGTAGTTGATCAGGCTACATTCACCCCCAATACGACTACATAGCTGCCCGAGTTTAATAGCGATGTTCAAATCCTCCAAAGACTTTTACTGTTCTTGTTGTGTTATTATTCTAAAATGCACACATAAGCATGTATTTTAATTATTATGTTCGGAGTTGTTTAGTCCCATTGTATTTTTAGTTGCATATCCCGTATGATTAGATATGCTAGTTCACTATAAACAATGCTCTGATACCAATCTGTCACACCCCCGAACCAGACGGCGGAAACGTCCGGGGGCTTGTGCGTGACTTCATCTTGAAATATCATTACAATGAATATAATTGAAACATAACATCATCATCATCACACATATAATATTACAACATTCATTGTTTACATCGAGTATTGTATTTGAATATTACATGTCAAAATAGTACGAGTATGATGAGACAAAATATAACACAATATCCATTAGTTCGTTTCGTTCATGCTGCCTCAACGGTAT
Organism: Lactuca serriola; assembly: GCF_051521515.1. Lineage (NCBI taxonomy): Eukaryota > Viridiplantae > Streptophyta > Magnoliopsida > Asterales > Asteraceae > Lactuca > Lactuca serriola. The sequence goes on from NC_136413.1 coordinate 169,758,259, forward strand.
CCTGAGAATACAAGTTATTTTGAAAACTGTCAACATAAAAATGTTGGTGAGTTCATAAGCATGTTTGTGAAAATGATTTGTATAACTTTGAAAACCACCAGAAAATCCAAAATTTTTCTGAAAACTGTTTAGTGTGTTTGTGTTAGATCTTGTATAAATGCATGTATGTTATTGTTTATTTGACTAAAAAGGTAAAGAGAATGCAGAGAGAATGTAAGAGCATGTAAAGAGAATATTCCCAGACAACCCGATGTTGTCTGTACAAGAGAAAGTTGCCGTACCAACCCCCGAGGTTGAGTACTAGTAAGAGAATGTTTCCGAGTAATCCAAGAGAATGGTGAATGGTGAATGGTGAATGGTGAATGGTGAATGGTCTTCCGTAAACTTCATAACGTTAATTCCTCTAAGCGAGCCGTCATAACCATACTAATTTATGACAATTTCACCTGTCTTGGCATCGTTGGACGCCAACGGAAAATAGAATAAGGTTTTTGTCACCCTAGACTGAGTTAGTCTAACTGTAGCGAACAGCTCAGGTGTGGGGTGTCATCCCCGTATAGATCTATACACAAATCCCCGCTCTCCCTCCAAGAGACTCTGGTTATAACTACAGGCTACGATCGTACACTTAATAGGTGCCAACCGATAAAAACTCACTAGACCCTTAATCGAATTTACGCGAAGAAAAATGTATAAACTCATTCTAGGACCAATGATCCATGTAAGTGAACCACTAAGGCATCACTAAACATGTAAATCATTTCAAGACCTAAAGGGAATGAGATTATATAACATGGGCCCAAAATATATGTGAAAGGACAACTAAGGCCCATTTCACATGTAAGGTATTTATAGGCCCAAATAGCATGCAAATAGTATCCACTAAAATAGCATAAAAAGAATAACGCATATAAAACCAATTCCTAGGCCCAATAAACATGTAAGTGGACCACTAAGGCCCACTATACGTGTCTATTATTTCCAGGCTCAAAAGGAATGTGAATGTCTATCCTAAACCCAATATACATGTAAAAGGACACTAAGGCCCACTAAACAAGTATATTATTTCCAGGCCCAATAAGGATATGAATACCTATCTCGAGCCTAATATACATGTAAAAGGACACTCAGGCCAACTAGACAAGTATATTATTTCCAGGCCCAATAAGGATATAAATACCTATCTCGAGCCTAATATACATGTAAAAGGACACTCAGGCCAACTAGACAAGTATATTATTTCCAGGCCCAATAAGGATATAAATACCTATCTCGAGCCCAATATACAAGTAAAATGACACTAAGACCCACTAAACATGTATATTATTTCTAGGTCCAATAAGGATATGAATGTCGTTTTTAACCCGTTTGTTATTGTTTTGTTTATTTTAGCTTGATTATTTACATAATTGATATCTAAAGCCCACTTTTTGTAAAAATGTCATTCTTGGCCCAATAAGCCAAAAATTTACAATTAAGGCCCAATATTGTAAGAAGAACACTTTAATCTCCAATTCTGTTAAAAACTTGTGTTGATGACTACTTTGTGATAAAAATAGCATTTTAACCCCATTTTTGTCAAAAATATCATTTTTGGCTTGGTTTTATGAAAATACATATTTTTCTGGTTTTTGGCTTTTCCGAACTAGTTTTTAGAAAATTTGTAGAAAATTCATCGTAAGTTGAAATCTGGATCCGTAAATTTTGGAAGTTTTCACATTTTGTCTACTTTGTTCATAATTTTTATCATAATTTTTGATGGCTTCAAACTAGTGTGAAATTACTCATCTTCACAGGTTGGTCCGAAATTATTTCAAATATGATAGGCAGTTTTGTAAAATTCGCCAAAAATTGTAGAAAAATCGTATGAAAACGTGAGGGTAGTCATTTTAAAGGTATAAATCTGACCTTTATCCATGTAAAACAGTTTTGAAAAATACTTCCATTTGGATGGTCAAAACAGTCCGAGATTGGACCAAAAGTTTTCTGTCAAGGGCTGTTTTGTGAGTTTAGCTTATAGATCTTTGAACACAACACTTATTTTTGCTATATCAAGTATACAAATCCCAGATCTACATGTTTACATGTAATACTTGTGATAAAACATACTTTTATCAAGATTCATGTGAAGATCCTAGTGATAAACTTCAAGTTTCTTAACAAATTTTTAGATTGGCGAAGAAATCAACACATAATCACCAAATAATTCATGGAAAACACACATAGTCATGCATATACACATAGATCTACACAAATCAACTTGTATTCTCCCCCAAAAATCATATAAAAACAGAAAACAAGGGGTATGAACTCACCTTGCTTTGTTGTTCTTGGTTTGAAGAAGAAATGGAAGAAGATGATGTGATTCTTGGCCCTAGCAAGCTTTTTGAGAGGAGTTTTCGAATTCAAGATGGATCTAAGAGTCATGATCCACGAAAATATGGTGTAAGAGGAGTGATTTTTGAAGAGATTAAGAAGCTAAACCATGGATCTAAGCAAAACTTACCAAAGATGATGATCTAGGTGAAGATCCTCTTGAAACTACACCAAAACTCAAGAATTTTGAGGGGAAATGTAGGAGAGTTCTTAAGAGACTTCTTGTGAGAGTTTTAGAAAGTAAGAATAATGGTGAGGAGGCCTTATGGCCGTGATTTTTGAAGAGGGGAGAGGGAGAGAGAAGGATTGCCTAGTTATATGAGATATCACCTTGTTGTATGTGGGGTTTTGGTGCATGGGTGACCACCATGCAATATTGAGGTGGCACTTGCTCATAATTTCTCATTTCTTTTTTTTTTTGTCTAGTAAACACCTTGGGCTTAGAATTTGGGCTAGGAGGAAGGAGTTGAAGTGGTTTGGGCTCAATCTTGGCTTTGCTCGATTTTTAGGAAGTTTAAGAATACTTTTCGGCCCATTGGGCCTTTAAGGTAGTTCACGGCCCAAGTTGTATAAAGAAATGGACATTATGGCCCAACAAGGCCTATTAGAGATGAAAAATGAATTATTTTAGGCCCACATGGCCCAAAAAATCTAGTTTCATGATTGTGGGTCCAATTAGAGCCCAAATAGTCAATTTGAAAGTTTATTGGTCCATTAGACCCACTAAGAGAATCCTAGTCCATAAAGAACTTGAGTCGGGATTTCTAGGGTTTCCAACCCTTATTTGAACATATGAGATATATTTGAATACGAATGGAGCATAGTATTCACTTAGAGTACAAGTTATCACACTAGGTGAATGATTGCATGAGAGTAGAATTTCCTAGCAAAAATGCTAGTTGTGACATCATCCCCCCGTTAGAGGGAATTTCGTCCCGAAATTCTTTTGAGAGATAGGTTCATGAATGAGAGAATAGGTGAGGGTACTTCCGCTTAATCTAGTGTTTAGGTTCACTTGTGAATTCCGATCTACGTTTTGCGTTCCATTGATCCTTCACAATCGGAATGCGACTTTGTTTTGTACACTTTACTTCCTTATCCAATACATTGACTGGTTCTTTGACGAACAGGAGATTCTTGTTTATTTCGATCCCTTATAAAGGAATGATATGAGTTTTTCCTGATAGGCACTTTTTCAGATTCGAGACGCTAAACACAGGGTGTACGTTGCTAAGCTCTACTGGTAGATGCAACCTATAAGTCTTTGGACCAATCCGAGAAAGGATCTCAAACAGTCCGATGTATCGTGGGTTTAGTTTTCTTGGCTCCTAAAGCGAATCATTCCTTTCGAAGGAGATTCCTTTAATAACACGCGATCCCCGACTTGACATCCTAATGGCTTACGCCGCTTGTCAGAATAGCTCTTATGTCGGTCTCGTGATGTTTGAAGTCAAGCTTTGATTTGGATTATTTTCTCTGTTGTTTCGCAAATGGTTTCTGGTCTCATAAGAATACTGGCGTGTGAACTGCATTCATGACTATAAAGAGTTTTGAAAGGAGCAATCTTGATGCTCGTGTGATAGTTGTTATTGTATGAGAATTCAGTCAAGGGCAACCGGGTATCCCATGACTTACTGAATTCAAACACTTAGGCTCGGAGCATGACTTCGAGTGGTCGAATGGTTTGTTCACTTTGGCTATTGGTTTGAAGGTGGTAAGCAACGCTTATATCTAGTTATGTTCCCATAGCCCTCTGAAGTGACTGTCATAGTCTTGAAGAAAATTTGTTATCTCGATCCAAGATAGTAGATATCGATATTTCATGGAGTCTCACGATCTCTTTGATATAGGTCCATGCTAATCTTTCTGTCTTATTTGATTTTTATAAGCTTTGTCTTTCAACTCTGAGAGTTTTATCCATCCACGTAGTGTTTTCTTCGCGATGTTCTCCGACTTTGATGCTTTCAAGGCTAGTCGTAGATGTTGATAGTGTTTCGTTCTCGCTTTGTGGGCAGACGAATATGTTATTGACGAAAAAAATGAAAAGGATAACTAGGAATAGTTGGGAGAACTCGGTTCGTAGGGTCCATGAATAGTGTGGGAGCATTCGTTAGACCGAAGGGTATCACAATGAATTTGAAATGGTCGTGACGAGTTCGGAAGGCAGTTTTTGAAATGTCGTCTTCCTGGACTTGAAGTTGATGATAACCGATTCTTAGATCTATTTTAGAGAAGTAACTAGCACCTTGGAGCTAGCCAAATAGATCGTCGGTCCGAGGAAGTAGGTATCGATTTTTGATAGGGAGCTTATTCAATTTCTTAAAATCGATGTACCTTCTGAAGGATCTGTCTTCTTGAAGAGCAAGACCAAAGCTCTCTAGGGTGAAAAGCTTGTCCGATGGATCCTTTGCTCAAAATTTTTCTTAATTGACTAGTTAACTCCAGAATTTTGGCGGAAGCTGACCTATAGGGTGAATTGGCAATTGATGTGGTTCCCGGTATGAGGTCGATTCGAAATTCGACCTGTCTCCCTAGGATATTCCTGAAAGTTCTTCGGAAACACATCCGGGAAATCACATGCTACTGGAATACCTTGTATGCTTACTTCATCCTTGGTCTTGTCCACAACAAGAGTGAGGAAAATGTAGTTCTTCTGGTGCAGGCACTTCTGTGCCTTGATGCACGAGGTAGGACGAGGATTGTTGTTAGGTTTATCACCATGTGTTATTAGGGTTTCGTGATTGGGAAGGTGAAGGCAAATGACCTTCTCGCGACACATAGTGTCAGCACGGTGGGGGCTCTACCCAACCATACCAATTATCACATCAAAACTCCTAATATTTACTGGCATTAAATTTTATTTGAAATGAATGATTGTTTAGTGTTAAGGTGTACTCCACAAAAATACCCTTGGTTACTTCGGTTTTTCCCCATTGGCCATGTCCACCATAAAGGCTTAGCTTAGCTTTGGGGTTGTTGATTTAGTAAGTGCTCGAATTTGTTACTAACGAAACTTCACTCAGCTTCACTATTGAATAAGGGGTAAGCGGAAGAGTTGTTAAGTGGGAACGTACCAATAACAATCGTTGGGTCTTGGACTGCTTCGCCTTGTCCCAATGTCAGGACCATATCCGATCCTTCTGCTCCTTGATTGTTATCCTTGGGGCAATTGCGTCTGAAGTGACCGGTTCCTCCACACCCATAGCAGGTGTGACTGGTCTCATCATTGGTGTTGTTGTAAGGGTTGTTGTGATTGTTGTCGTTTTCATTTGGCTGACGATTCTGGCATGGGTAAGTTTTACACAATTTGGCGGTGTGATTCTTTCGGTTGCATGTGTTACAATGCATCTCCCGGCAGGCTCCATTATGATGGAATTTGCACTGGTTGCATTTTGGAAGGTTTCCAGCATATGGTCTCCTGGTTGCTGGTGTAATAGGGGTCATGGTCGCATGAACAGCAACAACATGTTGCTCCCTTGAGATCCCTTGAGTGTGTTGTCCCTTCCTCTTACTTCCGTACCTTAGCTTCCTGCTCTTAAGCTTGGGGTTTGGAGTTCCTTGATAGGTTGTCACCTGTTGGTTTCCATGTTCGTTCCTTTGGCTGGAGTTGTCAATGCTATTCCCGCCTCCATTGGGGTTGTTTGCATTGATTTGCGCCATCGCAGCGGTTACTGCCGCCGTTACAGCAGCTTGGAATGTAGCAGAGTCCATCTGCAGGAGCGGTGTCTCGCAGGTGCGCTTGTAATTCTTGCGGGGTGGCATTTTCCTATTGCATGTTGATAAGCTAGATCGTATGTATAGTCATTCCTGGTTGTACTTTAGAAATTTTGCATCTTGTTGTATAATTCTTACTGCTCCCATCTACATCCCTATGATGTATTTACGGTAGTAGGTAATCGCAGATTTGGCACGATCGTTACGTCTACCCTCAGAGGATATGGATTGTTTCGGTTTCGAGATCCTTAAGTACCATCTTACTACACGAAAGAGAGTCATATCGGATAGTTAGGGGGAAAAGAAAAGGCCAATCCTAATTGTGACGGAAAGTGTCTAGTGGTGGTGTTGATGAAGTTGATGCACCTCAGAGATGAACTACTTGTTGTTCGGTATCTCATAGTCGTACTTCTCAAACTAACTGTCTCGCTTGCGAGTCTCCGTTCACTTCCTTTGTTTGTCTCTTGTCTCTCTCAATAGCAAACCGCATTTGTTCCGTTCGATTTGGGGTGTCCTGAGCTCGGTTATCAATACCTTAGGCGCGCCGGACCATGACTGGGAGGGCCCGGTCAGCTGGTCCTCTATGGCTAATGGTCGGAGAGACCTCGGTTCCTACCCTAGTGTGGTCGTATCCCCTGCTGGTGACTCTTTCTCCAAATATCATATGCCCAAGGGGGCATGGGGCCACCGGGGCTCACACAATAAGTCGGTACTCTAGCTTTACATGGAGGATTGATGACATCGGATTTTGCATCCGATTCATCATCACCATTGCTCTCTGGCTCTTCCCCTTCGAGGCCCACTATTGAATCGGTGGGTCCATCTGCGAGTTCTACTTCGTGTTCCTCCTCTGAGTCGAGCCACCCTGCTATTCCCTGACTAGGGAGATAGGGGTTTCTTGGCTAATGATACTCGTCTATTGTGTATTTCACAAAGGGGTATAAATACTAGAAACAAATAGCATACCAATTACTCTTATAGTAATTTAATTATGTTTAGGTTTGGTTCTATAAGCACTTTGGATAATTAAATGGTAAGTTTTTGATTCATTGTCCATCACAAATACTCCCGAACACATGTTGGTCGTATTTTGAATGAATGTAGTTGATCAGGCTACATTCACCCCCAATACGACTACATAACTGCCCGAGTTTAATAGCGATGTTCAAATCCTCCAAAGACTTTTACTGTTCTTGTTGTGTTATTATTCTAAAATGCACACATAAGCATGTATTTTAATTATTATGTTCAGAGTTGTTTAGTCTCATTGTATTTATAGTTGCATATCCTGTATGATTAGATATGCTAGTTCACTATAAACAATGCTCTGATACCAATCTGTCACACCCCTGAACCAGACGGCGGAAACGTCCGGGGGCTTGTGCGTTACTTCATCTTGAAATATCATTACAATGAATATAATTGAAACATAACATCATCATCATCACACATATAATATTACAACATTCATTGTTTACATCGAGTATTGTATTTGAATATTACATGTCAAAATAGTACGAGTATGATGAGACAAAATATAACACAATATCCATTAGTTCGTTTCGTTCATGCTGCCTCAACGGTATCCTGAGAATACAAGTTATTTTGAAAACTGTCAACATAAAAATGTTGGTGAGTTCATAAGCATGTTTGTGAAAATGATTTGTATAACTTTGAAAACCACCAGAAAATCCGATATTTTCTGAAAACTGTTTAGTGTGTTTGTGTTAAATCTTGTATTAATGCATGTATGTTATTGTTTATTTGACTAAAAAGGTAAAGAGAATGTAGAGAGAATGTAAGAGCATGTAAAGAGAATATTCTCAGACAACCCGATGTTGTCTGTACAAGAGAAAGTTGCCGTACCAACCCCCGAGGTTGAGTACTAGTAAGAGAATGTTTCCGAGTAATCCAAGAGAATGGTGAATGGTGAATGGTGAATGGTGAATGGTCTTCCGTAAACTTCATAACGTTAATTCCTCTAAGCGAGCCGTCATAACCATACTAATTTATGACAATTTCACCTGTCTTGGCATCATTGGACGCCGACGGAAAATAGAATAAGGTTTTTGTCACCCTAGACTGAGTTAGTCTAACTGTAGCGAACAGCTCAGATGTGGGGTGTCATCCCCGTATAGATCTATACACAAATCCCCGCTCTCCCTCCAAGAGACTCTGGTTATAACTACAGGCTACGATCGTACACTTAATAGGTGCCAACCGATAAAAACTCACTAGACCCTTAATCGAATTTACGCGAAGAAAAATGTATAAACTCATTCTAGGACCAATGATCCATGTAAGTGAACCACTAAGGCATCACTAAACATGTAAATCATTTCAAGACCTAAAGGGAATGAGATTATATAACATGGGCCCAAAATATATGTGAAAGGACAACTAAGGCCCATTTCACATGTAAGGTATTTATAGGCCCAAATAGCATGCAAATAGTATCCACTAAAATAGCATAAAAAGAATAACGCATATAAAACCAATTCCTAGGCCCAATAAACATGTAAGTGGACCACTAAGGCCCACTATACGTGTCTATTATTTCCAGGCTCAAAAGGAATGTGAATGTCTATCCTAAACCCAATATACATGTAAAAGGACACTAAGGCCCACTAAACAAGTATATTATTTCCAGGCCCAATAAGGATATGAATACCTATCTCGAGCCTAATATACATGTAAAAGGACACTCAGGCCAACTAGACAAGTATATTATTTCCAGGCCCAATAAGGATATAAATACCTATCTCGAGCCCAATATACAAGTAAAATGACACTAAGACCCACTAAACATGTATATTATTTCTAGGTCCAATAAGGATATGAATGTCGTTTTTAACCCGTTTGTTATTGTTTTGTTTATTTTAGCTTGATTATTTACATAATTGATATCTAAAGCCCACTTTTTGTAAAAATGACATTCTTGGCCCAATAAGCCAAAAATTTACAATTAAGGCCCAATATTGTAAGAAGAACACTTTAATCTCCAATTTTGTTAAAAACTTGTGTTGATGACTACTTTGTGATAAAAATAGCATTTTAACCCCATTTTTGTCAAAAATATCATTTTTGGCTTGGTTTTATGAAAATACATATTTTTCTGGTTTTTGGCTTTTCCGAACTAGTTTTTAGAAAATTTTTAGAAAATTCATCGTAAGTTGAAATCTGGATCCGTAAATTTTGGAAGTTTGCACATTTTGTCTACTTTGTTCAAAATTTTTATCATAATTTTTTATGGCTTCAAACTAGTGTGAAATTACTCATCTTCACAGGTTGGTCCGAAATTATTTCAAATATGATAGGCAGTTTTGTAAAAGTCGCCAAAAATTGTAGAAAAATCGTATGAAAACGTGAGGGTAGTCATTTTAAAGGTATAAATCTGACCTTTATCCATGTAAAACAGTTTTGAAAAATACTTCCATTTGGATGGTCAAAACAGTCCGAGATTGGACCAAAAGTTTTCTGTCAAGGGCTGTTTTGTGAGTTTAGCTTATAGATCTTTGAACACAACACTTATTTTTGCTATATCAAGTATACAAATCCCAGATCTACATGTTTACATGTAATACTTGTGATAAAACATACTTTTCTCAAGATTCATGTGAAGATCCTAGTGATAAACTTCTAGTTTCTTAACAAATTTTTAGATTAGTGAAGAAATCAACACATAATCACCAAATAATTCATGGAAAACACACATAGTCATGCATATACACATAGATCTACACAAATCAACTTGTATTCTCCCCCAAAAATCATATAAAAACAGAAAACAAGGGGTATGAACTCACCTTGCTTTGTTGTTCTTGGTTTGAAGAAGAAATGGAAGAAGATGATGTGATTCTTGGCCCTAGCAAGCTTTTTGAGAGGAGTTTTCGAATTCAAGATGGATCTAAGAGTCATGGTCCAAGAAAATATGGTGTAAGAGGAGTGATTTTTGAAGAGATTAAGAACATAAACCATGGATCTACGCAAAACTTACCAAAGATGATGATCTAGGTGAAGATCCTCTTGAAACTACACCAAAACTCAAGAATTTTGAGGGGAAATGTAGGAGAGTTCTTAAGAGACTTCTTGTGAGAGTTTTAGAAAGTAAGAATAATGGTGAGGAGGCCTTATGGCCGTGAGTTTTCAAGAGGGGACAGGGAGAGAGAAGGATTGCCTAGTTATATGAGATATCACCTTGTTGTGTGTGGAGTTTTGGTGCATGGGTGACCACCATGCAATATTGAGGTGGCACTTGCTCATAATTTCTCATTTTTTTTTCTAGTAAAACCTTGGGCCAAGAATTTGGGCTAGGAGGAAGGAGTTGAAGTGGTTTGGGCTCAATCTTGGCTTTGCTCGATTTTTATGAAGTTTAAGAATACTTTTCGGCCCATTGGGCCTTTAAGGTAGTTCACGGCCCAAGTTGTATATAGAAATGGACATTATGGCCCAACAAGGCCTATTAGAGATGAAAATGAATTATTTTAGGCCCACATGGCCCAAAATATCTAGTTTCATGATTGTGGGTCCAATTAGAGCCCAAATAGTCAATTTGAAAGTTTATTGGTCCATTAGACCCACTAAGAGAATCCTAGTCCATAAAGAACTTGAGTCGGGATTTCTAGGGTTTCCAACCCTTATTTGAACATATGAGATATATTTGAATAGGAATGGAGCATATTATTCACTTAGAGTACAAGTTATCACACTAGGTGAATGATTGCATGAGAGTAGAATTTCCTAGCAAAAATGCTAGTTGTGACAGTTCGCACTACACCATAGTACTATTTCATTTTCCCTTTACATATATTTAGTGATCTTTTCACTTAAACATTAAATGTAAGATCTATATTTGGTTAATGTTAGTCAGACTTGGGAAAATACACACTCTTACAAGAGACACACACAGACACTAGATGCCTTGGTAGAAGGCTACATATAGATCAGTTAAGTCTTGGTAGAAGACTCCCTGTTATAACAGTGGGAATCATAGGGATTTCTAGGGTCTTTCAAACGTTTACAATTGTTTTACAAACATTTTCATACTTACAATTCATATACACTTTTAATACTTACAATCCATACACATACAAATACTTACTTAGAAATTAAGACACTAGAATACTTATGATCTCACCAGCTTTAAAGCTGATACTCTCTTTCAAAATAACTTGTATCCTCAGGTCAAACATAGACAGATACCGATGCAAGTTTCAGGGAAGATGGTGCTCGTTCAAGACGTGTCTTTTATTTTGTTTTATTATTTAGTGTCTATTATAATTTGACAGAACACTTGTATTAAAATTATATTATTTATGCAATGGATGATGTTGTTGCTTGTTTACTACTTTTCATTTTTGTGATACTGTACATGACGTCCTCTGCCCCAGAACGTTTCCGTCGTTCTTGGTTTTGGGGCGTGACACTTGAGAGGTCCATACAGTCACTACCCTCTAGCTTTTTGCAAGCAAGTAAGCAATTGGAGAATAGGTTGCCATTTCTAGAGTTATTTATCCATTTGAGGCTTGATATGGGTTGCATGCACGTAAAGATTGCACCTTTACGTGACTTTTGAGTGTTAGAAGGATGGATCTACTGTTTGGTGAAGCAGATCTAACCTCAAAAGATCTTTTGAGAGTTTTCATGGGAGAAACTCGCCGAGCCCATAAGAGACTCAACGAGTCGAGTCGGGTTGCCCCGAGACTCGCGACCTATGACGACCCGGGGAGTATAGGGTTGACTCAGCGAGTCAAGAGAGGACGAAGGGCGAAAAGGGCAGGCGTGTACTCGCTGAGTCACCCTAGTGCACTCGGCGAGTCCGGTCAATGCTGACCGTTGACTTTGTTGACTATTAAGGTTTAGTCAGTGGTTGGACTTATGAGTCACTAACGGGGTACGATGGTCTTTTACCCTTCTTAGAGGATTTATAGAGAGGGGCTGGCCTAGCCTTTAGAAGTTGTATTAAATCAGAGTAACTATTTTGTGAATAGGCGAAGGCTAGTGCAGTATTTCAGAGTTCGAGGTTTACCAAGTTACCCGAGGTGAGTCTTCTCACTATACTTTACCTAGAGTGGTAATTAGAGTTATGAGACAAAGTATTTGTATGTTCTTGCATGATGTGATTTCTATGTGCTTTATGCTACGTACGTTACAGAGTTTGTAGAGTTAGGACCGGAAGGTCCACAAGAGTTAGGGCAAGAGGGCCCACAGAGTTATGGGACTGGAGGGTCCCGCTAAGACATATTGACCAAAGGGTCAAACGGAGTTATAGCCTCAAGTGGCTAATATGTGTTGTATGTGGTATTTTGGAGAACTCACTAAGCATTTATGTTTATAGTGTTGTGTTATGTGTTTCAGGTACCAGTGAGGATCACGGGAAGGCGCCAGCTTGATCGTTACACACACGAGGAGTTTTTATATTTTGATCTTGGGATGTGATGTTATGTTTTGAATATGTGATACAATGGTGTTTTTATAACGATTATGAATGAAAATGTGTTTTATAAAATGTGAAAAATTATTCTGAAAATTTGGGTGTTACATCCACTATGGCACAAGGTGCTCCATCATGTGTGTTGCTAATGCTCGTAGGTTGTATGACATGGAAGAATGTTCCAGAAGATGTTGCATGGAAGAATATGATTGATTGCAACCTTTCATGGGCCTATGGGCCTATAGGCTTGGCCCATTAGGGTTTTAGGTATGATCCCTCCAATATAAATAGGGATGCATGCTAGGTCATTTTATACCTTGAATTCTAGAGTGTTAGGCAAATCTCTATTAAATTGTACTTGTGACGTTTATTTGAGAGCTCTAAAATAAAGAATACTCCCCTCCTGCCCATGGACATAGGTCACCTTGACCGAACCACGTAAATAATGTGTCTTGTGTTCTTATAGTTTTGCTAGTTATCCCTTTTACTTACTAACATGTGGTATCAGAGCTGCGGTTTGTATTCCTGTGATTGAAGATGTCTACTGATAAGTTTTATTTGCAGAAATTCAATGGTTTAAATGACTTCACATTGTTGAAGGTGAAGATGAAGGCTCTTCTGGTTCAACAAGGGTGTGCATCGGCACTGGAAGGAGAGGTAAAACTGACAAAAGACATGGCATTTGAGAAAAATGTGGGCATTATGATGAAGGCACCTAGTGCCATTTTGTTGAGCTTAATATATGAAGTACTGACGGAGGTCGTGGATCAAACAATTGCTTCTGGGCTCTGGGATAAACTTTGTGACAAGTACCAGAACAACTCACTAATGAACAAGTTGTATCAGAAGCAAATGTTTTACACTCTTAGAATGTTTGAAAGTACTCAAGTGAAAGATCATCTAGATAACTTCAATCACATCATCTTGGATCTACAAGGGGTTGATGTGAAGATTGAAGATGAAGATCAGGTGCTCATTCTTTTATGTTCTCTTCCTAACTCATATGAGAATTTCGTTGATACCATGCTCTATGGTAGGACAACAATCACCGTGAATGATATGAAGGACTCTCTGATGTCCAAGGAACTAAAAACAAAAGTTTCAGTTGGAGAGGTGGTTTCCAGTTCCATTTTGTTTGTAGGTAGAGGAAGGACAAAAGAGAGGAAAGGGGGAAACAAAGGGAGATCACGTTCAAAATCGAAGTCTAAAGGTTCATCTAACGTGAAATGTTATAACAATAAGGCGAAGGGACACTTCAAGAGAAATTGTCTATAGCTGAAGAATGGGAAGTTCAAGAGTGGATCAAGCAGCAATAACATTACTGTTGTGGTTCAGGAAAGTTCTGATGAAGGGGATGATGGTGATGTACTGACTGTTAGTACATCAAGTTCAGCTGATGCTTGGGTCTTGGATTCTGGAGCATCCCATCACATGACGTATAATCGTGACTGGTTCGACTCCTTGAAACGGTGGGATGACACAACCAAGATTGGTGATGATTGGGTGAGCAATATCAAAGGTAGTGGCATAGTGCAAATCAACATGCACGATGGCATATTCAAGAAGTTAGATTGTTGGTGTGTTCCAGAACTTCAGAAGAATTTAATTTCTCTTGGCACATTGGCTAACAATAGGATGAGGTATGCTCGTGAAGGTGACTGGGTTAAAGTGACCAAAGGTTCTCTTGTTATAATGAAAGGGAAGATGAATCGTGGAGGGATCTATATCCTAGAAGGCAGTATGGTTATGGAAATTGTGGTTATCTCCCAATCCTTGAATGAAGGTGATGACAAGACGGAGTTGTGGCATCATAGGTTGGGACAAATGAGTGAGAAGGGCATGTCCGTTCTATGTAAATAATGACTGCTTGGTGGAGAGGCTACTAGAAAGATAAAGTTTTGTGAAGCTTGCGTCAGGGGAAAGCGTCACAAGTGAAGTTTGGTACCGGTCAACACAAAAGCAAGGAAATCCTGGAGTATGTTCACTAAGATCTGTGGGGTCCTATGTTTATTAAAAAACTCATTTTTTGTAAATCAATATAGATCTCTATGGAAAGATGATGAAAAATCATGCACAATGGTATATTCATTTTTTTCCAATAGAAAGCATGGCCTAAAAAAATTGGTTTTGTTATAATCCAGTGCACATGTATCCATTGTAAAAGTCTAGAACCCTTCGTTTTGCCGTTGATAGTTTTAAATTCTAACGTTTTAAAAGGTTTCTTGATTAATAATGGTTATTTATTGAGTTTCTTTTATATATGTACACGTGTGTCCATTGTAAAGGTCTACAACCCTTCGTTTTGCAGTTGATAGTTTTAAATTATGACGTTTTAAAAGGTTTCTTGATTATATATATATATATATATATATATATATATATATATATATATATATATATATATATATATAGGTTCAGGTTCATTTGAGACCATTCTAATTTTGTGAGACCGTGAGACCAAATCTAAAAATAATTTTAAAATCCAAAATAAATGGAAAAATCCAAAAATTCTTTTTTTAAATGTTAATTTCGGAACTTGAATTAACTAAAAAAATATAAAAAAATAAAAAATAAATAAAAAATAAATCTGTTTTTTTTTTTGAAAAATACGTGAAATATTCTAAATAGAATATTTCACTGACATATTCTAAAAAATAATTTTAAAATGCAAAATAAATGGAAAATCTAAAAATTCTTTTTTTAAATATTATTTTCGGAACTTGAATTAACTAAAAAACATAAAAAAAAATTAAAAAAAATAAAAAAAAAATTCTATTTTTTTTGAAAAATACGTGAAATATTCTAAATAGAATATTACACTGTACATATTCTAAAAATAATTTTAAAATGCAAAATAAATGGAAAAATCAAAAAATTCTTTTTTTAAATATTATTTTCGGAACATGAATTAACTAAAAAAAATAAAAAAAAAAATAAAAAAAAATAAATAAATGCGTCTCACGGTCTCACAAAATATAAGTGGTCTCAAATGAACCTAACCCTATATATATATATATATATATATATATATATATATATATATATATATATATATATATATATATATATATATATATATATATATATATATATATATAATGCTATTCGCAAAATGAGTGAAAAAAAACACGTCGACCCCTTGAAATTAAAAATCAAATCAGGAGAAAGATTCTCATTTTATGAGCAATGTTAAATTTCATGTTCTTTAGGAGGTTGGAGTTTCTCTTTCAACCTATTCGAATCATTTTCACATTAGTTTATTTATTTATTTATTTTTCTATATTTTTAAATCCACAACACATAAAATCTTATCTTTTGTAAGTCATTCGACTTAATAAACTAAAAAAAAAAAATACAAAACAACTAAATTACGAGTAATTTCATCATTTCTCAAATAAGTTTTTATCGTTTGTTCTTGATGTTTGTTTCATTTCCTCTTGTTAATGCATATCACACATTACCTTATAAATAAATATTTGTGGAATTTAACCAAATGCCCAATCAAACAATTATATTTATGGTCCTACTATAACAAAAATAATAAATAACCTTATATTATACATTGATACAAAACCAGAATCTTTTATTTTGTAGCTCCTAGCAAAACACGAATTCGCACAAAAAATATAGATTAGACAAAATGACCTTGTTTTAATCTTTCATTGCAACCACATTACATTATCACAAAATATTTTCATCGAACACTGAACTCATGCCAATAAACTTTAAGGTTCGTTTGGTGATACAAGATTAAAAGAAAAAAAAAACATAACAAGTAGTGGATATAAAGGGGTATCTCACATGTATGGTATATGATGATCTGTAAATTTAATAAAATAAAAATATTTATAAAGGTAGAACTTAATATCATTTAAGATAAAAAACAATAATATATTTATTCAATTATGATATAATTATAGTCAATTACGTAAAAAATAATCTACATCGATCATTAATTCATTTTACACCTTTAATTTGTAAAATAAAAATGTCAAAGCCAACTAAGTCACCGTCTATGTAGGACCCGATTCCCTTACGTGGTTGCACAAGCACCACACTCCCCGTTGGCAAGTTGTTAAAATAAAATTTAAGCTCCTTTTACATTATTATTCTTGTTATTAATTCTTACTTTTTGAACTAAATAAATGAGTCATTAAATTTTATATTTTCAGATGCATGTTTACACCTAGTTATTAATTATATTACTTTAACCAATAATAAATAAATTACCAAATAAAAATATTCAATATGTTTAAATAATTACCGTTTACTTTTTTGTTAAACTAAATAATTTATATATTTTAATCACGTTTTGTATTCGATGAAATTAAAAGTAGATTATGAGTAAATTATATTTGATGGTTCCAAAAAAAAAAACTAAATATAATAAAAATGAAAAGTTATATAATTTGTAAAAAATTCAGAATGTATAAACGATGTGGTTTTCTAATTTCTTTGATTTTCTTTAATATTTTAATTATTAAAATATGTTTATATGATTTAATCTGACGTGTATTACTATAAAATCCATTTAAAGTAATTTCTACCAGAGTTTTCTTTTCTTATTCATTTCAATTTTCAAAGAATTATAAAATATTCAATTGAATTTGAGAATTTGAATACTGAAAAAATACCTTTCCTGGTGGGCGGAATTTAAACCAGCATGTATCGCGTGGTAGATCATGATTCCACTTATTTTTAAACTATGGTTACGTTTTCGTTAATTTAAAAAATATTTATCGCCTAATATTATATGAATTGCAATATAAATTCAACTTTAGGTTATTACTTATTATTAATTTTTGTAGGTTTAAAACGATTTAATGTACTCATAAAAACATTACTAATGATTATTTATGAATTATGTTCTTTGAATAAAAAAGGGCAAACCTTATTCCTAAGCATTCTCACTTTCAAGAGAGATAAATTACTCCATAAAAATACAACTTAACTTTTTACTAATAAGAGAAGGATGCATGATCTTATTAAAATATTAGTGCATATTTATAAACATATCATGTTTTGTACATTCATAGGTTAAAAAACATTTAAAACGTCTCTAAAATATTACTTTCATTCCGAATTATATTTATTTTGATACATGTTAACATTGGTCTATAGTTATTTAAAAATTTAACATATTTTCTAAAAAATTACTTTTATTTTTAATTATAATTATAATCATGTTAAATAACACAGTTCTACTTTTTATAGAGACACGAATGTCAACATCTACCTCCTACTACTCTTTTAATGATATTCCCGAAATCTATTGTTGTTGTTGCTGTCTAAAAATGGTACAAATTTGTTATGTTAAATGATATTGACATCATGTAGAGGTAAGTGTATTATACACGGAATTATCGTCTTTTTCACATGTATGACGATATGCCATGGTATACAAACAAGAGATCGTTAGGCAGTATCATTCAAATAAATTTACTAATTTTGGTATACACCTCTTTATGTAATGTTAGGCGATCTGTTCACGTTGTTGAGTCTCATCTTTTATATTAAGAATATATAATATATTTAAAAAGTGTATTGGACCCTTGTTGGAAAATACACATGGAAAACACAAAATTAGCAAGAAGAAAACCGAAAAGCATCAATCTAGTTAAAGACAAATGTAAAAAGGTAATTTCACGTCTAATTAAGTTATACACAATGGAAATTGTTTTAACAATATGAGAAAAATATCACTTTATTAATACTCAATAGCCTATATTTTTAGCACTGGTTCCGACATTATTAACTTATAATAGCACCGGTTAATTGTAGTTATGAGATAGAAAATTGAATGATTTCTTGTAAATCATAAACAATCTAATTGAAGTATGTTTTTAAAGTAAACAAATCAGTCGTAATTAATGTTGTCAAATACGTTAGTCGGTAATTAAGTGGTCAACTAGCGATTAGGGATAAACTAGAGATTAATCGGCGACTGATCCGACAACTAAATTATAAATCAGATAAATTTTAAAAAATTAAATGTCTAATTTTATAGTAAATTAGTTAAATACGACTAATATCATAACAAAATATGTTAATATGACTGATACAATATTAATTATTCATCAAATAATATATATATATATATATATATATATATATATATATATATATATATATATATAGAGAGAGAGAGAGAGAGAGAAAACGGCTCAATATGCTAAAAATTCATCGATTCTTAAAGTTTTAGTAATTGTATAAACATGAATTAATTGTATAGGCGGTCACATAAAACCTAGAAACTACTTGAAGTTTAATCAGGGACTAATCGAAATTTTTTATAACATTGGTCTTGCAATCTATTAAAAAAATGTTTGATAAAAATATTATATTATGTTATGATAAAGTATATATCACTCTCTTATGCATTTAATGTTTATATAATAAATAAATATTGAATGTTAAAGTTTGTGAAATACAAGAAATGAAATGAAATAAAATAAAATAGAAAATAAATGATTGAATGATTAGGGAAGGTGGGTAGAAGAGGAGAAGAGAAGATAGGATGGACAGCAAAGGGTAAATAAATGTGAAGCATGTTATGGGTAAAAAGGTCAATTCACATGGAGCCGAAAAGGGTTTCTATTGTAAGGCAAACACAAACACCCACTGAAATCCAAAAAACAAAGCCCGAAAGCAAATGTAAGCTACGTGGGTCCTACTTTTTAACTAAATTTAGCAGGACAAAATTACCTTCGTATTTTATATTTTCTGTTTTTTTTTTTCCATAGTACACACCTTGTATAATACCCAACATCTTTATAAAATTAGTAAATTTAAATAATCAAATATATATATATATATATATAACGAAGAAAAATATATGATATAGACCGTAAGTTTTTATATATTTGAATTTATAAAAAATAGTATGAGTTATATACATAGTAATAAATATACATATAATGTAATTCTTTAATTTTCTAAATTGTTCTAAAACCGTTCAGGGAATAATTTATAAATAAATAGGTTAATTGAAAACAATATACAGTTAAATATAATTAATCAAGAAAATTATAAATAATAAACATAATTTTTTTTTTCACAAAAGACATGGTAAATAAAAGATTATTTATATATATATATATATATATATATATATATATATATATATATATATATATATATATATATATATATATATATATATATACCACTAATTGAATATGTGATATCTTAAGGATATCATTAAAGAATACAATAGACAATACTTGTCATCGCATTTGTTACCTCTTGGAAATACATTTTTTATTTGATAGAGAGACTAGTATAATTATTGTTTCGGTTGCATATTTATTTTTAATACATTTTTTGATTAATGCGTCGACTAGGACAGTAATGGATATTTTCTTTCAAAAACAAACCACCAAATAGTAAATAAAATCTTTTAAGTTTTAACGGATAATATCTTATGTTATAAGGTTTATGTTATTAAATTTATACTGAAATATATTAATTAATAGTTTTTGTTAATTTTTATATTTAATTATTAGTTAAATTTTAACATTATCTTTTTCAGTCTCAAATGTACTATTATTTTGTTCAAAAATTAATAAGCTAATTTTATAAACAAATTAGTAAATATGATGTGATGTTTAAAATAAAATGTGTAAAATTAAAGTTTTTGAAATCTTGAAATATGTCAAAGATCTTAGTTATGTCCAAGATCCTGACAAGAAAACTATAATATTCGGGAAACTGTTTAATAGAATTGATATGTTCTAAAGAGCAAATAAGTGTATTTGAAATGTTTGGGACAAAACTAGTGTTAAAGTTGAAACAAGGAGGAATTTAGACAATTATTCTTAAGATATTAAAAAATATATCAAGATACAACAAAATATTTTTAGTAGTTTTAACAATGAAATCAGATAAACAATCAAGTAAATTTGAGAAAATATTGTAATCGATCAAACAACAGTAAATAATTAAAATCAAGTGCAAGAACACAGTAACATACGAGGAAAACTCTTAATCCTTTTTTGATTTCCGGCATAAAACATCGGGCGGTGATGAAAACACATGCCTTAGAACTTAATATTAATAAAAATGTGATTACAGTTGCTAGCTGATCATGATGTAAGTACAAAACTGATCAAGTGTCGATTGAATAAAGGTGAGAGTAGAAGTGAGAATGTGTTCGTGTATAATGATCAGTTAGGCTTTTATACATAGTGAAAATAACAAATAATCTGATATTCTAAGGATGTTCCTTGATCCGGTTTTCTCGATGGTATTCAACGTTTTCAAGGCTTTAAACACATGTTATTGACCCGGTCTTATTCCTTTTTATTTGATGCCATGATACATGTATATGATATTACAAGAAAATAAGGCAATCCTAAGATAATGAGCAAATCCAAGATCTTGGGTTCACCCGGGATGTTAACATAAATCAAGATATTAAAAGTGGTTAGACAAAATTCTACCCATAACAATTTTTTTTGATACATGAAAAGTGACTACATAGCAATCCGAAGTTAAGCCTTTTCCGAAGTAAAAAAATTCTGAGATGATGCTGATTCTGAACTGAAGATCTGTCCGAGACACTTACGTTTGTTATTTGATCTCTGAGTCTGTATAGTACATTAATTATTCCTAGTACTAGTTTGTCTTTTAGTAGTTGTCTTATTGAATAGTACATGAGACAAGATCAAAAGATGCGGCTTTGGCAGTCTGTTGATCTTTAGTTGTCTTCTAGTCCATGCACTTTATGAGATTTGTCTTTTGTCTCACTCCTTGCCTATTTAAGGAGATGTAAGGTTGATTGTTTACCAATGAATATATGAGTGCAACATTCTCTATAATATCAATACAAAGAATCATTCAAGCCAAATCAATCTCTTTACATTCTTATTTTTGTTAATTTGCTTTACTTTGTTCATACTTACTATCCATTTATATATTGAACATTTTGTTGAATATCTCAATTTCGAGACAAGAATGGTTTACCAGACTTGACTGAATCTTTATTAGTTGTAGATACCGATCTTAATTTAATTCAAGGTTTGAGTTTTCAAACGTTGTTCGCACAGATCGTTTTTTTGCTTTCACAATTGGTATCAGAGCCTAAGTCGTTGTCCTTTGAATCCATAAGAATAGACTATAGTTGATTAAAATATACCTTGGTATCTTTATCATTTTTGTGTTCAGGATAAAAGTTCTTCTATATACCACTTCAGCTCTAAAATCTTAACTTCAATGGCTGCTTCTAGTCAAACTCAACAAATGTATTCAATGCAAATAACAAATAGTGTGGTTCGCCCAAGACGTACCCCATTGTTAGTTGTTGAAAAGTATGATCACTGGAAAGTTAGAATGGAAAGATTTTATCATGGTAAGGAAAAAGGTGAAGATATATGGAGAACGGTGAAAGAAGGTCCTCATGTTCAAGTAAGACAAGTGGTAAGAGATGTTGTTTCCACTCTCATGGGTCAAAAGTAGACTCGGCCAACACCACTAACTGCTATAGACATTTAGAAGCATCATGCAGATCAAATTGCTTTCACAGAAATGGTGTTTGGTGTTCATCCTTCTCTCTTTGAGCACATAAAGTTGTGCAAATATGCCAAAGAGATACATGATACACTTCAAGGCTTATTCAAAGGGTCTGAGAACATGAAAGATAAGCGTTTGACATCAGTTGTAAGCGACTTTGAAACCTTCACTACAACTCTCGGTGAATTTGTAAAAGCCTCTACATCAAAAAGGTACAGGATTGTTATGAAAAACATGACAATATATGGTGTAATAAGAATTCTACTCGAGTACAATCTCAAGTTTATCAACATCCTTGGAAAAGGATGGGGAAATGTTAACTCATGTCCTCAGAGTAATAAATCTCTAATGAAACTGAAGCTCTATCAGTTGTTTGACGAACTGCAAGGTCATGAATCCAACATTGCTCAAACGTTGAGAGAACTATCGGGATGTCCTCTCGCTTTAGTAAATTCTATCAATCCACTGATTCCGAACCCATCTATTTCAGATTTTTTGGAGTAATCCCACCTATTCAACATACTCAACCCACTCAACCAGTTGCACCTATTCCTCCAATTCCGAACCATCTGTACGATGTAGAACTTGATCTACAAGCTCGAGATTCCGAACTTCATTTCCAGCAAGAGTTTGCACATATATCCATGAAGTGTCGTCGTCCTTGGAATCCCAATAAAAAACCACCTCAAAATCGATTTCAAACTCCTCACCACAACAATTCTTAACCTTACCTTAAACCAAATGAAAATCCACATGCATATAAACCTAACATTCCAAACAATCACCCCTCGGAACCTCAGGAAGTTTCAAAATCAGTCAAACCCAAGATTTTGTGTTTCACAAATGTGGTATTGAAAACCACTTTACAAAAGACTGTTCGGTTGATATTCCTTAAAAACCAAAAGTGAAAGATTTTGCCTACTATACACGCAGATTTTGCCTACTATACACGCAGAGCACAAGAACTTGCTGAAAGTGAAAAAGCTTTTGTTACCACTATTTCAAGGAATGTTGATAGGTATTGTTCGTCCGGAGACGAGGGTGAAGAAAAATCTGCATGAAATTTGTGTCTAATGGTTAGATAATCAACTGAATGTAATGAAGGTTATTGGTCTTCTGGTTCTGTAGATAATGATGACGATTTTGAGCCAAACTACTGCTACATGGAAATAAATGATCCACCTGGCTGAAGCATCATCCAACATGTAAAATCCATGATCAGTGATAATAATTTTGATTTGACTGTTTGTGAACCATATCTAACTCAAATTCAATTAGATATGACACTTATTCATAGAGCCTATGAGTCTGCCATAGAAGTTAGTGAAAAGTCGTATAGTGATTTGACTCGTCTTAGATTACATTTTGAAGACCACAAGCTTAAGATTGAATCATTAGAGAAGGAACTTGTAATGGCGAAAGATGAATGTATTATTTTGAAAGACAAATGTGAAATTAATTTAAGTGAAAGAAACATCTTAGTTATTGATAATCAACGTCGTAACGCCAAAATTGATGTGTTTCATAACTCTATTGATGTTCTTGAAGCTAACAAACGGATGACACATAATTTTCATCACCCATGGTCCAAAGCACTAGATCTTGGAAGTGAGTTTCTGAAACCCATTGCTCATACCTTGAAGAAACATTAAAACCAAACGTTTATGAGAGACATTCTAAACCATACTTATTCGGATACCATTGTCTCACCATTGTCGTCCCTTCATGAGACTTCGGAAAAATATCAATCTCTGATTGCTGAGTTCAAACCTATCACTGTTAAATGTCCTGATTCCAAGTCTTCTGCATCTTATATCCCTGGATCTGAATCAGTCTTCAGAATCATTATTTAACACAGACTGTACTGGAGTTCATTTTCCAAGCTCTAGTCCTCCGAACCATTGTGTTATTTAGGAAATCATTCCTGAGACAAATAGACATGACTCGGACCAATCCATTTCATTTTAGGCATCTCTTGACAGTAATGTAGAACTCAAGAGTAATGATGGCATATCATCTGACTATTGTGTCTTAAATTCCAATGTGGTCTCAAAGTCGACTCTAGTGCCAATTAAGCCTCGTTTCAACAATCAATCGATTAGAAGAGCTTCCAATTCATCATCTGGCTCTCGGAAGAAACCCTGGCTGAGCAAGAAAGACATTGTTCATCAAAAGACTGAAGCTAGTAAAGCTCTTGAAAAAGTATCTAGGTCTAGGCAATGTTCTAAGTTTCTTGAGAAATCCGAAAAGAAATTGTCTCAAACTGTTAGTCCATATACTAGGAACCACAATACTTTCATTCTTATTAGGATCCTTTAGACGCAATCAAATCTTGTTAGCTCGGATGTTTGGAACAATTTTGTCACTGATGATATAAATGTAACTATTGAGACCTCGTCAAAGAAAACTAGCTCTCCTCGGACAATTTCTTCTTCTGTGTTTATTGCTACCTCGGATGCCATAATTTTTAAACATAAAAAACTTCCAAAACCAAATGTGCCTTTGAATGCAACAAACAAAGGAAAAGATGCTCAAAACACTACTGGATGGAAATCTTCTAAAGGTTTGAAACAAAAGTTTGAATGGAAAGTGAAAAAGTCTAAGAATGCAACTAAAACACCTGTGAAAACAGTTTCTCCAACAACATCTCAAGAAAACTGTCCCTCTAAGGAAAGAAGTGCCCAAAAAACCAATGGTTTAATATGAATTTTGTATAAATGAAAAGACCTTGACATTTTGCATCTTTTCAATAACTTCTCGGAAAAAGCCTTCCATGATATCAGCTGCTCAGAAATCACAAACCAAGTCCAAAGCCCATGCCAAAGTCCCTAAATCTAACTCGGAGCCTAAAAACTCCAAAACTCATTGATTCTATAGGCATACTATGCTTCAGAACAATATATAATATGGTATATTAATAATGCTTGTTCCATGCACATAACTGGAAATAAAAGATTTTATGCGTGATATGAAGCTCGCTCCTAATGCTGGTTATGTTACTTATGGCAACAATTCGAATTCTCAAATTTACGGTTATGTCATCTTGACCAATGGAAACTTCGCTGTCTCTATTGTGTCGTATGTTGCTGATCTCAAGCACAATCTGATCAGTGTGGCTCAATTCATTGATGCTAACCGGAGAGTTGAATTCTACAGGAAGCATAGTTATGTTATGACAGAAGAATGGAAAGAATGTCTTATCAAATCAGATCACATCAAAAGTATGTATCCTTTAGACAACAATATTATAATCAGAAAGCCTCAAATTTGTCTTCTCTCAAACACCGAACCTGACGTAAGTTGGCTATGGCATCGCAGGCTCGGTCATCTCAATTTCCGATACATGAATGATCTTTTTTCTGGTGAAATGGTTTGAGGTCCGCCACTCCTCAAATTCGACAGTGATCATCTCTGATGCGTGTGAATGTTGGAAGCAATCAAAGAAAGCTTATCCTGTGCTCAATGAAAAGTCCATTTCGGAACCACTGGAACTTCTTCATATAGATATATGTGGACCATCTATAGTAGAAAGTCCACATCACAAAAGGTATATTCTTGTGAATTTTAAGAACTACACAAGGGTTACTTGGGTTTTCTTCCTTAGGCTGAAGTCTAAAATAACCTCTGAACTCATAAATTTCATCAAAGGAATTGAAGTGCTTTATTAAACTTCCTATTCGAAGAATCTGAAGTGACAATGGTTCCAAGTTCACAAATGGCACCATTGAGAAGTTTCTCCTCAAAAAAGGCATTGATCATAATTTCTATGCTCCCTACACTCCTGAACAAAAAGGTGTGGTTGAAAGAATAAATCGAACCCCTGTCGAAATTGCTCGATCGATGCTGATTTTCAAAGTCTGTTTGGACCAATAGGATTTTGAAAGTCTATTTGGACCAATAGAGACTGCTCTTGATTTAGAATCTCGAGCAAGACCTTCCTCTACTGACACTTCAGTTTCTTAAAATGTTTATGGTCCAAACCCAATCTTTCCTACATTTATTTCTAATCTATTTCAATATTCTCAGGTTGAGGGGGAGAATAGTTATACAACCGTTGATTTAAATGATGAAGGATTTCAAGATGCAACAGATCAATTCGCTGAATGTGATCCCATTCCAAACAACAATGAAGATGATGCCAACTTCTTTAACTTTTCGAAAAATGACAATGTTGACATATCCAGTTCATAAGTTTTGGGGGAGCATCATCCTCAAATTCAAACTGTTCAGGGGGAGCAACATAACCCCATTGTTGATATCGGATCATCTGCTGCTCAAGAACTTCCGAGATTGCATATATGGACAGAGGATCATCCTCTGAATCAACTTATTGGAAATCTTAATGTTGGAGTTCAAACTCGCTCCGCTAACAACATTCAAAATGAGTATCACTTCTCGACATTCATATCAATGGTTGAACCCAAATCAATCAAAGAAGCCTTAGAACATTCTGATTAGATTACAGCCATGCAAGAAGAGCTAGCAAAATTTAATAGAAATAAAGTGTGGACTCTTGTCCCTCCTCCTCAGGATCACCCTATTGTTGGTACAAGATGGGTCTTCTGAAACAAACTCGACGACACCGGATTCATAATTAGAAACCAAGAGAGATTGGAAGCTAAAGGATTTACTCAGATCGAAGGACTCAACTATGATGATACATTTTCCCATGTAGCTCGTCTTGAAGCTATCCGAAACTTTCTTGCTTATGTTGCTCACAAAGGCTTCAAAGTTTACCAAATGGACGTCAAGAGTGCATTTCTCAATGGTGAACTTGACTCTAAAGTGTATCTTAAATAGCCTCATGGGTTTGTAAATCTTTCGTATCTGAACTACTATTACAAAATTCAAAAAGTTATTTATGGCCTCAAACAAGCTCCAGGCGCCTGATACGAGACACTCATTGATTTTTTGAAGCGTTCCGGGTTTTCAAAGAGGAATAATTGATCCTACATTATTCCGAAGATCCAATGGAAACCATCTCATGTTAGGTCAAATATATGTTGACAACATCATTTTTGGATCAAAGGATCTAACAATGGTTGCTGATTTTGCAAAGTTAATGGGTAATTGATTCCAGATGAGTATGAATCGTGAATTGAGCTTCTTCCTTAGATTGCAAGTTAAACAGACCAACATGGGACTCTTCATTCATCAAGAGAAATACATTTCCGAACTTCTAAAGAAATATTCTACGGACACCCGTGCCTCTGCAAAAGGTTCCAATGGGTTTTGGATACAAGATCTTCTCAGACCCATCAGGTGTTGGTGTTGATCAGAAGAAGAATAGATGAATGATTGGATCGCTACTCTACCTCACTGCAAGTCATCCGGACATTATGTTCTCTACATGTTTGTGTGCTAGATTCCAGGTAAATCTGAAGATGTCTTATATTCTGGCCATCAAGAAAATCTTTTGATATCTCAAAGGAACTAAGCACCTCGGAATTTGGTACCGTACAAATGAAATTTCCCTTCTTCAATTCTACTCCGACTTAAACTATGGAGGACTTCAACATGAAAGAAAAATAACTCTTAGTGGGTGTTAGTTTTAGGGTGGAAGATTGGTTAGATGTTCATCCACGAAACATAACTACATTGCTCTTTCAACTTCTGAAGAGGAATAAATTGTTGCTGCAAGCTGTACCTTGTAAGTTCTATGGATGAAATCTTAGCTTTTGGACTATGGCTATCGATTTTAATATATTCCTATTTATCGTTACTCTCAAAGTGCAATTGTGATTTCTCATAATCTAATTCAGCACTCCATGACCATGCACATTGATATTTTGTACCATTTTATTAAAGATCATGTTCTAAAAGGTAACAATGAGCTCATTTTCATTCCATCTGATGATGAAATTGCTGATGTCATTACTAAGGCATTAGACAAAGCCAAATTTAATGGGATTCTGAACAAAATGGGAATGATGATTATGATCCGCAATTCTTTCAAGAAGTTAGCACTCTCTAATGGAAACATTAGAAAGTTCAATAATTCCGAACCAAAACATTTTCTTCTCGGAATTTCTACTTCTCGAAAAATAAAGGATCATTATATGTCCTTTTGTCTGACCTCTCCTCTAGTCTTTAGTTTTTTAGTCATCCTAATCAGGTGAAGCTTAGTATGATATAGTTACATCGAAAATCCTGTAATATCTCTCCTCATAATGATCTCTCTGAAGTACACCTCAGAATTCAAATACGAAAAGGTAACATGATTTCTTCACTTATCACCTTCTGAGATCTTTTCCTTCAAATCTCAAAACTTTAACCTTGTTTCAAAACTTGTCCTCTAAGATCTTCATGCGTTTTTACCTCTGATATTATGCCATCTCGAACTCTATATAATGTATCAATGATGTGTTCAAATTCTTTCTGAAGTATCTTATGACATTCCATCTCGGAATCTGATTGTTCCGAGACTCTCAACAATAAATGAATTTTAAGGTTATCATTGAAGTTTTTATTCCAAAACGTTTTCTTGGATATACTAATGTTAATTTTCTTTATGATTATTCTCTTAATTCTCAATAACCACGTTTTGGCACATGTTCCAATAAAGTGCTGAGTGATTTCTGAACTGAATCGACGGTTACTATTTTTGAACAAGAAAATGTCCCATCTCTTATCCTCGACTGTCACTTAGGAAGCTATTTTGTATCATTTCATTCTTCAACCCGACTTGGAACATTCAACATACAAAAGGATTTTGAATCCTAATTGTTCCCACTTTTCACTTTAGCTATCGTCTTCTTAGAGCTTTTCCTCTGTACTTTGCTTCTTCAAAGCTTTTCCAAACTTTTGCAATGGCATCCATTCCTTCTAAAACTATGCCCAAAGCTTCCAAACATGCAACCAAGAAGAAATCATCAAAGGGATCTGGATCGTCGTCTTCCACCGAGTTCATTCTTAGTGATACAACATAGTTGTTTTCTCTAGATCCCATGGATTATGATGAATCACTACGCATCACGATCGATTTTATCTCTTGCTATCCTATCGATGTCCCTCTCAGCGTAATCCATAACCCTAATTTTCCTCATAGACTTATTTGCAAAGCTTTAGAACAAGTGAAGATTAGCGAAGATGTTCTTGAAATGAAAATCACAGACACTAGAATTGTACTGGTTCACAAAGCTACCTTCCTCAAAGCCATAGGAATTGCAGAAAACCCTAAAGGTTTTCATGTGCAGGAACCAACGTCTGAAGAGTTTCAGTCGTTTCTGACCCAAATCGGTTACAATGGTGAGTTCAAGGAAAAGGAATTCATGAAATCAGTCGTTTCTGGCCTTTGGACTATCTTGATGCACCTGATTCTTTGAGGTTGATCTGGCAAACATGGTGGTACAGACACCATGAATAAGGACTGGCTCTACATCGTATACAACTTCTTCATCGGAAAAGCTAACGCCGTCGACCAGGTAGAGGTGCTATGGAAAGATTATCGGAAGTTCTTAGTCAAGAAGAAGCCGAACAAGATTTTGAGTTTGAGATTCTGGGCTCTAACGTTACAGCAGCTCTACTTCAAGAGACATGAATCCATTCCTCTCACTTCATTCATCCAAGAGGTGTACCACTCTTTCAAAACTATTAGGACTTATAGGTTGCCTAATCAATCTGACTTTGGAACTATTAGACGTCGACTGAACATTTGATGTCCATAGTTCCATCTAACTTATTGCATCTCAAACATCATCTTGAGATCTCGATTGTGTTCAACCTAACACAAACTGCCCTGATCTCGGCTGAGAACACCTTGGATAAGAACAAATCCATCACCTCTGAAGAACGCATCAATCATATTGCCAAACATAAGGCATCTCCTTCGAATGTCTGAACCAAAAAGAGAACCAAAGTTGGTTAATCCTCTCAATAGGATTCACAAATCATCATTCGATCTGCCTCTGGATCACAACTTACCCCAGTCGGCCACTCTTCCGAACTACCCTTTGGAGATTCAAAATCACTTGCACACACTCACGGGGAGTTTACTTATAATCTAGCCTCATCTTCTGAAAAAGATGGTGTAGGAATTGAACAAAGTCCCTTGAAGCCCACTGGGACACACTCGCGTGTCATTTTGGAAATCCCTCTTGTTTCTTCACAAGCACAACTAGGGGCCCTTGCCTATGATTCCAAGCTTTACGAAGCTGGAGTAGTCCCTCCTATTTTGAAATCCACAACTACTCTGATACCTGCTTCAGGTAAAGCATGATCGAGTATTTTTGAGACCGATTGGTCAGATCTTGATGACAAGGCTCATATAAGACATGCGGAGCTCACTGGATAACAACTTGATATACGCTCATTTCTATGCGTCAACGAGCTCTCCGAAGTCGTCTTCCTTTTACCTTCCCATTAAATGAAGAAATAGATCACGAGCTTCAACCACGCATCAACACTTTGGAGAAGACTCCAAGTGTCGAGGTTCGCATTCCCGACAACACTAAAGATGATCGTCCAATGTTTACAAGTATAGAAATTCTTGAGCCAAATGTTGAAGAAGATCTCTATGAGGAGATCATGTTTAAAGATGATCACACTTCAGTCGGTGCTATTCCGATTCCTACTGCTTTCAATATTCTACAAAAGCCTGCCTCCTAGAAACATAATTACAATTATGGTCTCTCTTCCTCCTGCAAGGAATCAGAAGAAGAAGAAAATATTAAAGGTAACAAACACTCCTCTCCTCCTCTTGAAGATACCTTGAAAGGCGATCAAGAGAACCAAGTTCAAGGTACTCCAATTGATGATTCCAAGCCTTCAGAGCCAAATGATGGTGACAATGATGATGATAAAAAATCCAAAAGTTCCACCTTGGACACAAGATCTTCTGTTGAGAATGTTGCGGATCCTTTTGCCCTATTGGAACTCCGAGATAGCATTCCCTTAGCCAACTCCAAAGTCGACAAACTTGATATGAAAGTCGTAGTCCTTGATATGAACCTTGATCAGAAATCTGCAAATCTTGATTCTAAGCTTGAGATCATCCTCAAATCTCTGTCCGAGATCCAAGCTGCTACTCCCTTGGAACTTGACCGAGCCAATCATCTCGACTAGCTCATTTCTCTTTATCGCAAGTGTACTATCAAAATAGTTGAGCAGAAGTACAATGA
This sequence comes from Lactuca serriola, assembly GCF_051521515.1. Classification (NCBI taxonomy): domain Eukaryota; kingdom Viridiplantae; phylum Streptophyta; class Magnoliopsida; order Asterales; family Asteraceae; genus Lactuca; species Lactuca serriola. The sequence goes on from NC_136413.1 coordinate 169,789,411, forward strand.
TAGTCTTGATCATCACATCTCTACCGCCACCATCATGCTTAAAATCCTTAACGACATGATTAATGTTACCAATAAGATCATCAAGGAGACTCATGTTCGTCATGAGAAACATATTCAAAGGCATGAGAAAAGAGATATGTCAAAAAGATGCCATGAACATGGTTATGCAGGAGGTGATCATCAAGCTCATCCATTCAACCTAGAATATTATGGATGTTCCGAATCACAAATTCAATGAGATGCTTATCATCGTTGATGAAACATTTGCCCACCTCAAAGCTTATGCTCCTACAGCCGATACCTACGACACTCTCACCAAGTAGCTCAATACAAGTTTCCAACGAGTTTTTGAATGGTTGGAGGAACTCAAGTTGGAATCTGTACTTGCATCGGAGGCAGGGCCATCCCATGCAAGAGGAGGAGAAATAGAAAGATAAAGAAGAACAATCCAATAACCCATCTTGGATTTTATGCTCAAGGATGAATCAACCAATGACGAAATTTCGGAGGTCGAAACACTTGAACCTCTTGACATAGAAGATGATGAAGGCAAAGACTTTGTTGAAAATGTAATTTTAGGATTTCAAGCCATCATGGAACAACCTTTGAAAGTTCTTTTGGAAGAAGAGAAGATCACTACTACAAAACACCCTTTTATGACACGCAATGCGTGTGGTAAAACGCTCAGACGACATGCAAATGCGTGTCAAGGCAAGCCCTGTCTTAAAGACAGACGACACACTTTTGCACGTCCTCTATTTATGACACGCATTTACGACATCCATTTACGACGCGCGTTTATGACATGCAATGCATATCAAGGAAGCCCCTGTCATAAAGGAAGACGAGACACCCTTGTGTGTCGTAACCTTACGACGCGCATTTACGACTCACAATGCATATCATTAAATCTACTCTCATAAATGAAGATGACATTCGTTTTCATGTCATAAACTTCAGTTGCTAGTGACGATACACATTTACAACATGAATACACATAATAAAAAAGCAAATATATAACAAAACATTCAGTTTCATCTAAATGTCAAACAAGTTACCTAACATTACATGTCAAACAAGTTACCAAAACATTAAGTTTCATCTTCTAAAATACACAACAAAACTTCATAAAACAATAGTTATACACCCACCCACCTACCCACCACAACAACTCTTATTTTCTTCTCATATAAGGAAACACTTTAACGGATTTTAAGAAAATGGTAAAAATTTACCCAACAAAAAGATTCTAACAAGCAGCCTGATCATGCTCCAAAAACTTGAGGAAGGATCCTTTTCATTTGAAGAAACAACCAAAAAGCCTGCACATTCATTACAATCAAATCCATGTAATTTAAATGTAAGAATGAGAAACAATGGACTTTAAAAACTTACATGTAAAAAAATCCTGTACATTCATTACCTACCATTCCATAGTTCCAACTGCTACATTCTAAACATGCTGCAAGAGAAAACACCATTCCAGACTATACACAATAGAAGTCAAAGGCATAAATATGTGTTAAAAAAGCTAATTTGATGTCTTCTATCAACACATTCAAATCTTTAGTTTTTTTGATTCCATTAGTTTCTAAAGGATTACATGCACAATTCATAATCCAAACTCTACTTTAGTTACCATGACATTTTCTAATTCAAACAACAAATCCCACATATAACTTTGTGCTTTTCATATTCATCTCATATCTTACATGTATAAAAGAACCCAACCCACAATCACATGGCCCCTAAAATGACATTGGTAAATAACTTACTGGTAACAAGCAATTTGATTTCAATCATTGGTGAAGTTCAAAGGATGAAATTAAAAGCTTCACAACATGAAACATGATAGAATGATTGTTTCCTCTATTTTCAAACTCGATTAACTGTCGATCAAGAAGATGCCCAAAAGCCTGAATATTTTTTATTCTATAAATACATTTTAAAAACTAAAATTATTATTATAAGAAAAAAAATATGAAATTCACCCTTAAGCATACACTACATGAATGGTAATCATGTGTCTATAACTTGTAGGAATCATGTACACTTTTGTACTCTGCCATGGGGATGATTTATCTTGTAAGGGATTTGCAAAAATAATATTAGAGGAGAAAACTGCAAGTTGCTCACCATTCATTACAGAATTGCAGTTTGACAACTCCTGTCCTTTGGTTTCCAACCTCTTCATGCAAACAATTATATAAAATTCCCGAATCAAGCAATCTGCACCCAAAAGAACATCTTTCTTAAATCCACAGATGAAAAAAGAAAGAGAAGAGATATGAAATCATACCTTTTAAGCAATCCAACTTTGACTGTTATTGGATGGTTGAAAGTGGGGATTTGAAGTTGTCAAGTGTCATGAAACCAGATTTCAAATCCATCAAACCTACAGGTGAAAACCTAAATTTAAAATAACCAGAGATTTCACAAGTTTTCAAAGAAAATCAAATAGCTTCCATGTACATTGTTTATCAATTAAGAAAATCATATAGATTCCACCTTCTAGTTCAACTAGTTTTGTTTTTACCTCTTCTGTCCCATGTTCTTTTTCATCACCTGATCAGGTTTCTTTTTTGAAGTTTTCTAGAACAAAGACCTCACTTGTTCTATTCTTGGATCTGTGTTTATTTACACTTGAAAGGTTTGGTGCACAAGTAAATTTTTCAAAAGTTTTTTGGTTACCTGTTCTTCCTTTCCTCTCCACTGCTTTCAGTCCCTATTGCTTTCTTGCTATCACAAAGCTTACACGTTACACTTAGAGCATACCATTGTGAAATTTAACTTTTTACCATTATTGGGATAAAAAGCTTTGTGGGGACTAAGCTGTCGAAACACTTATCAAACTGGCCCACCATTATGCTTAAACTATGTTTATATTATTATATTATTCCCTTAATTACATATTAATTAAAAGGATGTAAAGGACTAGTTATTGATCAATTGTATTAATTTGATATATGGGCTGCATTGTCTTGTTGATCGAATTTGATTCCTTTTTCAGATGTCTATCCCAAACAATGGTTACACACCAATTCCTTCAGGCTCTTTCTACCTCTTCCAGAATTGAGCAATCTCACCCAAAAAAAAAACAACTGTCTTAACTCCACATATGAAAAAAGAAAGAAATAGATATGAAATCATACCTTTTAAGCAATCCAACTTTGGCTATCATTGGATGGTTGAAAGTGGAGATTTGAAGTTGTCAGGTGTCATGAAACCAGATTTCAAATCCATCAAACTTATAGCTGAAAACCTAAATTTAAAATAACCATAGATAATTTCACAAGTTTCCAAAGAAAATCATATAGCGTCCATGTACATTGTTTATCAATTGAGAAAATCATATAGATTCCACCTTCTAGTTCAACTAGTTTTGTTTTTACCTCTTTTGTCCCGTGTTCTTTTTCATCACCTGATAACGTTTCTTTTTTGAAGTTTTCTAGAACAAAGACTTGCACTTGTTCTATTCTTGCATCTGTGTTTATTTACACTTGAAAGGTTTGGTGAACAAGTAAATTTTCCAAAAGTTTTTTTGTTACATGTTCTTCCTTTCCTCTCCCTAGTTTTCATTCCCTTTTGCTTTGTTGCTGTCACAAAGCTTACACGTTACACCTAGAGCATACCATTGTGAGATTTAGCTTTTTATCATTGTTAGGATAAAAGGCTTTGTGGGGACTAAGCTGTCGAAACATATACAAAGTGGCCCACCATTATGCTTAAAATGTGTGTATATTATTATATTAGTCCCTTAATTTATATTAATTAAAAGGATGTAAAGGACTAGTCATTGATCGTTTGTATTAATTTGAAATATGGGATGCTATGTCTTGTTGATCGAATTTGATTCCTTTTTCAGATGTCTATCCCAAACAATTCTTCCACACCAATTCCTTCAGGCTCTTTCTCCCTCATGAACCTATGTGGGTGTAACACCTGGTTCCTGGTACGCATTTGATTATATGTATTATTGTATTTTACTCAGGGACTCGGCGAGTTGGGGGCCGGACTCGGCGAGTTGGGGTCCCAACTCGTTGAGTAGACTCAACTTGATGCATGGATTTTAAGTGACCTACTCGACGAGTCAGGAGACCGACTCGACTAGTAGGAGCTGTCTGGACAAAACCATAATGTTAAGGTTTGCACCCTATTTATATGCCTTATTCTGCCTCAACTCAGCCCCCATCGTCCTTCCCAACCTAGAGAAACCCTATCTCGAAACCCTAACCAGCCTTTGAGTGTTCTTGAGCTATTTTTTCCATTCTTTGTGATTTGAAGTTTGAAGAAAGAAGGAAAGACTTAGAGATTCAAGAGGAAGTTAGTAGATCAAAAGATTTGGCTGCATTTCCAGCTTGTTTGAGGTAAAAAGCTCCTACCTTGACTTCTTACTTGTTAGATCTACTTTAGAGCTTGGATCTTGACATCTTTTGAGCATTTCCATGTCATTTTCAGGTGTTAGAGCGTAATGTGGAGTAACGGCTTCAGATCTTTAACCTTGGAGGGTTCACATGGCATAAAGGTTCCAACCTTATGGCCATGAGAGCCCCATGCATCTTGTAGACCTCATTTTTGGGTTTGAGCTTAAAGACCCATGCATGGACGTAAAGTTCGTGAATTTACGTGTTATATCGACCCTAGAGGTCAGATCTACCCTTTAGATGAGATGAGCCCAATAGGAATCTAGTTTATGGACAAGGACTTTAAGGGACTTGACGAGTCGGGTATGGGTTCCCCGACCTTTTCTCTTTTTGAGGAATGTGGTCGAGTCTAGAAGGGAATATAGCAAATATGGACATGATTATGGACCTGGGAATCATGGGACTCCGCGAGTGTATGAGCAAACTCGGCGAGTCCAAGGTAATATCCCAACCCATGAAAGCGGACCCGACGAGTTGTTCATATAACTCGGCGAGTCATAGATTGGACACATTCATGTGATGAAGATGAACTCGATGAGTTCAAGGATGAACTCGACGAGTCTGTTGAAGATGGTCCTGGTTTTTTGGTTGATGGAGAACTCATCGAGTTCTAGCTAGACTAGACGAGTAGAGTCAGGGGTTGTATCATTCTGAAAGAATAGGGACTCGACGAGTTGGTGGACCAACTCGGTGAGTCAAGTCAACTAAAGGTTGACTTTGACCAAAGTTGACTTTGACTTTGACTTGGATTTGGGTTGACCCTTGTAAGGGTTATGAGTATGTAATAGTAATCGAGAAGGGTCGTTGTGTAGGGATTGAGGTGTAGAGACGAGTTGATTTCCGTGCCAAGGACTGTGCAGATACTACGCTACATCGAGGTGAGTTACCTTCCAGTAGAAATGGGTCTAAGGCCACAATTGCAGCCCATCATCAGGAGTTGCTTGTTAGATGGTTGTATTTGTGATAATTATCTAGGTTTGCTATTATCTGTTATGTTTTATGTGCTAGCGTGATACGACGTTATGTGATAGTGGCAGTAGGGGGAATAGTCCCCGGTTACAGGTCGATAGGGCCAAAGGGGTAGCCTAGTACCCAACTATGATAGACAGTATGTTTATGTTATGTTATGTTGTGGTAGTGGTAGGGATGAAATAGTCCCCATAACCGGTTGAGATAGATCAGAGGGTAGATCGGGCACCCAGATATACCTGACAGGATAGGTCGGGCACCCAGATATGCCTGACAGGGTAGGTCAGGCACCCAGATATGCTTGGTAGTATGTGGTACGACGGGGGAACTCACTAATCTTTGTGCTTACAATTTTTAGTTTTGTTTCAGGTACCTCTTCAGTGAAGGGGAAGGAGATGGCGTGGTAGCGGTACATCACACACACATCAATTTTCCGCATTTTGTGATTCATGGGATTGTACTCTGATTTTACTAATACTCGATGACACGTTTTTGATACATGATTACTATGGTGTTATGGATTTTCATATTAACGACTATGTTTTGTTAAATAATTTTCTAAACTATATAATTAAAAATGAAATTTTTGGACTCGAGTTTTGGGATGTTACAAGTTGGTATCGGAGCCTTGGTTTGAGGGATTCGGCACACCTTTGGGGGTGTCTGGACTCAAATTGAGGATTTGAAAGATTTTTTTTCACGAGAAAAGTGTTTTTCCAAAAGATAAAGTGAGAAGTTTTGAGTAAGAATGAGGTGTGTGATGTACGCGACTGACCGAGCTCAAGTAAGTTATCCCCAAGATACCCATACACGTTATGTTATGATATGATATTATTATGAGAACTGCATGCTAGATTTGTGCTAAGGATCTAGGAAGATGTCTGATATGCCTGCAATATGTGTTTTGAGCTGCAAGATGTTACTGATTAGTTAATTATATGATAGTTTGGATAAAATATGTCTGATTGGGTTGCTCAATGCCCGAATGTCGTTACTTCGTGCTATTAGGAGTTCTAACTATCTTTAGTTAACTAATGAATGAATACATCACATTACATATTGCGAGGATTGGATAATTTCAGAAGGTGAGGTTTAGCCCCATTTCTCAGCTCTTGTCTGAGTCTAACCGTTGTAGGGTAGGACCTCTCATTCGAAGAATTATCTGGTCTTAGTAATATGTAATGGTATTCGTAAGATAGTTAAGTAACGGTAGCAGGAACTTCTTATGCGGCTGATGGCGGAGAGTAGGCCGGAGGTTTACCCTAGGGTAAGCCTAGGATGAAAATAGTGCAACGCGCGGTGGTAATAGGAGTGACTTGGTAAGTTAAGGCAATCCTTGAGGAAAGTACGAATAGATGTGGAAAGTAGTATGGAACCGTACTACTGAAAGCAGAGGATCCGTATTTGAGTCAAGGAGGGCCGAGATAGAACCAAGGAAATTGTTGAGTGTGTAAGACCTCTCGAGATTTTGTATGACCCTGACATTATATATTTTGTTTCAGAATGGTGATGACTACGCGTCACGGAGAAGGAGGATCGGGATCGGAATCCGGCTCAGGATCAGGTTTGGGATTAGGTGCCGAGCAAGTTGACGAGGGCTATGTGAGTTCATTGCTTCTGAGATTACTAGAGGCATCCTTGAGGCAACCCCGATTATCTTTGGTTCAATCCGGAAGAGGAAGGCAGAGACTGAGTAGGGTACTGGGGTTTCGAGGAAGAAACCCAAGGGATTCAACAATAAGTCGAAGGGCCTTCAGGGCCGAAGCCGCTGTGGGAAGTGTGGCAAGCCACATGAGGGGGCATGTAGCTTAAGATCATCGGGATGCTATAAGTGTGGCAAGACACGGCACTTAAGCAAGGATTGTACTGCCCCTACGCCTACTGTTCAAACATCAGAGTTGTTGCGTTTCCACTGCAACCAGCGAGGCCTTAAAAAGGCCATTTGCCCAAGATTGATAGCAGCAGGAACACCAATGGTGACACCATCTCCAGCGACCCCACAGATCACTGATGGCCGATAGGGCAAGACCGAGGCTCTAGTGGCGAGGAGCCGAGCCTTCCAGTTGACTACCGAGGAGGCATGCGCCGCACCTGATGTGGTGACGGGTATGATTTCTTCTCCCTAGCTTTTATTTTATGTTGCTTATGATATTGATGTGCCATGTTATATGTTTTGTTTAGGATCATTCTATGTGAACAGTATCCCGGTTCAGGTGTTGGTTTATTCGGGTGCTACCCGATCATTTGTCTCACTTGCGCTTAGCAAGAGGTTCGTTGAGGCTTCGGGCAAGTTGGACTGCCCCCCTGGAGGTCGAGATTGCAGAAGATTGATCAGTGCGAGCATCAGAGGTTTATAGGGATTGTGTTTTGAGGTTGTTCAAGGAGCGTTATTTGGTAGACTTGGTTCCCATCCCGTTGCGGGGGAACAAGGTGATTATATGCATGGATTGGATGAGCCCCAATAGGGCAGTGATAGACTGCACGCAACAATTAGTGAGAGTTAGGACCCCAGGTGGGGGAGAGCTGGTGATCCAGGGCAAGAGGCCACATATATGTTTAGCAACGAGGGTTAGGCACTACCTTCAGTAGGGTTGCACATGGTATGTCACCTATGTTTTGGATACCCGAAAGGAGGTTCAGGTGACGGTCAGTGATGCACCAGTGGTATGAAAGTACGCGGATGTATTTCCAAAGGAGCTGCTTGGGATACCTCCGGAGAGGCAGGTGGAGTTTAGGATTGACTTCGTCCCTGGTGCAGCTCCGATAGCCAATGCACCGTATCGGTTGGCTCCTCTTGAGATGCACAAGCTGTCTACACAGCTGCAGGAGCTGTTTGACAAGAGACTAATCAGATCGAGCAGTTCGCCCTGGGGATCAACGATACTATTCGAGAGGCCCAACAGGAGGCTATGAAGGAGTAACATCGTAAGATTGAGCGTGTTGTGGGCCAGGTTTCCTCCTTTGATTATGAGAGCCGTGGATTGTTGGCGCTACACCATAGGGTGTGGGACCCAAAAGATGGAGGTGTGTGCCAAGTATTGATGGAGGAAGCGCACAAATCCACATTATCTATTCATCCCGGGGCGATGAAGATGTATAGGGATATTTGTCTCGATCACTAGTGGCCCTGCATGCTGAGGGATGTAGCTTGGTTCGTTGAGAGATACCTGACCTGTAGGAAGGTTAAGGCCGAGCATTAGACGCCTCACAGCAAGACCCAACCATTAGATATTTCGCTTTGGAAATAGGAAGATATCACTATGGATTTCATCACAAAGCTTCCCTGGACTGCACGGGGAGTAGATTCGATCTGGGTTATAGTGGATCGGTTGACCAAGAGTGCCCATTTCATACCGATCCAGGAGAACATCTCAGCTGAGAAGTTGGCCGATATCTATATACGAAAGGAAGTAGCTCGGCACGGAGTGCCAGTTTCAGTGATTTCGGACTGAGATGTATGATTTACTTCCAGATTCTGGAAGAAGTTTCATGATGAGTTGGGTACTCGTCTGCACTTCAACACTACTTTTCACCCGCAGACGGACGGTCAGAGTAAGCGAACCATCTAGACTCTGGAGGATATGTTGCGGGCGTGTGTTTTAGACGTTGGAGGTAGTTGGGATACTTACCTTGCTTTGGCTGAGCTTTCCTATAATAACAACTATCATGCGAGTATTGACTGTCCTCCCTTTGATATGTTATAATGGAGGAAGTGCAGGACCCTGATATGTTGGGGGTGAGGGTTGCCAGAGGGTCATGGGGAGTACTGAAGTGGTACTCAAGACGACGTAGAGGATCCAGCAGGTGCGGAGTAGGCTTCAGACTACTCAAAGTCGGCAGAAAATTTATCCCGACAGTGGTCGTTCGGACCTGGAGTTCCAGGTCGGGGATATGGTGCTCCTGAAGGTGTCGCCTTGGAAAGGCATCATTCTATTCAGAAAGCGGGGCAAGTTGGGCCCGAGGTACATTGGACCTTTCAGGGTTGTAGCCTGGGTGGGCAAGGTGGCATATAGGATGGACCTGCCATCCGAACTCAGCAAGATTCATAGTACTTTTCACGTCTCCGAGTTATGGAAGTGTCTGGTGGACGATTCAGCAGTGGTTCCTTTGGAGGATATTCAGGTGGATGACAGCCTGAACTACATCGAGCGGCCAATAGCTATCCTCGACAGGAAGTTGAAGGATCTGAGAAACAAGAGGGTGGAACTAGTGAAGGTGAAATGGCAGCACTGCAAGCGTGCGGAATGGACCCGGGAGCCGGAGGACGAGATGAGAGAGCACTACCCCGAGCTTTTTCCGGATTCAGCAGCAGACTTCGAGGATGAAGTCTAATACAAGTGTGGGAGATTTGTAACACCCAGTTCCTGGTACGCATTTGATTATATGTATTATTATATTTTACTTAGGGACTCTACGAGTTGGGGGCCCAACTCTTCAAGTAAACTCGACTTGATGCACAGATTTTTTGTGACCTACTCGACGAGTCAGGACACCGACTCGACGAGTAGGAGCAGTCTGCACAAAACCCTAATGTTAGGGTTTTCAACCTATTTAAACGCCTTATTCCGCCTCAACCCAGCCACCATCATCCCTCCCAACCCAGAGAAACCCTAACTTGAAACCCTAACCATCCTTTGAGTGTTCTGGAGCTATTTTGTGCCATTCTTTGTGGTTTGAAGTTTGAAGAAAGAAGGAATGACTTAGAGATTAAAGAGGAAGTCAGTAGATCTAGAGATTTGGCTGAATTTTCAACTTGTTTGAGGTAAAAAGCTCCTACCTTGACTTCTTACTTGTTAGATCTACTTTAGGGCTTGGATCTTGACATCGTTTGGGCATTTCTAAGTCATTTTCGGGTGTTAGAGCGTAATGTGGAGTAAGGGCTTCCGATCTTGAACCTTGGAGGGTTCTCATGGCATAAAGGTGCCAACTTTATGGTCATGAAAGCCCCATGCATCTTGTAGACCCCATTCTTGGGTCTTTTGAGCTTAAAGACCCATGCATGGACGTAATGTTCGTGACTTTACATATTATATCGACCCTAGGCGGTCATATCTTCCCTTTAGATGAGATAAACCCAAAAGAAATCGAGTTTATGGACAAGGACGTTAGGGGACTCGGCGAGTCGGGTATTGGTTCCCCGACCTTTTCTGTTTTTGAGGAATCTGGTTGAGTCTAGAGGAGGACTTAGCAAATATGGACGTTATTATAGACCTGGGAATCATGGGACTCGGCATGTGTATGAGCAAAATTGGCGAGTCCAAGGTAATCTCCCAACCCATAAAGGCGGAGGACTGTGCAGATAGTATGCTACATCGAGGTGAGTTACCTTACAGTAGAAATGGGTATAATGCCACAATGTCGGCCCATCATCACGAGCTGCTTGGTTGTCTTTGTTATAATGATCTAAGTTCTCTATTATCTGTGATGTTTTATGTGCTAGCATGATATGACGTTATGTAATAGTGGAAGTAGGGGGAATAGTCCTCGGTTACAGGTTGATAGGGCCAAAGGGGTAGCCTAGTACCCAACTATGCTAGATAGTATATTTATGTTATGTTATGTTTTGGTAGTGGTAGGGGTGAAATAGTCCCCGTAACCGGTTGATATACACCGGAGGGTAGGTCGGGCACCTAGATATGCCTGGCAGGGTAGGTCTGGCACCCAGATATGCTTGGCACTATGTGATTTGTATAGTATGTGGTATGATGGGGGAGCTCACTAAGCTTTATGCTTATAGTTTTTAGTTTTGTTTCAGGTACCTCTTCAGTGAAGGGGAAGGAGCCGACACGGTAGCGGTACATCACACACACATCAGTTTTCCGCATTTTGTGATTCATGGGATTGTACTCTGATTTTACTACTACTCACTGATATGTTTTTGAGACATGATTACTATGGTGTTATGGATTGTTATATTACCGACTATGCTTTGTTAAATAATGTTCTAAACTATATAATTAAAAATGGAATTTTTGGACTCGAATTTTGGGATGTTACAGTGGGAGGGTCATTTTTGAAGGCTCGAACTTCAATGATTGGATTCGAAACATCAGAACGACTATTTGCTATGAGGATAAAGAATATGTCCCTGATAAAGAGCTGAAGGAGATTGATGTTACCACTGCTACTCCTGAACAAATCGTTGAACACATTGCTCATGAGAGGGATGCGACAAAGGGGTTGTGTCTTATGATTGCAACCATGACTGTAGAGCTACAAATGTCCTATGAGGACTACTATCCTTATGAAATGTATCATGATTTGATGGAAAGATGCCCTAAAAGTGCTTAGAAGGAGAGCTATGAAATCATTGTCTCTATGATCACAACCAAAAAGAAGGATGGTGAGCCCATCACCACCCACTTGCAAAAGATGCAGAGATTCATGGACCGCTTGCTTAAATTCAATAACAATTTTGATGAAGAGTTGGCCATAGATGTTATTCTACACTCTTTACCTCCTTGCTATGATCAGTTTCGTATGACTTATCATATGAACAAGGAGGAGGTCACTCTTAGGAAGCTTCAAGGCATTTTAAGGGCTATTGAAAGCAACCTGAAAGGCAAATCGGTTGTGTTTACTCCTACTACTACTTCTTCCCATGTTCTTGAAATCGAACATGGAAAGGGAAAGAAGAGGAAGGCTCCCTACAAGATCTGCAAGGGAAAGTCTCTTGTTAGATCCTCTTCTAGTGGGACCAAAGTTGGTTATGCTAATTCCTCTAATCGAATGACGAGAGTGCTTCCACTACCATGAAAAGAGCACTAGAAACGAAGTTGCCTCAAGTACTTGCAAGACATAAAGGATGGGAAGATCAAACCCTCCTTTGCAGGTATTTACACTATTCAATCTAAAAAATCATCACATACTAATTCTTGGGTCCTTGATACAAGTTGTGGATTTCATATTTGTCCTGATATGCAGGGACTAAAAAGAAGTAGAGATGTGGAGCGCGGGAAGATAAACTTAATCATTGGAAATAGGAAAATGTCGCCTGTAACCAATATTGGATTTTATTCTTTATTGCTTCGTAATGGTTTAAATTTAGATTTGAATAATTATTGTTACTCAGCCGGTATGGCTAGAAATATTATTTCCTTTCACAGTTTGTATAAGCAAGGTTTTACTTTTTCGTTTAATATTGAAGTTGGTACTATTAATGGTTATTGTAATGGGGCATTTTAGTTCGAAGCATTACCTTGTAATGGTGTAACATCCGGATTTCCAGGTATAATATTTTAAGTATTTATTTTGAAATATGAGGAGTGACTCGATGAGTTGGTGCCTCAACTCGTCGAGTATAGTCGCGACTGGTGACACGGATTAATGAGGGGACTTGACGAGTCTATGAGCTGACTCGCCGAGTCAGCGCTACTGAGGGAAACCCTAATTTCTCGGGCTTGTGGTCTATTTAAAGGCCCTTATGGCGTCCCTTTGCGGCACCTTCCCCAATGAAAAACCCTAACCTGCCCTTTTCGTTGTACATAGAGAGAGAGAGAGAGAGAGAGAGAGAGTCCATCTTGAGCATTCTTGAGCATTTTGGAGAAGAAGTTGGAGGAGTTTGGTGGATCCATCCAAGAGGAGGCTGTGGATCTTGCATTCTTTTGTCTTTTGTTGCTATTCAGAGGTAAAAATCTCTCATCTTGGCCTCTTGTTCGTTAGATCTCATTTTTGGGGGATCTTTTAGGGTTTTCTCTCAAACATGTTGTGTTCTTGATCTTTTTGGGAATGGTTTGAGGTTAGAACCTCATATCTCGAATAGAGGGGACCTTGAGGGTCCAAAGTTTTGAGGTTTATCGAGTTAGAGATACGCCCCCATGCTTGTGACCTTTCTTGGCTCTTGTGATGACATTTTGGGGCATTGATCCCATGCGTGGTCATGAAGATCGGACCATTATGTGACTTTTGGGTATTATTACGCTAGATCTAGAGGTTTGAGTTGCAGATTTGACCTGAAATGTCCATATAAGACATCCAGGCGAGTCAACTCGCCGAGTCTATGAGATGACTCGACGAGTCGAATCAGGTTGCCCCGTGATTCGTCACCCAATGATAACCCGTCGAGTTGGGAGGTTTAACTCAACGAGCCGTGTGAGACCCTGCGAAGAATTCAGAGGATACATGTGGACTTCGCGAGTCACCCGAGTGCACTCGGTGAGTCAGGTCAACTTTGGCAGTAGACTCGTATTGACTTCTGTGTCTTAAGAGTGAGGCAGTTAGGAACATTGAGACCATGGAGGGGTAAAATGCTCTTTTACCCTTCTGTGAATATAGAAGGGTTAGTCTAGCTTCTTGAGGGCCAATATTAATTAGGGATAATTATTATGTGTTAGGCGGAGGCTAAACCGGTGGGCAGAGTTCTGGATTTCTGACTACGAGGTTTTTACTTGGTAGCTTACGAGGTGAGTCTTCTCACTATACTTACCTTGAGTGGTAACTTATGTGTTACCAGAGGGTCTTATATGTATGTGCTGTGTTTAGAGATATCCTGCTATTTGTTTTGTGATATGCGTACTATGTATTATATTGAGTTGTTGAGTTGAGGGACTAGTGGGTCCAACTGAGTTGTGGGACCGGAGGGTCCCATTGAAACACGTTGACCGGAGGGTCTTATTCAGTTATAGCCTCGAGTGGAAAATATGTTGTGTGTGGTATTTTGGGGAACTCACTAAGTTTTATACTTATCGTGTTATGTGTTATGTGTTTCAAGTAGTTCCAAGGATCGCGACAAGGCACCGACATGATTGTACACACCGGCGGGAGATGTTCTATGATTTTGGGATTGTGATTTAAATTGTGAAATTATTGACATATTAGATACTTGTGTTTTTGAGATTGTTGAATGAGAATTTAATGTGTTTTGAAAATGAAAATTTTGTTTGAGAATTTACATTGTTACAAGTTGGTATCGGATCCTTGGTTTGTGGGATTCGGATGCATTCTTGGGTGTGTTTGGACTCAAACTGGGGATTTGAGAGAGATTTTCAAAAAGCGACAAAATTTTTCTAAAAATAAGAAAGAGTCTAAAGAGAAGACTAGCCAGAGCAGTGTGTACAATCAGCCAGAGCCCGAGCGGTGATTTCCTAAAATACCCTCATTTTGTGTTACGATATATTTTTTGAGATATAATGCATGCTAGAGAATAGGCTAGGTAATTCATATCTTAGGACTAGGGCGGCCTGATTTGTGATGCCTTAGCCTAGGGATTTATGCTATCAGTGGTTTGCCTTGAGTATGAGTATTTAGCAGGAGTGAGCCAATAAGAGGTTTGTTGTGAGAGTAGCTTGTGAGGTATAGAGTACATGTTATTGGGATCTGAGGAGGAGGACTTGGGGTGAACACTGATGCGGTGGGGAAGGTAGTATTGGGCCCGTACTACTGGAAATACCGGATCAGTGAGCCGTCCAAGTAAGAATCCTTAGGATGCCAAGGAACAAGTAGGGGCGAGTAATCGAGTGTGAGTATGCTCGAGCGAGTCTCTGATAATTCTGTGTTGTGTTTCAGAGACATCATGGTGGGTACATGCCACAACCCTAGACGCAGTAGGAGTAGTGATAATCTTTTGTTGTGCTTCAGATACGGAGGATGATCCACGAGGAGGTGGCTGCAGCTATCCGAGCAGATATTCTAGAGATGTTTGGGTCTATCAAGACCACCTTGATACAAACATTCTATAAGTGATATGCTTCTATCACTGAGGCTGCTGCTGCTACCGCGACCATTACAGCCGTCGCCACTGCTAGGCCTCAGGGAGCTGAGTGGTTGCTGTTCCGAGAGTTCAGCAACACGCAGCCACCAGAGTTTGATGGGACGCAGGATCCGATTGCTGCGATGAGGTGGATCTATGATATCGAGGGGTGTTTTTACACGTGTTCACGACCTGGCCATTTGAGAGTTCGGTTTGCACTGAACCAGCTTTGCTTAGGAGCAAAGGGCTGGTGGAAGTTTGTGACAGTTGGTTTTGCCCCTACAGATGATGCTACAGTGTCATGGGAGAGGTTTGTTCAGATGTTCCAAGACGAGTATGTTCCCCCGGTGGAGAGGGAACGTTTGGCACATGAGTTTCTGTCTCTCAAGAAAAAGACATAATCAGTGACTAAGATTTCGAGGATATTCCATTAGAGGGCGATGTTTTGCCTTGAACACGTGTCCACTAAGCAAGAACGTGTTAGCCGATATCTGAGCATACTGAGGAGGGACATATGAGAGTTCATGGCGAACTCGTTGTATAGGACATTGGTCGAGCTTCAGGTCAATTCCAGGAGGAGAGAGATTGAGCTTGAGTTGCAGACCAAGGAGGAGGAGGAGGAGGAGTCATGGGAGAGGGACCGAAGACCAGTGCAGTCGCAGCTGGTGACGAAGTGGGCCAAGCCTGCTGATTCCAGAGTTGGAGTCCAGAAGGGACGCACTTGTGGCAAGTGCGGCAAGAGTCACGAGTGTTCTTGCCATACGGGGATCTGCTACAAATGCGGCAAGGAGGGGCACATGGCGAAGGATCGCCCCAAGGGGTTCTCGGTTTTCTTTCATTGCAACTAGACCGGCCACCAGAAGGCCGAGTGCCCTCAGCGCGTGCTACTGAGATCCGGCCAGCGAAGGCCGAGACACCGTTGGTTCGTGGGAGAGCCTTTCAGCTGACAGCGGAGGAGGTCCGCACGAAACCTGAGGTTGTGGTTGGTACGTGTTCTTATTATATTCTTTTGAGATATTTTGTGCTTATATTGTGATTGGGTATAGGTACTTTCTTGTGAGTTTTGTGCCTGCCTTGGTGTTATTTGACTCGGGTGCGAGTCGATCCTTTTATCATTAGCATTTAGTCATCACATCAGTATCCGACGAAAGGCTTTGAGTCGACCTCTGAGAGTCTCCATAGCCGATGAGCATGCGGTATTTGTCACTGATGTGATTCGTGGATGTGTCCTTGATATTTTCGGAGTTGAGTTTCCGATAGATCGGGTTCCGATCGCGATGAGGGATGTCTGTGTCATCGTGGGCATGAACTTGTTGAGTCGATTTGGAGCTATGATAGTCTGTGAGCGTCAGTTGGTGAGCATACGAGACCCTAGTGGGGGAATGCTTACATGATATGGTAAGGGTACCCAATCTGGGTTGGCATTTTGTTTGGTCGTCAGAGTGAGACAGAGTCTGTAGCAGGGTTGTATGTGATGGATACGTGGGCACTACAGAGAGATCGAGTTCTATCTCTAAGGTTCCGATATTGTACGAGTTTCCAGATGTTTTTCCCGAGGAGTTGCCGGAAGTGCCTCCTAAGAGGCAGGTAGAGTATCAGATCGATTTAGTGCCGGGAGCAGCGCCTATTGCCAAGGAACCTTATCGCCTTGCGCCTCCGGAGATGTAGGAGTTATCCTCACAGCTGCAGGACCTGCTGGGGAAAGGGTTTATTAGGGCGAGTAGTTTGCCGTGTGGAGCCCAATTATTTTTTGTCAAGAAAAAGGATGGTTCACACCGGATGTGCAGTGATTACTGGGAGTTGAACAAGTTGACGGTCAAGAACCATTACCTATTTCCAAGGATCAACGATTTGTTTGATTAGTTACAGGGAGCGTCTTGGTTTTCCAAGATCGATCTAAGGTTTGGGTATCATCAGATCAAAGTTTGCGAGGAGGATATCCAGAAGACGGCCTTCAGGACACATTATGGGCACTATGAGTTCGTGGTGATGCCTTTCGGGCTCACCAACGCACCGGCAGTGTTCATGGTCCTCATGAACCGGGTGTGTAGGCCCATGTTAGATCATTCGGTGATTGTCTTCATCGATGTTATTTTGGTGTATTCGAGGTCCAAGGAGCAACATGAGGAGCACCCGAGAGAGATTCTGGGTGTACTAAGATCAGAGAGGCTCTATGTCAAGTTCTCCAAGTGTGATTTCTGGTTACGAGAGGTCCAGTTCATGGGACACCTCGTTAAACAGAATGGTATTTTGGTCGTTCCAGCCAAGATTGAGGCAGTTATGAGATGGGAGGTGCTTGAAATCCCCCACCGGGATCAGGAGCTTTCTGGGACTGTCCGAATACTATCAGTGATTTATCAGAGATTTTTCTAAGATTGTCGTTCCTCTCACTAGTTTGACCCAGAAAGGCGTTGCGTTTACTTGGGGTCCCGAGCAGCAGACCTCATTTGAGACTCTTTGCAAGAGATTGTGCGAGGCTCCCGAGTTGGCCCTTCCGAAGGGAATGGAGGATTTTGTGGTTTATTGTGATGCATCTATTACGGGCATGGGTGCGGTACGGATGCGGAGAGGGCACGTGATAGCGTACGCATCGAGGCAGTTGAAGCCTCATGAGACGAGATATCCCACCCAAGATCTGGAGCTGGGGGCAGTGGTGTTTTCCCTCAAGATCTGGCGTCACTATCTGTACGGGGTTCGGTGTACCATATACACGGACCACGAGAGTTTGAAGTATCATATCGATCAGAAAAACCTTAACATGAGACAAAGGAGATGGTTGGATGTGGTGAAAGATTATGACTGCGAGATCCTGTATCATCCAGTCAAGGATAATATGGTAGCCGACGCCCTAAGCCGTAGAGTAGAGAGTATCCTGATCCGAGACGTGTGTATCAGGATGACAATGATGACTCCAGTCTTTGATATCATTCGAGAGGCCCAGTTGGAGGCAATGAGACCGGGAACTGCAAGAGGGAGTGGTTGATTGGACAAGTGTCGGAGTTTGTGTCAGACAATAAAGGACTTATGGCCTTCTGTGGAAGGATTTGGGTGCTCTGTATGGGCAGAGCTCGACGCACACTGATGGAGGAGGCGCATAGATCGAGATTATCGATCCACCCTGGGGCCAATAAGTTGTATTTGGACCTTAAGAGAGATTATTGGTGGCCCTGTATGAAGAGAGACTTTATATGGGTAGTTGAGAGGTGCTTGACCTGTTGTCGGGTTAAGGCTGAGCACCAATGTCCTCATGGCAAGTTGCAGCTACTGCAGGTTCCCCAGTGGAAAATGGGAACAAATTTCTATGGATTTTATCACCAAGTTGTCGAGGACCATGCGAGGTGTCGACGCGATATGGGTGATTGTGGATCGGTTGACGAAGAGTGCTCACTTTCTTGCTATTAGTGAGATCTCTTCCGCTGAAAGGCTGGCAAAAATATATGTGCGAGAGGAGGTAGCTCGGCACGGGGTGCCGACATCTATAGTGTCCGATCGGGATGTGCGTTTTACTTCTAAATTCTGGAAGAAGTTCCGTGAGGAGTTGGGAATGCGATTGCATTTTAGTACAACCTACCACCCACAAACAGACGGACAGAGTGAGCGGATGATTCAGACGCTCGAGGAGATGCTTCGAGCATGTGTTACGGACTTCGGTGCAAGTTGGGACACATACCTAGCCACCATTCCAGTATCGACATTCCTCCCTTTGAGCTTCTTTATTGGAGGAGGCATCGGACCCCCATCTGTTGGGGAGATATAGGGAAGCGAGTGATGGGAGGCACTGAGATAGTGCTCAAGACGACTGGGCAGATTCATGAGGTCAGACAGAGATTACTAACGGCTCAGAGTCGCCAGAAGAGTTATGCGGACAGGCGACGATCCGAGCTTCAGTTTCAGGTTGGGGATTTCGTTCTCCTAAAAATATCCTCGTGGAAAGATGCGATACAGTTCAGGAAGTGGGGCAAGTTGGGGCCCCAATACATCGGTCCCTTCAGGGTAACCGCTAGAGTGGGTAAGGTAGCATACCATTTAGAGCTACCTGTGGAGTTGAGCGAGATCTAGGATACTTTTCACGCGTCCCAGTTGAGATAGTGTGTAGCCGATGAGACGACAGTTGTACCATTAAAGAACATTCAGGTGGATGCGAGCCTGAATTATATTGAGAGACCGATCGTGATTATGGATCCAAAGGTGAAGGTTTTGAGGAAAAAAGAGGTGCCCTTGTTTTAGGTTCAGTGGCAACATCGGAAAGAGTCCGAAATGACTTGGGAGTCGTAGACCGAGATGCGAGAGCAGCATCCGGAGCTATTTGAGGAGCATGACTTTGGGGGCGAAGTCTGATTCTACTGGGGGAGAATTGTAACATCCGGATTTGTAGGTATATTATTTTAAGTATTTATTTTGAAATATGAGGAGTGACTCGACGAGTTAGTGCCTCAAATCGTCGAGTAGATTTGCGACTGGTGACGCGACTGCTGAGGGAAACCCTAATTTCTCAGGCTTATGGCCTATTTAAAGGCCCTTATGGCCTCCCTTTACAACCACCTTCCCCAGAGAGAAACCCTAACTTGCCCTTTTCGTTGTAGAGAGAGAGAGAAAGAGAGAGAGAGAGAGTCCATCTTGAGCATTCTTGAGAATTTTGGAGGAGAGGTTGGAGGAGTTTGGTGGATCCATCCAAGTGGAGGTTGTGGATCTTGCATTCTTTTGTCTTTTGCTGCTATTTAGAGGTAAAAAGCTCTCATCTTGGCCTCTTGTTCGTTAGATCTCATTTTTGGGGGGAGCTTTTAGGGTTTTCTCTCAAACATGTTGTGTTCTTGATCTTTTTGGGCATCGTTTGAGGTTAGAACCTCAGATATCGACTAAAGGGGACCTTGATGGTCCAAAGTTTTGAGCTTTATTGAGTTTGAGGCAGGCCCCCATGCTTGTGACCTTTCTCGGCGCTTGTGATGACATTTTGGGGCATTGATGCCATGCATATTATTTAAGATCGGACCTTTACATGACTTTTGGGTAATAACAGGCTAGATCTAGATGTCTGATTTGCAGATCTGATCTCAGACATCCATATAAGACATCCAGATGAGTCAACTCGCCGAGTCTATGAGATGACTCGACGAGTCGAATCGGGTTGCGCCGCGATTCGTGACCCAGTGACAACCCGTCGAGTTGGGAGGTTAACTCGACGAGCCGTGAGAGACCCTTAGAAGAATTCAGAGGATATGTGTGGACTTGACGAGTCACCCGAGTGCACTCGATGATTAGGGTCAACTTTGGCAGTAGACTCGTATCGTGTCTTCAGAGTGAGGCAGTTGGGAACATTGAGACCATGGAGGGGTAAAATGGTATTTTACCCATATGTGAATATAGAGGGGTTAGTCTAGCTTCTTTAGGGCCAATGTTAATAAGGGATAATTATTATGTGTTAGGCGTAGTCTAGACCAGTGGGCAGAGTTCGGGATTTCCGAGTACGAGGTTTTTAGTTGCTAGCTTACGAGGTGAGTCTTCTCACTATACTTACCTTGAGTGGTAAATTATGTGTGACCAGAGGGTCTTATGTGTATGTGCTGTGTTTAGAGATATCCTGCTATTTGTTTTGTGATATGCATACTATGTATTATATTGAGTTGCTGAGTTAAGGGACTAGTGGGTCCAACTGAGTTGTGGGACTGGAGGGTTCCACTGAGACACATTGACCGGAGGGTCTTATTGAGTTATAGACTCGAGTGGCAAATATGCTGTGTGTGGTATTTTGAGGAGCTCACTAAGCTTTATGCTTATCGTGTTAAGTGTTATGTGTTTCAAGTAGTTCCAAGGATCGCGGCAAGGCACCGACATGATTGTACACACCGGCGGGAGATGTTCTATGATTTTGGGATTGTGATTTAAATTGTGAAATTATTGACATATTAGATACTTGTGTTTTTGAGATTGTGGAATGAGAATTTAATGTGTTTTGAAAATGAAAATTTTGTTTGAAAATTTGCGTTGTTACAAGTTGGTATCAGAGCCTTGGTTTGAGGGATTCGGATGCACCGTCGGGTGTGTTTGGACTCAAACTAAGGATTTGAGAGAGATTTTCAAAAAGAGACAATTTTTTTTCTAAAAACAAGAAAGAGTCTAAAGAGAAGACGAGCCGAAGCAGTGTGTACAATCAGCCAGACGCCAAGCGGTGATTTCCCAAAGTACCCTAATTTTGTGTTACGAGATATTTTACGAGATATAATGCATGCTACAGAATAGGCTAGGTAATTCATATATTAGGACTAGGGCGGCTTGATTTGTGATGCCTTAGCCTAGGGATTCCTGCTATCAGTGGTTTGCTTTGAGTATGAGTATTTAGTGGGAGCGAGCCAATGAGAGGTCTGCTGTGAGAGTAGCTTGTGAGATATAGAGTACTTGTTATTGGGATTCGAGGAGGATGAATTGTGGTGAGCACTGATGCAATGTGGAAGGTAGTATTGGGCCTGTACTACTGGAAACACCGGATCGATGAGTGGTCCAAGTAAGAATCTATAGGATGCGAAGGAGCAAGTAGGGGCGAGTGATCGAGTGTGAGTATGCTCGAGCGAGTCTCTGATAATTTTGTGTTGTGTTTCACAGACATCATGGTGGGTACACGCCACAACCCTGGAGGTAGTAGGAGTAGTGATGAGAAGATACGAAGGATGATCCACGAGGAGGTGGCTGCAACTATCCGAGCAGAGATTCTAGAGATGTTTGGGTCTATCAAGACCACCTTGATACAAACATTCTATGAGCGATATGCTTCTATCACTGAGGCTGATGCTGCCGCGACCACTACAGCCGTCGTCGCTGCTAGGCCTCAGGGAAGTGACTTGTTGCTGTTCCGAGAGTTTTGCAACACGAAGCCATCAGAGTTTGATGGGACGCAGGATCCGATGGATGCAATGAGGTGGATCTCTGATATCGAGGTGTGTTTTTACACGTGTTCATGCCCTAGCCATTTGAGAGTTCGGTTTGCACTGAACCAACTTCGCTTAGGTGGGAAGGACTGGTGGAAGTTTGTGACAGTTGGTTTTACTCCTACAGGTCATGCTACAGTGTCATGGGAGAGGTTTGTGTAGATGTTCCAAGACGAGTATGTTCCCCCGGTGGAGAGGGAACGTTTGGCACAGGAGTTTCTGTCTCTCAAGTAGAAGACATAATCAGTGACTGAGATTTCGAGGATGTTCCATGAGAGGGCGATGTTTTGCCATAAACATGTGTCCACTAAGCAGGCATGTGTGAGCAGATATCTAAGCATACAGAGGAGGAACATACAAGAGTTCGTGGGCAACTCGTCGTATAGGACATTGGCCGAGCTTTAGGCCGATGCCAGGAGGAGAGGGATTGAGGTTGAGTTGCAGACCAAGGTAGAGGAGGAGGAATTCCGATGAAGAGACTGGAGACCAATACAGTCGCAGTCGGCGATGAAGCGGGCCAAGCCCGCTGATTCCAGAGTTGGGGGCCAGAAGGGCGGCACTGGTCGCAAGTGTGGCAAGAGTCATGAGGGTTCTTGTCGTATGTGGACCTGCTATAAATACGGCAAAGAGGGGCACATGGAGAAGGATTACCCCAAGGGATTCTCGGTTTGCTTTCATTGCAACCAGATCGGCCACCGGAAGGCCGAGTGCTCTCAGCTCGTGCAGGAATCAGCCTAGGGATCTGCACCAACTTATGCGCGTGCTACTGAGATTCGGCCATCGAAGGTCGAGAGACCGAGGGTTCATGGGAAAGCCTTTCAGCTGGCAGCGGAGGAGGTTCGCGCGACACTTGATGTTGTGGCTGGTATGTATTATTATTATATTCTTTTGATATATTTTGTGCTTATATTGTGATCGTGTATAGGTACTTTTCTTGTGAGTTCTGTGTCTGCCTTGGTGTTATTTGACTCGGGTGCGAGTCAATCCTTTGTATCATTAGCATTTAATCTTCACATCAGTATCCGATGAGAGGCATTGATTCGACCACTTAGAGTCTCCATAGCCGATGAGAATGCAGTATTTGTGATTGACGTGATTCATGTATATGTGCTTGAGATTTTCGGAGTCGAGTTTCCAATAGATATGGTACCGATCACGATGAGGGATGTCTGTGTCATCGTGGGCATTGACTGGTTGAGTATATTTGGAGATATAATCGACTATGAGCGTCAATTGGTCACCATACGAGACCCTAGTGGGGGATTGCTTACAGTATATGGCGAGGGTACCCGATCTGGGTCGACATTTTTTTCGGCCGCCAGAGCGAGATAGAATCTACAACAAGGTTGTATGGGATTTTTGGCGTATGTGATGGCTATGCGGGCTACTGTAGAGAGATCGAGTTTTCTCTCCGAGGTTCCGATAGTGTGCGAGTTTCCAGATGTTTTTCCTGAGGAGTTACCAGGAGTGCCTCCCAAGAGGCAGGTCGAGTTTCGGATTGATTTAGTGACGGGAGCGGTGCCCATTGGAAACACACCTTATCGCCTTGCACCTCCAGAGATGCAGGAGTTATCCTCACAACTTCAGGACCTGCTGGGGAAAGGGTTTCTCAGGCTGAGTAGCTTGCAGTAGGGAGCCCCGATCCTTTTTGTCAAGAAAAATGTTGGTTCACACCGGATGTGCATTGATTACCAGGAGTTGAACAAGTTGACGGTCAAGAACCTTTACCCACTTCCGAGGATCGATGATTTTTTCGATCAGTTGTAGAGGGAGTCTTGGTTTTCCAAAATCGATCTGAGGTCTGGGTATCATTAGATGAGAGTTCGTGAGGAGGATGTCCAGAAGACGGCCTTCAGGACACGTTATGGGAACTATGAGTTCGTGGTGATGACTTTCGGGCTCAACAATACATCAGCGACGTTCATGGACCTCATGAACTGGGTGTGTAGGCCCATGTTGGATCATTCGGTGATTGTCTTCATCGATGCTATTTTGGTGTATTCGAGGCCCAAGGAGCAACATGAGGAGCACCCGAGAGAGATTCTGGTGTACTAAGATCAGAGAGGCTCTATGTCAAGTTCTCCAAGTGTGATTTCTGGTTACGAGAGGTCCAGTTCATGGGACACCTCATTAAACAGAATGGTATTTTGGTCGATCTGGCCAAGATTGAGGCAGTTATGAGATGGGAGGTGTCGAGATCACCCCTGGAGATCAGGAGTGTTCTGGGACTGGTCGGATACTATCGGAGACTTATCAGAGATTTTTCTAAGATTGACGTCGCTCTCAATAGTTTGACCCAGAAGGGCGTTGCGTTTACTTGGGGTCCTGAGCAGCAGACCTCATTTGAGACCCTTCGTCATAGATTGTGCGAGGCTCCCGAGTTGGCCCTTCCGGAGGGAATGGAGGATTTTGTGGTTTATTGTGATGCATCTATTACGGGCTTGGGTGCGGTACTGATGCAGAGAGGGCACATGTTAGCATACGCATCAAGGCAGTTGAAGCCTTATGGGATGAGATATCCCACCCACAATCTGGATCTGAGGGGCAATGGTGTTTTCCCTCAAGATCTGGCATCACGATCTGTATGGGGTTCGGTGTACCATATACACGGACCACAAGAGTTTGAAGTATCTTATTAATCAGCCCAACCTTAACATGAGACAGAGGAGATGGTTGGATGTGGTGAAATATTATGACTGCGAGATCCTGTATCATCCGGGTAAGGCTAATGTGGTAGCCGATGCCCTGAGCCGTAGAGCAGAGAGTACCCCAATTTGAAACGTGTGTATGAGGATGACAGTGATGAATCCATTTTTTGATATCATTCGAGAGTCCCAGGTGGAGGCCATGAGACCGGTGATGTCACACCCCGAAAACCACAGGCGGAAACGTTTCCGGGGTTGACTCCACGTTGAGTATCAAATCCAATGCACATAGTAATCAAAGTAAACAACCATTACATTACATATATTTGAAAGTTTACAGTTGGTTCAAAAGTAAATTGTACAAGTGTTATACATATATCATATGAACAAAAGTAGAGACGAGTCTTCTGAGCACTCCGTCTTCACCAAAAGATATCGCCGGGTACCTGTCTAACGTGGACTTGAAAATACAAGCGGTTTGAAAATCAGCATAAAGCTGGTGAGTTCATAAGATGTTTGTTTTCTGAAAAATGTACCAGTTTCCTTTAGTTTTCCGAAAAGGTTTGTTATCCAAGAAAATCCCATATTTTCTTATGTAAAATAGTTTAATTATCCTTCATTACAGTTCAATTACGCGTTATATGTTACCCCAGGAAAATCCCATATTTTCCTAAATACAGACCGATTTAATATCACAGAGTATAGTTTAATACACAAAACTATATATTGAGAATCTTGGGATTACTATCCCGAATTAGATCTTTTTACTTTAATATACGTGAACTGTAGATGAAAAATAGTTTGAAAACCTTGAGACTAACATCCCGTACTACATATAGATTTAATACCATGGGACTATCATCCCGGACTAGATACAAGATAGTTTGATATACTTGAAAATATAAACTGAAAACCATGGGACTACCATCCCAGACTAGATACAAAATAGTTTGTTATAAACCATGGGATTACTATCCCGAACTAGATATAAGATATTTTGATAAAACCATGGGATTACTATCCCGAACTAGATATAAGATAGTTTGATAAAACCATGGGATTACTATCCCGAACTAGATATAAGATAGTTTGATAAAACCATGGGATCACTATCCCGAACTAGATATAGATTCTAACCATAGGAATAACATCCTGCAATAGATATGAACCCTATAGACCAAAAACCATGGGATTACCATCCCGTACTAGATATATATCCAAAACCAAAGCCGTGAATAAATTTATATTAATACGTATTGTGAGTCGGGTAACCATGCTGATACGACAACGAGACCTCCTTGACATTTGTCAGACATCGGACGATATCCAGAATTTGTCACCCCAGGCATGCCCGCCTAACTGTAGCTAGCAGTTAAGGTGTGAGATTGTCAGTCCCGAATAGATCTATTCACAAATTCCTCGCTCTCCCTCCAGGAGACTCTGGTTACACTTCTGGGGAGGATTTACTGATCATCCATAAAGGGTAGTGACGAACTCACAAGCTAGTACTAAACTATTCACAGGGTTCTCATACGATATCAAACATATAAAAGATTATGAAACATAATATAGTGAATACAGATACATACAATGAAACTATCTGGCACTACATTCAAATGGTGCGGAGATAAACTGAATCAGACATAGTTTATCTAATAACTTTATACACATATCAGTACATGATAAAACGAGAACTAAAGAACCCCAAATTATTCCCATAATAATTTGATTAGTTTGGCTATTTTCTTAACTAAAATCCATTTAGTTGTAGTTGATAAATCGTTCCTTATGCTCAGCATAATACATAAGGGGTTAAAGTGTTTATAAGTTTGCCAGATATTATTTGAAACATAACAATGTTATAATTCGAAAACAGTTATAGTTTGCTTGTATTCCCCCCTGAAAACATTGAAAAACACGAAAAAAGCGTAGGGGTATGAACTCACCGGTCGAGAAACGTGATGATTTAGGATGCTAAACGTTGGTTCGGGGCTTGTAAACGCACGAGGTTTCTAAGTATAATGCAAAGATACACATTTGTATCTAATTAGGACTTAGATTATTTAATTGTTAGGGACAAACACTTTTAGTCGTGGAAACTCCCCATTACAAGTGTTTGGAGGGACCCGGGTGGTGTTTAAAGTCACATAAGGCTTGGATATGGAGTTTACTCTTCAAGAGTAAACTCATAGAGGAGATTTCGGCCCTAATGACCCCCTCCCCATGAGTTTACGGCCGTAAGCTCATGGTGGGGTGTTTTATGGTGCAAAATGGCCTTATTATACTTGGGAAAATTTGCTAGGATCAATTCTAGGGCCTTGGAATGGATTAAACATATTTAAGGACTATTTATTGGAGTTTATGGCTGTAAACATGGAGTTTACGACCGTAAACTCCCCCTCACATCAAATCCTTAATGTTTTGGTCCCTTACTCAATCACATGTGATTCTAATGATTTTTCCTAGCCTTGTATGGATTTTTAAGGGACTTTTGGCCTAGATTTTTGAGTTTACGGCCCATGAACACACTCATGGCCGTGAACTCCTTAGATGGGGAAAATAATATGTTTTAAGGTCTAAAACTTGTTTGTATACACTTCTAGAATTTATCCCAAGGCTTTAGGGGTGTTAAAGTGGCATTTTAAACACTTTTAAAGGAGTTTACTCTCCAATATGAAGGGTTTACGGCCCAAGCATAAGTCTTGGCTGTAAACTCTCAATTGTCCCTCAAATTTTATGTTTAAGGCCCTTAAATCATTTTTAGTTGGTTCTATGATTTATTCCAAGGCTTTTGGTGAAGGTATATGGCTTCCTAACATGTTGAAAATGAGTTTACACTTATATTTGAGGGGTTTACGGCCCAAGCATGTGCCTTGGCCGTAAAATCCTTCAAATCCCTCAAAATCCATTTCTAAAGTGTTCTAAGTCCATTCCATGAAGTCATTAAGCCATATCTAAGTCCTAAAATTGTTTAGGAGGGGTTTAAAGGCATATAAACCCCCTTACTATGTGTTTACGACCCAAGCTCCTTCCAGGGCCGTAAACTCATATACAAGACCTTAATTCATGGTTTAAACTCGAATTTGTAAGCCAAATATGCTATACAATGAGTTTAGGAAGGTACCTCAAAGATTTGAAGCCTTAAATTGATGATTTGGACCCTTAAACTTGAATTTAGGAGAGAGGTTAGAGAGAGAGAGAAAAAAAGCTTCAAATGAAAGGTTTAACACATTTATATAGGTTGCAAAACTTGGACACGGTGGAATTCTACCCGATACCGGCATTAAACGGGGCTTTTGGTCGCACCCGATTAAGTTTTCGTAACCCGGCGGGGACATTTCTATAATTTTTGAAATAACTATTTTGGGCTAATTTCATGAGTTCCTAAGGGGTTTGGACACTCATTAGCATCAATTAAACAAGTAGTAGAGAAAACATATGAGTTGAAGTATATCTGTTCCTTCTTAGGATTAGAAGAGATATCTGGTCCCCTCGATAATTTTGTTTTGAACTATGTACCGGGCCCGATCAGAACTAAATTGATGTGTTCAGTTAACTTCTATGTCAAACAAATCGGAAATCGGGAAACAAATGTTGGACAATAAGCAAGACCATGTTCTATATTTGTCCGGCTGATATCTAGAACAGAGGATTATATGATCACTTATCTAAAATGGCACTTTCTAGTTCAATAGAGTTTAAAGAGCTATGATTGTTGATCGGTTCTTGAAGTCATACTTGCAACTATAGTTATTAGACTTATCCAAGTGGGAGACTGTTGGATATAGTGTCTAAGTCCATAACTATATTTGGTATGTACTTGACCCGACCCGGCATGGTCCATTTGGGTTGCACTTCACCCGAAAAATTTATGGATAATCTTTTGAGAATGGTATAAGTTATGATTTATTAACATATTATAAGTTCTAAGATATTAATATAAAATCATATTATTTAATTAGTATTGATCTATAATTAATCTATAATTAATTTAGAGATCAAAAGTATGACTAATTAATTATAGGCTCTTGTATTTATATAGTGTGGGCTAATGCTTATTTGGAATGGGCTAGGCTTGCATGGAAAGTCCATGGATACTCCATGGAGCTTTAACTCATGGATCTCATGGCAATCAAAAGACATGGGTATGAGGGTTTACATGGATGTAACCCTAATCCACTGCACTATATAAAGGAGGCTTTGGTTCTTGAAATCATACTAGTTGTAGTGAGGATACTAAGAGGGCCGATTTCAAGAAGGTGATTACTATTCTCTCAAAGTTCCAAAGTTTGTGGTGATTTGTATTTTCCATTTGAGGCATCCACACTATTGGTGCTTGGCTCTAAAACTCCAAGCAATCAACTACAACTACAAGGTAAGTAATGGACTTAGATCCAAGGTTTCTAGGGTTGCATGTACACCATAGGAGTGTTACAATGCTCAAAAACCGTCAGTTATCAACTTGTACTTGCAACCCTAACCAGGGTCAACTCAAATCCGGTCAAAGTCAACATCCAGTTGACTTGACTCGCCTAGTTGGCCTAGCAACTCGTCGAGTCGATACTTCTCTAACCCAAACCAATCCCCGTTTCTACTCGTCCAGTCTAGCAAGAACTCGACAGGTTCTTCTTCAACCATACCATCGAGACCATCTTCATCCGACTCGCCGATTTCGACCTTGAACTCGTCGAGTTCATCTCCCTCATAAGAATGTGTCCAGTCTATGACTCGCCGAGTTTTATGAACAAATCGTCGAGTCCACCTTCAAAGATTGGGAAATAGCCTTGGACTCGTCGAGTCCCATGATTCCCAGGTTTATAATCGTGTCCATCTTTGTTGAGTCCTTCTCTAGACTCAACCAGACCCCCAAAATAGCAAGAGTTGGAGAACCACTACCCGACTCATCGAGTGCCAGGAACAAATCGCTGAGTCCACTAAAGTTCATGTCCATAAACTCGATTTATGTCAAGCTCATCTCATCCAAAGGGTAGATCTGACCTCCTAGGGTCGATTTAACATCTAAAGCCACGAACTTTACATCCATGCATGGGTCTTTTAGCCCTAAAGGACTACAAATGATGTCTAAAAGATGCATGGAGCTCTCATGGACATAAAGTTGGCACCATTATGCCATGATACCCATCCAATGACCCAGATTTGAAGTCAATACTCCCTATAACACTTCAAAACCCAAAAATGGATTAGAAAGCCCTAAATATACATAATATCCAATCCCTAAAGATGAATAAACACATGGAAGATCAAAGCATGAGCTTTTTAACTTAACTGAGCTGGAAATCGAGTACAATCTCTGGATCTCCAAGCTCCAACATGAACTCCCAAGCTCCTTTCCTCTTCTCAAGCTTCACAATCCACCAAAATGCACCAAAGTGGCCTTAGAATACTTAAACAAGGTTAGGGTTTCGATATGATGTCTTCTAGGAGTATAAGGGACATTGGAGATTGAGATAAGTTGTTTAAATAGGGTGCAAACCCTCAAATTTAGGGTTTCACTCAAAAAACACCTACTGGCCGAGTCGGTCTCCCAACTTATCGAGTAGGTCACTTAAACCGCCCGCAGATCACGACTCTACTCGACGAGTTGGGCCACCAACTCGTCGAGTCCTAGAGAATAATGTATGAAATTATTGAATTACATACGTACCAGGAATCAAATGTTACAAAACTCCCCCACTTATTTTAGACTTCATCCTCGAAGTATGCTACTGGGTCTTGAAAAAGCCCAGGGTAATGGTCCCTCATCTCGAACTCCGGCTACCAGGTCCATTCTGATCCCTTGTGGTGCTTCCACTGCACCTTTACTAGCTCCATTTTCTTGTTTCTCAGGTCCTTCGACTTCCTGTTAAGGATCGCCACTAGTCGCTCGATGTAATTCAGGTTGTCATCAACTTGAATATCCTTTAAAGGCACCACTGCTGAATCAACCACCAGACACATCTGCAACTAGGAGACGTGAAAAGTGCTATGAATCTGACTGAGTTCGGCTGGCAGGTCCAGCCTATATGACAACTTGCCCACCTGGGCGATAACCCTGAAGGGTCCAATATACCTGGGGCCCAGCTTTCCCCACTTCCTGAATTGAATGACGCCCTTCCAAGGCGACACTTTCAGGAGCACCATATCTTTGACCTGGAACTCCATGTCCGATCGACGCTTGTCTGCATAACTTTTCTGCCGACTCTGAGCAATCTAAAGCCTGCTCTGA
Organism: Lactuca serriola; assembly: GCF_051521515.1. Taxonomy (NCBI): domain Eukaryota; kingdom Viridiplantae; phylum Streptophyta; class Magnoliopsida; order Asterales; family Asteraceae; genus Lactuca; species Lactuca serriola. Next base: position 169,820,283 of record NC_136413.1, read on the forward strand.
ACCTACTGGGTCCTCTCCATAGTCTTGAGTACCACCTCGGTACTCCTCATGACCCTCTGACCAACCTCACCCCAGCATATCGGGGTCCTGCACTTCCTCCCACACAACATCTCGAAAGGAGGATGGTCGATACTCGCATGATAGCTATTATTATAGGAGAACTCCGCCAAAGGAAGGTAAGTATCCCAACTACCTCCAAAGTCTAAAACATGCACCCGCAACATATCCTCCAGAGTTTGGATGGTCCACTCGCTCTGACCATCCGTCTTCGGGTGAAAGGCGGTGCTAAAGTGCAGACGAGTACCTAGCTCATCATGAAACTTCTTCCAGAATCTGGAAGTGAACCGCATGTCTATGTCAGAAATCACCGAAACTGGCACTCTGTACCACGCCACTACCTCCGTGATATAAATTTCGGCCAACTTCTTGGCCGAAATTCTCTCCTGAATCAGAATAAAATTGGCGCTCTTGGTTAATTGATCGACGATGACCCAGATCGAATCCACTCCACACGCGGTCCTGGGAAGTTTTATGATAAAATTCATAGTAATATCCTCCAATTGCTACAACGGGATATCCAATGGTTGGACCTCGCCATGAGGTCTCTGGTGCTCAGCCTTGACCTTTCTGCAAGTCAGGCACCTCTTCACAAACCAAGCTACATCCCTCTTCATACAGGGCCACCAATAATCAAGACGAATATACCTGTACATCTTCGTTGCTCTGGGATGGATAGAAAATCTAGATTTATGTGCCTCCTCCATCAATACCTTGCACACACCTCCATGATATGGGACCCACACCCTATGGTGAAGAGTCAACAATCCACGGTTTTCATAGTCGAAGGAGGAAACTTGCCCCACAATACGCTCGCTCTTCTGATGTTCCTCCTTCATGGCCTCTAGTTGGGCCTCCCGAATCTGCTCCAACAGCGGAGTCACAACTGTCATCCGTATACAGATATGCCCGATCGGCAATGCCTTGCGGCTAAGCGTGTCGTCCACGGCATTGGCCTTGCCCGGATGGTAAAGGATCTCACAATCATAATCCTTTACCACATCAAGCCACCGATGCTGCCTCATATTCAGATTTGGCTGGTCCATGAGATACCTCAGACTCCTGTGGTCTGTGTAAATGGTACAAAGAACCCCATAAAGTTAATGTCGCCAAATCTTGAGGGCGAAAACAATGGCCCCCAGCTCAAATCATGCGTCTGATAATTCGCTTCGTGAGGCTTCAGCTGCCTCGAAGCGTAAGCGATAACATGCCTTCTTTGCATCAATATCGCGCCCAAAACTGAGATAGACGCATCTCAATATACTACAAAATCCTCCATGCCCTCTGGTAGGGCTAAGATTGGTGTCTCGCACAGTCTCTGTCTCAATGTCTCAAACGCGGCCTGCTGCTCAGACCCCCAATGAAAGACCACGACTTTCCATGTCAGTCGGTTCAGGGGCACGACTATCTTGCAGAAGTCCTGAATGAATCTCCGATAGTAGCCTGCCAGTCCCAGAAAGCTCCAAATCTCTGATGGAGACCTTGGAACCTCCCATCTCATCACGGCCTCCACCTTGGCTGGGTCAACCGAAATCCCGTTCTGGTTGACAAGGTGCCCAAGAAACTGCACCTCAGACAACCATAACTCACACTTGGAGAACTTAGCATACAAGCTCTCCCTCCTCAAAGTATCCAGAACCTCTCACAAGTGCTCGTCATACTGCTCTCGCGTCTTGGAATGAACCAAGATGTCATCGATGAAAACTATCACAAACCGATCCAACATCGGTCTGCATACGCGTTTCATGAGATCCATGAACGCGGCAAGAGAATTGGTGAGCCCAAAGGGCATCACCACAAACTTATAGTGACCATAACGTGTTCGAAAGCAAGTCTTCTGCACATCCTCCTCACTGACCCTCATCCGATGATAGCCTGACCGCAAATCAATCTTGGAGAACCAAGATGCTCCCTGGAGCTGGTCAAAGAGGTCATCAATCCTCAGGAGTGGGTAACGGTTCTTTACCGTTACCTTATTTAGCTCCCGGTAACATATATACATCTGATGTGTCCCGTCCTTCTTCTTCAAAAACAGAATCGGGGCTCCCTATGGTGAGCTGCTCGGTCTAATGAACCCTTTGGCTAACACCTCCTGCAGCTGTGTAGACAGCTTGTGCATCTCAGGAGGAGCCAACCAATATAGTGACTTGGCTATCGGAGCCGCACCAGGGAGTAGGACGATCCTGAACTCCACTTGCCTGTCTGGAGGTATCCCAGGCAGCTCCTCTGGGAATACATATGCGAACTCTCATACTACTGGCACATCACCCATCGTCACATTACCCGCCTCCCGGGTATCCATAACATAGGCGACATATCCTGCGTAACCCTGCTGAAGGTACCGCCTAGCCCTCGCTGTTGAACATAAAGCTAGTCCTTGTTGTGGCCTCTCGCCCTGAATCACCAGCTCTCCCCCACTTGGGGTCCTGATCCGCACCAATTTTTGCGCGCAGTCAATCACTGCCCCATTGGGGCTTAGGTAATCCATATTGATAATAACCTTGTTCACCCGCAAAGGTATGGGAACCAAGCCTACCAGGTAACGCTCCTCGAACAATCTCAAGACACACTCCCTAAAGACCTTTGATTCTCTCACTGGCCGGTCGTCCATGATTCGACCTCTAGAGGGCAATCCAACATGCCAGAGGACTCAGGAAACTTCTTTCTAAGTGCAAGAGAGACAAGCGATCGGGTAGCACCTGAATCAAACAACACCTGAACTGGGATACCATTCACATGGAACGATCCTAAACAGAGCATACATATATCATATCAAAATCACAGCGACATAACATAAAAGAGCAAAGAGAATAAATCATACCTGTCACCACATCGGGTGTGGCGCGTGCCTCCTCGGCTGTCAACTGAAACACTCGGCTCCGCACCACTGGAGCTTCTGACTTGACCTTCCGGCCATCGATAACCCGTGTAGTCGCCGGAGTTGGCGCCACTATCGGCGTCGTTGCAGTTGTCGTCAATCTGGGGCAGTTTCCCTTTTTATGGCCCCTCTAATTGCAATGAAAGCAAATCAGGTCTGATGTCTGAACCGTAGGAGCAAGGGCAGTGCAATCCCTGCCAAAATTCCCAGTCTTGCCGCACTTATAGCAGCCGGAACCCGACCCAATGCAGCAAACTCCCTCATGTGACCGACCGCACTTCCCACAACGGTCCCGGCCCTGTAGGCCCTTCGACCTAGCGTCGAATCCCTTGCATTTCTTCCTCAAAACCCATTTAACCTGCTCAGTCTCTGCCTTCATCTTCCTAAGGTGCTCCAAATCAATCTCCCTCTCCCGCGCCTTGGTAATCATGGACTCCAAGGTCAGGCAGGCCGAATAGCTAACATGCTCCCGAATATCGGCTCTCAACATATCATTATATCAGGTCTTCTGCATCTCCTCATCCCCTGCATACTAAGGTACCAACAAAGCCCTCTCCCGGAACTTGGCGGTGATCTCCGCTACAGTCTCCATAGTCTGTCTCGTATCCAGAAACTCCATGGCAAACTATTGAAGTTCCACAGCTTGCGCAAACTCGGCTCTGAACCTAGTCACAAAATCTGGCCAAGTAATATCCTCAATGGCAGGGGCCCCCAATGAATCCCTAACTAACTCCCACCAATCTCTGGCTCGATCCCTCAAACAACATGCAGCAAAACAGACTTTCTACCCTTCCGAGAAGAAGCTCGTCAATTGCACAGACTCGGTGTCTGTGATCCATCTCCTAGCAGCAATGGGGTCCTTCACCCCATGAAAGTCTGGCGCACCACTCCCTCTAAAGTCCTTGAAGGACAGTGTGTACGTACCCAACTGGTTAGACGCTGCTTCCCTCCTGAAAGCCTGGAGGTGATCCTCCATCAACTCAATAATCCCCTCCTTGATCGATGCGAAGATGATAGGGTTCGACTCAAGGATACCTCTCATGATCTCGGACGCGATGTACTCGTGTAGCCAGTCATTAACCTGCTCAGGTCCTGCCCCCGAGCCTAATTCTGATCCTGACCCTGATCCTGAACCTCCTGCCCCATGACGTGTGGTCACCATACTGAATAAAAAACACATAAATGTCAGGATCATACATACTCTCGAGAGGCCTCGCACACTCTCCAAATTTCCTGGTTCCATCTCGTCCCTCCTTGACTTGAGTACGGATCCTCTGCTTATACTACCTTCCACATCTATCTGTACTTTCCTCAAGGATTCCTTTAACTTCTCCAAGTCCCTTTACCAATACCCCTTCCCACTAATCTAATACTAGGCTTTCCTAGGGCACCCTCTGATCTACTCTCCGCCATCAGCTGCACTAGGAGTCTCTACCACCTTCCCCTAACTAGCTTGTGAATAATGTTACATATCCGCTCACTGGTTAGGTAAAGTTAGCCAAGACCCCTATAGCACAAAGCAAGCAACATTCGTGCATCGAGCAACCACATCAAGCATAATCTAATCAGGATATCCTACCGCTGACTAAACAGCCCTAGCATATAGCTCATACAATAGGCATTCAAGGCATCCTTCCTAGATCCTTAGCCCTATTCTAGCATGCAGTTCTCAAAATCATACATTAGGCATACAAGGCATCCTCGTAGATCCTTAGCCCTAATCTAGCATGCAGTTCTCATAATCATAAATCATATAACATAACATAACATAACAAGTAAGGGTATCTTGGGGAAAATTTACTTGAGCTCGACCCGTCGCAGGCATCACACCCCTTATTCTTTCTCAAAATTCTTTAACTTAAATTTTAGAAAGCTGTTTTCTTTGTGAAAATTTTTTTAATCCCTCGGTTTGAGTCTTCACACCCCCCGAGGGTGTGTCCGAATCCCTCAAACCAAGGCTCTGATACCAACTTGTAACATCCCCAAATTTCGAGGCCAAAAATTTACATTTTTAATTAAGTAATTCATCAAAACAGTTCACCAAAACATGGTCAATATTACATTAACTTATAAAAACCATAAAGTCGTTTCTCAAAACCATATCATCAGAAGTAGTGAAAATTAGAGTGCAATCCCAAAACTCAATACGGAAACCATGTGTGCATGTGATGCGCTGCTACACCGATGACTCCGTAAGCACGAAGCTTAGTAAGTTGCTCCATCATACCCATACTAAATAATACAGGACCCTCGGTATCTTTCAACCGGTAACTGTCAAGCATAACTGGGAGCTGGACTCCCCCTTGGTATCTTTCAACGGGTAACCGAAAACTACCCTCCCCTTCGGTATCTTTCAATCGGTATCTGGGAACTAGCCTCCCCTTCGGTATCTTTCAACCGATAACCAAGAACTATTTCACCCCTCCTACTGCTAACACATAATAAGCACAATAAGCATAACAATCATAACCATATCAAACACAATAAGCATTACACATATCAATTTCCAGATAATTATCACAAAGACAATCATCTAACCAGTACTCTTATTTGTGGGTCGGCATTGTGTCCGTAGACCTACACCTACTACGAGAAGACTCACCTCAAAGTCGTGTACTGTCTGAACTGTCCTCGGCATGAAAACCGACTCTCCTCAACTCCTCAATCCCTACACGACAACCCCATCCAAGCTATCAACTTGTACTTGCAACTCTAACCAGGGTCAACTCAAATCCTGTCAAAGTCAACTTTGGTCAAAGTCAACATCCAGTTGACTTGACTCGCCTAGTTGGCCTAGCAACTCGTCGAGTCGATACTTCTCTAACCCAAACCAATCCCCGTTTCTACTCGTCAAGTCTAGCAAGAACTCGATAGGTTCTTCTTCAACCATACCATCGAGACCATCTTCATCCGACTCGCCGATTTCGACCTTGAACTCGTCAAGTTCATCTCCCTCATAAGAATGTGTCCAGTCTATGACTCGCCGAGTTGTATGAACAACTCGTCGAGTCCACCTTCAAAGATTAGGAGATTGCCTTGGACTCGTCGAGTCCCATGATTCCCAGGTCTATAATCTCGTCCATCTTTATTGAGTCCTTCTCTAGACTCAACCAGACCCCCAAAACAGTAAGAGTTGGAGAACCACTACCTGACTCGTCGACTCCCAAGAACAACTCACTGAGTCCACTAAATTCCATGTCCATAAACGCGATTTATGCCAAGCTCATCTTATCTAAAGGGTAGATCTGACCTCCTAGGGTCGATATAGCATGTAAAGCCACGAACTTTACGTGCATGCATGGGTCTTTTAGCCCTAAAGGACTACAAATGATGTCTAAAAGATGCATGGGGATCTCATGGCCATAAAGTTGGCCCCTTTATGCCACGAGACCCCTCCAATGACCTAGATTTGAAGTCAATACTCTCTATAACACTTCACAACCCAAAAATGGCTTAGAAAGCCCTGAATATACCTAAAACCCAATCCTTAAAGATGAATAAACACATGGAAGATCATGGAAGGAGCATTTTACCTTAAAAGAGTTGGAAACGGTATACAATCTCTGGATCTCCAAGCTCCAACTTGATCTCCCAAGCTCCTCTCCTTTTCTCAAGCTTCACAATCCATCAAAATGCACCAAAATGGCCTTAGAATACTCAAACAAGGCTAGGGTTTTGATATGATGTCTTTTGGGAGTATAAGGGACAATGAAGGCTGTGATATGTTGTTTAAATGGGGTGCAAACCCTCAAATTCAGGGTTTCAGTCAAACAGCACCTACTCGCTGAGTCGGTCTCCCGACTCGTCGAGTAGGTCACTTAAACTACCCGCGGATCATGACTCTACTCGACGAGTTGGGCCACCAACTCGTCCAGTGCCAGAGAAAAATACATGAAATTCTTGAATTAAATACGTACCAGGAATCAGGTGTTACACATTTCATGAGGTGTCATCAAAACTTACTTAGTTGGATACAAGGTTCAAAATACATTCTATTATTTCCACTATGTATTCCTAAAAACATAATTAGTAGCGAAGCACAAAACATCATATATCAAACCATATAGATAGATAAAGAAAAGATTCAAACACTCACCCTCTCTCATCATTATTGTTTTGGTAAAAAATTAAGCAAATGGGAATCAACTAAATTATATGAGAGGCTATGGTGTTATGAGTGATATAAGTATCTAATTGAGACCGAAGTGACACAAGTTGTTTACAAGGAAAGCCCTTGATCCTTGATTAGATCTCCGACATAAAACCTTGGGCGGAGATAATGATCTCCTACCTCATTTGATTTTACTGATTAAAATGTAAAATACATAAGTGATGATAAGAATTCATGTACGAATGTTTCGGTAGCTCTCGATTTGTGTAGTATGAATTATACATGTGTATTTATAGTCTAATCTGGATAACCAAAAGTTTGATATTTCTAGGATCCTCATGAATAAGTATTCGCACATTGCTTTGACTTGGTATTTTCGGGTCTTATGTCTAGTTGAAATGATTCTTTAGATTTAAGGAGCCTTTAGTTGACTGATTTTGCATTGATGAAGAATAAATAAGAAATATAGTCATTAATTTTATTAAGAATTAATCATCAAGATCCTATCGTATTGTAACACCTCGATTCACGTATTTTCCGTTTATACCCTTAGAATGAAATTAAATTCCAAATTTGGTCCCATAGATCACTAGTGAAGTCGCATGTTTTTGCCAAGTACGTTGGGCGTACTCAACGTACGCAGGGCGTACGTGGCTGGGGGTCAAACCCTAGTTTTTAGGGTTTGAGCCCTAGTTAAACAATATTATCTCTTTAAGACCTCTTTCCTCATCAGCCTCAATCTCCCAAGTTGTCCCTTGATGACCCTAATCCATTTTGTTAGCATTTTGAGCGTGAAAGTGTGCTTTTGCTGATCTTGAAGGGAGAAGAAAGAAGTGGAATCAACTTGGAAGCTCTAGGCATCTTGGATCCAGATGTATCTGGCCCTCAAGCAATATTTGGAGGTATAAAGCTTGGATCTTGATATGTTATTTAATTAGATCTAGTTATCCTAGATTTTATATGTGTTTTTTGGTCCCATGGTTTGGTCTAATGGAGTATGATCTACTCCAGATCCATGGACATGTAGTTTCCTATAGTTTTGAGCTCATACATTAATAAAAATGAGAGCTTCTACATTCTTAAGTACTGGGAGTTTGGATGACTTTTGGACCAAGGGTTTGAGTGTTTACCCTCTTGTATGCATGAAAATGGATAAAGTCAAACACTTTATCCATTAGGATGTCCCTTTTGACTTGGATATGAAGTTTAATGCTTTGGTTTAACGAAATAAGAACTTAATGGAAAAGTTGGGATTTAGCTCTAATACATTGGGTGTACCTAGAGGTACACTGCACATACAAAGGTTTGAACCCGTGTTCTGGAAGGGCACCCTCTACGCTAGGTGTAGAGCGGAGTACATAGGGCGTACTCAACTCATATGGAAATCTTGACTTTTTGACTTTGACTTTGACCAAGATTTTGACCAAGCTTGACCTAGGGGTATTTTGGGTATTTTAAACAGTATTTTGCGACTAGGTCAGTGTTTGTTGTATAAGTGTCTTGTAGACTTGGCATTTGAGCAATATTCTTTTCTGCTATATTTTAGACTGTCAGGTGACTTTTCCTCACTGTACTTGTGGATCAAAGGCACCAATGTTGGTCTATTGGATTATGGAGCTTGGTATATTTAATTGATGTTATGCTAAGTATGTATTTGATGGGTAAATATGTATGATTACCTTTGTTCACTAAGAATGCTTTAGATTTGTAGATATGTATGATTACTTGTGTTGCTGGTTATTGATTGTTATTATATATGTCGACATGTTATGGTTTGTTAGGTTGAGGTGGTCCTCCTTTGTGATGAAGGGGAAGGTACCTATGGCGATATGGATATACTGAAAGGTTGTGAGGAGATCCAGTCAGGCCAAAGGCCTAGAGACCGGTCCAGATAGTTGTAGGCCCTATTGGTTGTGTCTAGTACCTTGGGGGAAACTTACTAACCTTTAACTTACAATTTAAGTTTTATGTTTTTGTTAATTCAGATCATCCGGGGTTAGAAAAGGCATGATCATACACATCCTTTGGTTATATGTTTTGGAGATTTTATGATACATTGATTTTCGAACATTTGTACTTTATCTTGGGTTCTTATGAATTGGGTTTTGATTTAAAACAATGTTTTCTCTTTAGTTAAAAATGAAGAATTTTATTGTGATTTGGGATGTTACAAGTTGGTATCAGATCGCTGGTTTGAAAGAATTGGATAATCATTCGTGTGAATCCAAACACAAACTAGGGATCAGTTAGAATTTTTCAAAATCATTTTTCCTAAAATGGTTTTCAGAATTTGTAACATTCGATATTTAGTGGTACATTCCTTTTTAACCTTTTATGTGAATTCTCTACAAGTTTGGTCCATAGTCGAGTATGTTGGGCGTTCTCTATGATTACGCTGGGCATACTGGATCATTAGTTGGTCGCAGATGACCCCATGTATGTTGGGCGTCTGTTGGAGTATGCGGGGCGTACGATAAATAGGGACAAACCCTAATTTTTAGGGTTTGTTCCTTATTTAGGAAAATTATGTAGCCTTGGTTGTATCCTTTGTTTAGCCTCCACTCCTCTACACCCTAAGATCGAAACCCTAATTGCCCTTTTGTGATTTTGGAGCTTGGAAATGAGTTTTGGTGGTGTTGTTGGTGATTTGAAGGAAGAAGAATACTTGGAGGTTGCTTTGGAGGGGCTTGAGTTTGTAGATCCAAAATTGTCATCATCTTTGCAAGCTATTTAAGGTATAACATTCTCTACTTGATGATTCCTTATGTTATATCCAATTTAGGGCTTCATTTGTGTATTTTTGGGTCCTTAAGCCATATTTGTGAGTATGGTCCACTCCAGAGGCCATGTATGTTAGATCATAGCACCTTTGAGGTCCCTTAACCATAAAAATTCAATCTTTATGAGTTATCTTGGTCCATGCATAGGTTAGGATCATTAATATGGATCTTTTTGAGTTTTGGGTCCCATTACGTCATGCATGGGAGTAAAGTTTCCAAATTTACGTGTTAAGTCACCATCTGGGATCAGATCTGAGAGTTTGACTTAGTGACCTAACTGATTAAGTGCTTAATGGTGAAGTTTGGTCAATTGTGTCGTATGCTAGCGGTACCCAGCTAGTACGCTATGCATATTGGCCACCGAGATGGAACACGGGGCATAAGACTGAGTATGTCGAGCGTACTCAACGGCCTTGACTTTCAATTGACTTTCTCAGTTTGAGCCATATTTTGGACATTTAGGGTTTGGGCTTTGTTAGGCCATTAGAATTCTGACTTTAGGCTATTTCTAGGCGATGTACCTTCTTAGATTTAGGCCCATGATTGGTTTTGGGGCCATTTAAGAAGTTGCGCAATATTGGGCTTTGGGATGTTATTTAGGAATTTGGGCTTTTTGAGCAAATGCGTTGGGCCTTGCTTTTTGGTCCAAGTAAGAAAAGGTTAAAATGGTCTTTTATCATGGATGTTGGACAAGTAATCTAGATTCTTGATTATGGGTTGAGACCCAGTTATTAATTGGATATTATTTGTTGGTGTTAGTGTGGGGATTTTTCGGATCAGAAGACCAAAATTTTATCTAAGAGATTCAGCAGCTTGAGGTTAGTTTCCTCACTGTGTTTAGCGGGTCGAAGGCACAAATGTCGGCCCATGGTTTATTTTTATTAGGATGCTAGTTCTCTGCGTGACTTTCCATGTAACTTTTCTGATATGTATTCCAAGTGGGGCTTTATGACCCTCTTGTATGCTATTTATCTTTGCGATTCTTGCATGTGTTTATATGTATGTACGCATACCAGGCTGAGCCCATTATTTACTGACAAATATGTTCTAAGTGGGGCTCAATGTCAGGTGAGGCACGATGATGGGCGAGGCCCACTATGTGTTTAATAAGTATGGTATGTGGTATTTTGAGGAGCTGACTAAGCTTTGTGTTTACGATTTTCAGTTTATGTTTCAGGTACTTTCGTATCTAAGGGGAAGAGCTCGAGGTGATCTCATTGCACACACCATGATTGTTCCGCATCTTATTTGACTATGATGTATTTGGATGTTTGATTACATTTCATTCTATTTTGGTTCTTTGAAAGTAACCTAGGAAGGATGAGATATGTACGATCAGGTTGAGTAGGAAAGTATACCTTAAGTTACCCATGCTGATATTTGTTTATGATGATTATGACAGAACTACATGCTAGTGATAGGCTAGGGATCTTCATAAATTGCATGACAGAATTGTTTAATGTATGACGCACGATAGCCTAGGAGAACATGTTATATGTTAGATGGAATTGACATCATTACTGTAATTGCTTAGTGTGTGCATCATAGTTGTAAATAACTAAGATTCTATAGCGAGAGAATGTTTGGTTTAATCATATTTCATGTTCCTTGTTCGGTTGTAGACATAGGGTAGAATCAAGTATTCGACTGTTTATGGGATCCAACGTTATGTATGATTAGCATGCACGAGCGGCTACATGTTTGGTGAAAGTTTCATGAGTGAGTATGGGTATAGTAGGCCATTTGAGGAATGGTTAGCCACTCTCAAGAGAGTCAATATAGGTTCAATGTATATCCTAGTTGTGGGTTGTTTTTGGGTAGTTTGTGTTGATCTATTGAGACAAATACAAGCAGGTGTGGAAGGTAGTATGGCCCTATACTGTTGAAAGGATAGGACCCGTATGCGTAGCAAGGAAGTCACAAACCCCGAGGGTTTATCCACTCTATGATGGTTATAATAGTATAATTGTGGAATTTTTGATAAATTTTTTATTCATTTTTAGTATGGTCTTCACAAGAGGGACTGGTTTTGGAGCTGGTGGCTAGGATAAGCTAGGATTAACCGATGACGACATCCGTGAGTCCATCGCTACTGAGGTAGCTTGTGACATCCCCATTTTTCACGGCCATAAAAGACCGATTTTGTTTATGCTTTGTAAAAAATCAGAGTACTTCTTTTCATAACAATGTTGCGGAATTTGTTCCCAGAAAAACACGATAAATACGTTATCAAAAATTTTTCGAAGAAACGTATTTTATTCATTTTAAAACGGTTGGGATGTCAACGTCAATACAGAAACAAAAGCATAAATGGAACTTACATTTATTTGCACTAGTGATCTACATATCGTTAATCTCTCAGTGTAATGTGACTTCATATCAACACCTGTGATATAAATAAACTGAGTGGGTCAGGTTGGGAAACCTGGTGAGTACGTAGGGTTTACAACCCACAATAATATAATTATTATGTTCAAACAATCAAACAATCAACCCAATTACCCATCCCCATTATCTTCTTTACTCTTAAGGATCTACCCTAAGAATCAACCATTCCTCGTTCATACATTCCTAAGGATCATCCTGAGGAATCGGCACGAAGTCCATCGTCACCGGGGTTTAGGCACTAAGTCTGCATAGTCGCCACAATTTATACAACAGTCACTAAGTCTGTATAGTCGCCAGGGTTTTGGCACCAATTCTGCATGATCACCAGGGTTTAGGCATCAAGTCTGCATGATCGCAAGGATTTAGGCATCAAGTATTCATGATTACCAAGGTTTAGAGTACACCGAGTGAACACATCGTTCTCAACACTTACAGGTTGTGAACCTGCTAGTGTTCCACTGGACTGTCTAGAATAGTCTGTGGTTGTCATCCATACTCTTCTGAATGACGGGGCCATCGTTTGGGAAAAGGCTTCTCACATCATTCACCTCTCACCCTCACCTCGTGGTCTATAACACCTCTCAACTCATCGTCCAACTTATATTCCATCTATTACATCTACCCATGTTTTACCCCAACATTTTTGTAGATACATATATAGTTTAAATCCTTTAAAACGTGTATAAAATCGTTCAACTAGCATAGACAGCAAGTACTCAGATAATACGCACACATAACACATAATTTATATAGAATACTTCATATCTATGTGTAAGATGAAAGAGACCATGCACTCTCCTGAAAGGTGGTGACTCAACACTCGGACAACGCTTTGATCCTCTCAAAACAATTTCCTTCGATAAAACCTAGTACCAATACCACTAGGGTTTAGTTTAACGATAACCGCGACAAATTAATAGTCTGACTATTATTATTATTATATAAGCGTTAAATAACACTTAATATAACTCATAATAATAGCCCAAATAATTATTTTAAGGACCTAATAATATTACTATAATTATTTGAAAGCTATATTAAAAGTTGCGTAAGCGTAGCTCACTTACAGCGGATTTTAAAGAAAACTGGGCTTTGCTCGGAGCAGCGTTTCGAAACCGAAAGACCCTTTTTTCTTTGGACTCCGGGAGCCTCGGGGCTTCCTTTGGGTGCTAGGGGGTTTATCTAGGCTTAGGAGAGGGTTAGGGGTAGTGAGAGAAAGTAAAGAGAGAAAGTTATGGTGGAAGGTGTGAAAAATCCGAGAGGCTTCGCTTCCCTTTTATAGGTCGCAGCCTCGGAGTACGCTGGGCGTATATCGGATAGAGTTGCCAGGTGGCGAGACCTCGATGGAGGGAAGTGGCTTCTTCTCGGACCACACAAGGCCGAAGAACGCTCGGCGTACTCCATTTCGGACGATGGGCGTAATGCGAGGAATGATGTGTCCGAATCCGAAGTGATGCCCTGATCAGTGATGGACGGTCTAGATCGTGCCATATCATCGAGTCCGCATCAGTTTCACAATTTCCCCCTCCGAATTCTAAAAATCGTAACTTTCATGTACGACCTCCGTTTTCGAAGTTATTTATATCCACGCGAAGGCGGCAACGTACTCTACAACTTTCGTTTAGACTTCGTTGGCTAATTTTGACTTTTTTAAAAGTTACATTATTAACAGGTCGGGACAGGATTGGTCCGTTAAATTCTCATAACTTCTTCATCCAACATCTGTTTTTGCCCATATTTTTCTCGTTACGCTACTCTTAATGAGATTTTCGATCCTCGTTTAGTTCGTGTTGGCTAAAAACCGCTCGATCTATTATTCAAATTTCGGGTTGTACACTGCTAAGCCGAAACTTCGAAAAAGCATAACTTCTTCATACGAAGTCAGATTTGGGCGTTCTTTTTATGGACGCTCTTGATTTAACGTATTCTACAACTTTCGTTTAGATCGCTAAGGCTAAAACTTTCTCTATCGTAAATTCACTATTTACGCTTCCCGGTATCGTGCCAGTTTTGTCGCGAAACTTCGACGGGTCATAACTTCTTCGTTATAACTCGGATTTCGGTGTTCTTTATATTTACGGAAACCTTGTGACATATTCTAGAATTTGGATAAGATTATTTATTCTAAATAATCTTTTGTCAAAAAGTCGTTTTCGACCCCTATTATCCATAAATTGACTAGCCCGGATCTACGGGCGTTACATAGATGCTGCTGTCTGGGGTGCCATCCCTAAGGTTTGTGGGTCTATCAGGCACACTATAATTAAGTTGTTTGATGAGAGGTATGTCGCTGTGTCAGAGGCTTCTGTTGTTTTAGCTACCATAACTATTATTGTTGTAGGAATCTAGGGTGAGGGGAGGGGTTCATTCCAGTGTCACGACTTCAGCAACTAGAAGCCCCCATAGTTTGACTGGGTGAAGGACCCGATTGTAGCAATGAGATTTTTTTATGTGGAGGGATGCTTCTTCTCTTGTTCATGCCCGGATGACTAGAAGGTCAAGTACACCCTGAACCTTCTTTGTTTACGAGCGAAGGATTGGTAGAGACTAGCGACTAGAACTTATTCTCCTACTAAGAGGGCTGCAGTGACTTGGGAGCAGTTCTCCAAAAGGTTCTGCACTATGTATGCTCCCTTGGTGGAGAGAGAGAGAGAGAGAGAGAGAGAGAGAGAGGTTGGCTCAGGACTATCTACCCTTGAGACAGATGACAGAGACATTAACAGAGATCACCAAGATGTTTACTAAAAGGGTTCTCTTATTTCCTAGGTATGCTTCATCGGAGCACGCTCAAGACCCAGATTCGGGAGTTTGTGTCTAACCAACGATATGGTATCCTCGCCTACCTTTAGGATGTCATGAGGAGGCAAGAGATTGATATTGAGACTCAAACTAGGGAGCAGAGCCAGGCTCCCATTCAATCACAGCTTGCATTGAAGTGGTTTAAGCATGTTGATTCATGATAAGGAGGTCATGGGGTCGCACTTGTGGGTAGTGCAGCAAGGTTCATAAGGGTGTTTTTTGATCTTCTTCTGTATGCCGCAAGTGTGGCAAGGAGGGACATTATGCAAGGAATTGTCGCCAACAGGCCCCGGTACCAAGCACCTGGATTTGTTATTATTATGATTAGGTGGGCTATGTGAAGGCCTAGTGTTCCTTGCTTGCTGTCAAGACGGTGTGGCCTCAATCCCTGGATACTTTAAGGATCACGGATGGACACTAAGGAGGGTCGGAGCCTCCGAGGGCTTGAGGTCGTGCTTCCTAGCTCACAGCAGAGGAGGCCAGGGCAGCGTAGGACATTGTTACTGGTATGTTTTCATGTATTTTTCTGTCAAATTATTTTATGGTATGATTATGTTTATGATTTTTCTAGGTACCTTTTTAATTAATTCCATGTCTGCTCTTTTGCTTTTTGACTCGGGAGTGAGTCGGTCTTTTATTTCTCATCCTTTCAGTAGGAGTTTTGATTTGTCTCTTAGAGAGTTGGAGTCCCCTTTGCAAGTTTCCATTGCCAACAAGCATGGGGTTTCTGCATCGAGCGTTTATCGGGGTTGTGTTTTGGATATTTTTGGGGTATTTTTCCCAATTTATCTTATCCATATCCACATTGGGGATGTGTGCGTGATAGTAGGGATGGAATATTTGATTTGGTTTGGTGCGATGATTGATAATGAGGGTCATCGAGTGGTAGTTTGTGTAACAACGTAAATTTTCAAAACAATTTTTTATTTCTTTAAAACATAATTTCATTCAAGACAAACCATTAAATCCAATGTTACATGGTCATAATACAAAGCATATCAAATCCCAAGATCAAACATATCCAGTCCGCCTATGTGTGTGTGTACGAGTCATGTCGGCGCCTTCCCACGGTCCTCACTAGTACCTGAAACACATTACACATAACACTGTAAGCAAGAAGCTTAGTGAGTTCCCAAAAATACCACTTACACACATACGCCTTTCCAGACCATACTCCACACGACCTTCCGGTCCATGTGTCTCAGGGGACTTCTGTACCAACCCAGTAAAACTTCCGGTCCTACCCGTGTTGACCTTCCGGTCCTACCCGTGTCGACCTTCCGGTCCTACCCGTGTCGACCTTCTGGTCCATAATTCCCTGACCTTCCGGTTCACATCATAATGCCTTCCGGCCCATATTAAGCATAGCATCCATATCACATACATAGTGCATACAAAACATGCAACTCATAGCATACGATACATATATCTCATAGCATACAAGACCTTCCGGTCACACATAGGTACCCTTCCAGGTACAGTATAGTGAGAAGACTCACCTCAGATGTCTCGGAAAGTCTGTGACTCGGCAGAAATACGATCTAGCCTCCGCCTCATCACATAAAGTAAATACTCTCATAAGTATATCTCTCGAGACTAGACTCAACCCTCTCTTGGAACCCTCAGAAGGGCAAAAGACCATTTTACCCCTCTTTGACTCAAAGGCCACATTGTTGACCAAAACCTAAAAGTCAACAAAAGTCAACGGTCAAACTCTGACCCGACTCGTCGAGTGCACTTGGGCGACTCGGCGAGTCTACGCGTGTCCACTAACTCTATAGTCTCGCTTGGTACGTCGTGTTCCTCCCCTTGCTCGACGAGTCACACCTGGCATGAATCGCGGGGCCACCCCGACTCAACTCGCCGAGTCTCAAGATCAACTCGGTGAGTTCTACTTTGAACTCCAGCCTCTAATCCCCCCCTGACTCACTGATTTATTCCCTCAACTCGGCAAGTCCACTCACTGAGTGATTCATGGGAAACCGTAACCCTACTCGCCGAGTCTTTCCTTGCACTCGGCGAGTTTATGCCATGCACAAACTCAAATGGCCTCCTGAGGTCAGATCTGTTCCTTGAATCAATAGATCTGACCTTCCCAAGCCTGATAAACACGTAAAGTTCGAAACTTGACACTCATGGGACGTCTAGGAGGCTTCACTTGATGATTTAGTCCCAAAAGTAAGATCCTGAGCTCAACACCTCCATATCTCAACATAAAGAAAGCTGAGATAAGCTCTATAGACCACTATGGGTCCAGATCTGAAGTATCAAAGTGAATAGGGTCATATCCTCACAATCTTCTTCCAATAAAGGTCATAAAACTCTACATCTATGGATTCCTTCCACAAAACAGATAAAGGGGCGATAATATACCTCAAAGATGAAGTCTCTTGCTCGAAATCCACAGATGCACAACCTCCTTGGTCTCCTCTAAGCTAGAAACACCTCCTTCTTGCAAGAATCAACCACAAAGATCAAGAAATGGCTCCTATCCTCTCACAAACGCTCTAGCTCCTTTAGGGTTTCTCTCTGGGGTTTGGTAGCCGCAAATGACGGCTCTAAGGGCCTTTAAATAGGTCCCAAACCCAGGAAATTAGGGTTTCATTAAACAGAGTGGACTCGCCGATTCCACCTCATGAACTCGCCGAGTCTAACCATGAACCCGGATGAGAATCTGCGACCCTACTTGGCGAGTCTAAGCACCAACTCGCCAAGTCCCCTCACAACCTCCAAAAATAAAAGAATAAAATAATATACCTAGAAATCCGAATGTTACAATTCTCCCCCACTAGAATCAGACTTCGTCCTCGTAGTCTTACTCTGCAAACAACTCGGGATGCTGCTCCCACATCTCTCGCTCCGGCTCCCAAGTCAACTCTGACCCTTTCCGATGCTGCCACTGGACCTGCACCAGAGGCACCTCCTTGTTCCTCGGAACCTTGATCTTCCGATCCCTGATCGCCACCGGTCTCTCAACATAGTTCAGGCTCGCATCCACCTGAATATCCTCTAACGGCACCACTGCCGACTCGTCCTATACACTTTCTCAACTGCGACAGGTGGAAGGTGTCATGAATCTGACCCAATTCCGCTGGTAGCTCCAACCGGTAGGCTACCCTTCCTACCATCACGATCACCCTGAAAGGACCAATATATCGGGTCCCCAGCTTGCCCCTCTTCCTGAATCGGATCAATCCCTTCCAAGGAGAGACCTTCAGGAGCACGAAGTCGCCGACCTGAAATTCGAGCTCGGACAGGTGCCTGTCCGCATAACTCTTCTGGCGACTCTAAGCGGTCAACAACCTCTGTCTGACCTGCTGTATTTGCTTTGTCTTCTGAAGCACGATCTCTGTACTACCAATCGCACGCTGCCCTACCTCTCCCCAGCAAATGGGTGTCCGACACCTCCTCCCATACAACAGCTCAAAGGGTGGCATACCAATGCTCGAATGATGGCTGTTGTTGTAGGAAAACTCTGCCAAGGGCAAGTACGTGTCCCAACTCCCGCCAAAATCCAACACACATACTCGGAGCATGTCCTCGAGAGTCTGAATTGTCCGCTCACTCTACCCATCAGTCTGTGGGTGATATGCGGTACTAAAAGGCAGCCTCGTACCCAATTCCTTATGAAATTTCTTCCAGAATCTGGAAGTCAAACGCACATCTTGATCTGATACAATCGAGATCGGAACCCCATGCCGCGATACCAGCTCCCTCACGTATATCTCTGCCAACCTCTCCGCGGAGGAGCTCTCACTGATATCAAGGAAATGAGCGCTCTTCATCAACTTGTCCACAATCACCCAAATTGCAACGACACCTCTCGCAGTCCTCGGCAATTTGGTGATGAAATCCATGGTAATCTATTCCTATTTCCACTCGGGAATCTCTAACGGCTACAGATTACCATGTGGACGTTGGTGCTCGGCCTTAACCCTGCGACAGGTGAGACATCTCTCTACAAAGCATGCAACATCCCTCTTCATACACGGCCACCAATACTCCCTCTTCAGGTCCAAATACATCTTAGTGGCCCCGGGATGGATCGAGAACTTCTATCGACGAGCCTCTTCCATCAAAATGGTATACGTCCCACCCACAAACGGTACCCATATTCGACCCTGAAATGTCATAAGTCCTCGACTATCGGTAACGAACTCCGATACCTGCCCGATCACCCGCTCCCTTTTGCGGTCCTCCGGTATCATGGCCTCAGCTTGGGCCCCTCGAATGGTATCCAACACCGGAGTCATTACCGTCAATCTCATACAAACGCCTCGTATCGGGGCGCTCTCCGCCCTACGGCTCAAGGCATCGGCTACAACATTAGCCTTGCCCGGTTGGTACAGGATCTCACACTCATAATCCTTTACCACATCCAACCATCTCCTCTGGCGCATATTCAGGTTGGGCTGATCCATCAAGTACATCAGACTCTTGTGGTCCGTGTATATGGTACACTGAACCCCATACAGATAGTGACACCAGATCTTGAGGGCGAACACCACGGCCCCCAACTCCAGGTCGTGGGTGGGATACCTCGACTCATGAGGCTTCAGCTGCCTCGATGCATAGGCTTTCACATGCCCCATCTGCATAAGCACTGCTCCCCACCCGGATATCGATGCTTCACAGTACACCACAAAATCCTCCATCCCTTCCAGGAGTTCTAGCACCGGGGCTTCTCACAAATTCTGGCGAAGTGTCTCAAATGAGGTATGCTGCTCCGAACCCCAGGAGAAAGCGACACCCTTCCAAGTCAACTTGGCGAGTGGCACGGTGATCTTGGAGAAATCCTTAATAAATCTCCGATAATAGCCGGCCAATTCTAAGAAGCTCCTGATCTCGGTGGGCGATCTCGGCACCTCCCACCTCATGACCGCCTCAATCTTGGCCGGATCGACCAATATCCCATTCTGGTTGACGAGATGTCCTAAGAACTGGACCTCTCGTAACCAGAACTCACACTTGGAGAATTTGGCATAAAGCCTCTCTGATCTCAGAACTCCAAGGATCTCCCTCAAATGCTCCTCATGTTGTTCTCTAGACCTCGAATACACCAAAATGTCATCAACAAATACGATCATCAACCGATCCAGCATCGGTCTGCACACTCTGTTCATGAGATCCATGAATGCAGCTGGTGCATTGATGAGCCCAAAAGGCATCACCACGAACTCGTAATGCCCATAACGAGTTCTGAATGTTTTCTCCTGGATATCTTCATCCCGAACCCTCATCTGATTATAACCCGACCTCAAGTCTATCTTGGAGAACCAAGACGCCCCCCGCAACTGATCGAACAAATCATCGATCCTCGGCAACGGATAACGGTTCTTGACCGTCAACTTGTTCAACTCCCGGTAATCAATGCACATCTGGTGTGAACCATCCTTTTTCTTGACAAAAAAAATCGGTGCTCCCCAAGGCGAGCTACTTGGTTGAATAAACCCCTTCCCCAACCGTTACTGAAGCTGTGAGGATAACTCCTGCATCTCTAGCGGCGCGAGGCGATACAAATCCTTGGAGACAGGTGCTGCTCCCGGAATGAAATCTCTGCAAGAGTGAAGCTCGCCGTCATGAACTTCCACCAATCCTTCGCTCCCAAGCGAAGCTGGTTCAAAGCGAACCGTACCCTCATATGCTCCGGACATGAACACGTATAGAAGCATCCTTCAATATCAGCAATCCATCTCATCGCAGCGATCGGATCCTGCGTCTCTTCAAACTCTGGTGGCTTCGTGTTGCTGAACTCCCAGAACAACATCGATTCACCTCCCTGAGGCCTGGCAGCAGCCACAGCTACTGTAGCTGCAGTGGCTGCAACCTCAGTCACCGCGGCATACCGCTCATCAAAAGTCTCAATCAGTGTGGTCTTAATAGACCCAAACATCTCCAGAATCTCGGCCCTAATCGCCGCAGCCACCTCATCGTGGATCATCTGACGAAGCTCCTCGTCACTCACACCGCTCGACTCAGGTCTGTGGTGTGTCCCAACCATGATGTCTCTGAAATATAACACAACAATATCAAAGACTCAATCGAACATGCTCACGCTCGATAACTCAACCCTGCTTGTTCCTTAGTACCCAAAGGATTCTTACTTAGAGTGCGCACTGCTCCGGTGTCTTCGGTAGTACGGGCCCTTATACTACCACCGACACCACATTAGTATTCACCCTAAGTCCTCCTCCTTGAATGCCAGATCACCAGTACCCTATATCTCGCTGGCATAGGCTACCCTTCGGTAGGCCCCTTATCAGCCCCTCACCGCTACCTACTCCCTCTCAAGCATCACATAGCAGCACAATCCTTCTTAGGCTAAGGCATCACAAAATCAGGCCACTCTAGTCCTAATATGAATACCTACCCAACTCTAGCATGCATAGTATAACATATCATATCTCATAACACATTACGTAAGGGCATTTTGGGGATTTACCATTCGGGCGCTGGCTGACTGTACACACTACTCCGCTCTGGTTGTCTCAAAACCTCTTTTTTTTAGAAAAATAAATTTTTATCGTTTGAAAATTTTCTCAAATCCTCGGTTTGAGTTCAGGTACGCCCGAAGGTGCATCCGAATCCCTCAAACCAAGGCTCTGATACCAACTTGTAACAACGTAAATTTTCAAAACAATTTTTCATTTCTTTAAAACATAATTTCATTCAAGACAAACCATAAAATCCAATGTAACATGGTCATAATACAAAACATATCAAATCCCAAGATCAAACATATCTAGTCCGCCTATGTGTGTGTGTGTACGAGTCATGACGGCGCCTTCCCACGGTCCTCACTAGTACCTGAAACACATTACACATAACACTGTAAGCAAGAAGCTTAGTGGGTTCCCCAAAATACCACTTACACACATACGCCTTTCCAGGCCATACTCCACACGACCTTCCGGTCCATGTGTCTCAGGGGACTTCCGTCCCAACCCGGTAAACCTTCCGGTCCTACCCGTGTCGACCTTCCGGTCCATAATTCCCTAACCTTTCGGTCCACATCATAATGCCTTCCGGCCCATATCAAGCATAGCATCCATATCACATACATAGTGCATACAAAACAGGCAACTCATAGCATACAATACATATATCTCATAGCATACCAGACCTTCCGGTCACACATAGACACCCTTCCATGTACAGTATAGTGAGAAGACTCACCTCAGATGTCTCGGTAAACCTCTGACTCGGTAGAAATACAATCTAGCCTCCTCCTAATCACATAAAGTAAATACTCTCATAAATACATCTCTCGGGACTAGACTCAACCCTCTCTTGGCACCCTCAGAAGGGCAAAAGACCATTTTACCCCTCTTTGACTCAAAGGCCACATTGTTGACCAAAACCTAAAAGACAACAAAAGTCAACGGTCAAACGTTGACCCGTCTCGTCGAGTGCACTTGGGCGACTCGGTGAGTCTACACGTGTCCACTAACTATATAGTCTCGCTTGGCACGTCGAGTTCCTCCCCTTGCTCGACGAGTCACACCTGGCATGAATCGCGGGGCCACCCCGACTCAACTCGCCGAGTTTCAAGATCAACTTGGCGAGTTCCCCTTTAAACTCCAGCCTGTAATCCCCCCTGACTCAATAAGTTATTCCCTCAAATCGGCAAGTCCACTCACTAAGTGATTCACGGTAAACCGTAACCCTACTCGCCGAGTCTACCCTTGCACTCGGCGAGTTCATGCCATGCACAAACTCAAATGGCCTCCTGAGGTCAGATATGTTCCTTGAATCCATAGATCTAACCTTCCCAAGCCTGATAAACACATAAAGTTTCAAACTAGACACTCATGGGACGTCTAAGAGGCTTCACTTGATGATTTTGTCCCAAAAGTAACATCCTTAGCTCAACACCTCCATATCTCAACATAAAGAAAGCTGAAATAAGCTCTATAGACCACTATGGGTCCAGATCTGAAGTATCAAAGTGAATAGGGGCCATATCCTCACAATCTTCTTCCAATAAAGGTCATAAAACTCTACAACTACGGATTCCTTCCACAAAACAGATAAAGGGGCGATAATATACCTCAACGATGAAGTCTCTTGCTCGAAATCCACATATACACAACCTCCTTGGTCTCCTCTAAGCTGGAAACACCTCCTTCTTGCAAGAATCAACCACAAAGATCAAGAAATGGCTCTTATCCTCTCACAAACGCACTAGCTCCTTTAGGGTTTCTCTCTGGGGTTTGGTAGCCGCAAATGACGGCCGTAAGGGCCTTTAAATAGTTCCCAAACCTAGGAAATTAGGGTTTCCTTAAACAACGAGGACTCGTCGAGTCCACCTCATGAACTCGCCGAGTCCAACCATGAACCCGGATGAGAATCTGTGACCCTACTTGGCGAGTCTAAGCACCAACTCGCCGAGTCCCCTCACAACCTCCAAAAATAAAAGAATAAAATAATATACCTGGGAATCAGGATGTTACAGTTTGAACCCCAATTGGGGGAGAACTAATTATTTATGGAGAGGGTACCAGGGTTGGATCAGCCTTTTGTTTTCTTGCTAGGATCGACAATATTTACATAATGGGTGTGTGGGTTACCTTGTATATGTGGTAAACATTCGGGTTGAGAGGGAGTTCTGGATTCTTGATGTTCCCGTAGTCAGGGAGTTCCCAGATATGTTTATGTAGGAATTACCGTGTGTGCCCCTTGAGAGGCAGGTTGAGTTCAGGATCGATTTGGTCCCTTGTGTGGCTCCAACTACTAAGCCTCCATACCGATTAGGACCACCAGGGGTGTAGGAGTTGTCCTCTCAGCTTCAGTAGCTATTGGGCAAGCCGTATATCAGACCGAGTAGTTCACATTAGCGAGAACCGATCTTGTTGTGAAGAAGGATAAGTCTCACCGTATGTGTATTGATTATCGGGATTTGAATAAGTTAACGGTGAAGAACCGTTACCTACTTCCGTAGATTGATGACCTCTTGATCAGTTACAAGGTGTATCTTGGTTCTCCAAGACCAATTTGAGGTCAGGGTATCATTAGATGAGGGTCAGATAAGAGGACATAGAGAAGACATTGTTTCGGACTTGTTATGGTCAATACGAGTGGTGATGTCGTTTAGGCTCGCCAATGATCCTACGACATTTTATGGATTTAATGAATCGAGTGTGCAGATCAATGCTCAATCGATCAGTTATTGTTTTCATCGATTACATCCTAGTCAATTCCAATACCAGGGAGCAGCATGAAGAGCACCTTTGAGAGCTTCTAGGAGCTTTTAGGCGGGAACGGTTGTATGCCAAGTTCTCGAAGTGTGATTTTTGGTTATGGGAGGTCCAGTTCTTAGGACTCCTCGTTAACCAAAATGGGATTTTGGCCGACCCGGCCAAGATTAAGGTTGTTATGCAACAGGAGGTCCCGAAGTCCTCCTCGAAGATCAGGAGTTTTATGGATTTAGCAGGGTATTATCTGAGATTTATTTAGGATTTCTCTAAGGTTTTTGTACCCCTCATTCATCTGACGAGGAAGGGTGTGGATTTTCGCTGGGGGGATAAGCAGCAAGCCTCATTCGAGACAATGAGACAGAAGTTATATGAGACCCTAGTGTTAACTCTTCCTGAAGGTGTTATGGACTTTGTTTTATATTGTGATGCATCCATCACCGATTTGGTGAAACTACTCATACATACAATGAGGGTGATTGCTTATGCTTCTAGGAAGTTGAAGCTGCATAAGGTTTGATATCCGATGCATGATCTGGAGTTGGGGCGGTGGTTTTTGACATCAAGATTTGACAGCATTATCTGTATAGGGTCTAGTGTACCATCTACATGGATCATAAGATTTTGAGATATCTCATGGATCAATCTAATCTAAACATGAGACATCGTAGGTGGCTTATGGTGGTAAAGGATTGTGACTGTGAGATTCTATACCACCTAGGGAAAGAAAATGTGGTCGCTAATGCTTTGAGTCGCAATATGGTTCTTCTATTGGGAGCTTTTGTATGAGGATTTCTATTGATTCACCACTTCTAGATTTGTTTAGGAAGGCTCTGGCTCAAGGAGTCAAGAAACATAATTGGAAGTAGGAGAGAATCAGGGGTGAGATCAACAGGTTTTCTACCGATAGCCTTGGATTATTGAACCGATGCAGTCGGCTTCACGTACCAGATTTTGCCAGGATCAAACGGTTGTGCTGCAGGAGGCACATACGTCCAGATTCTCGATACACCCTGGAGCTATGAAGATGTATTGGGATTTGGGACATAGTTATTGATGGATGTGTATGAAGAGAGAGCTAGCGTGTTATGCTAAGAGGTGCTTGACCTGTCAGACGATTGAGGCTGAGCACCAAAGTTCGCATGACAAGCTTCGGCCTTTGGAGGTTCCCATGTGGAAATCTGAATAGATTACCATGGATTTCATCACCAAGTAACCTCGGATGGCTAAAGGATTTGATGCGATATGGGTTATAGTGGACCGTCTGACCTAGAGTGCCCACTTTCTACCTATTCCGGAGATTCATTCAAGATTTCTCCAAGAATGCGGTTCCTTTGACCCGGTTGACGAAGAAGACAGTCACCTTCCATTGGAGGCCTTAGCAACATGAAACTTTTAGGACTCTAAGGAATAGATTGTGTGAGGCACCGATTCTAACCTTTCCTGAGGGTGTTGAGGATTTTGTGGTATATTGTGATGTATCAATCATAGGTTTGGGTGCAGTTTTGATGTAGCACGGTCATGTTATCACTTACTCTTCGAGGCAGCTAAAGCCTCATGAGGAAAACTACCCTACACATGATTTTGATTTGGAGGTTATGGTCTACACCCTCAAGATTTCATGACATTACCTCTATGGGGTATGATTTAATATTTACACAGATCACAAGAGTCTAATATATCTTATCGATCAGCCGAATCTGAACATGAGGCGTCGTAGATGGTTGGATGTGGTGAAGGATTATGATTATGAGATCCTTTATCACTCAGGGAAGGACACCGCGGTGGCCGATGCTCTCATCCGCAAGGCGAGTACTGCCCCGATCAGGGATGTGTGTTTGAGGATGACCGTGATTACCCCGCTCTTAGAGCATATTCGATAGTCTCATGTTGAGGATATGATGGAAGAACACCGGAAGATTAAGAGCATAGTGGATTAGGTGGTTTCTTTTTATTATGATATTCGGGGATTATTTACCCTTCATTGGAGGCTCTGAGTTCAATATTATGGGGGTGTGCGATAGTTCTTGATGGGAGAAGCACATAATTTGAGGTTTTCTAATCATCCGGGGGCAACAAAGATGTACAGAGATCTCCGATCTGACTATTGGTGGCCATGCATGCAGCAGGATGTGGCTTGGTATGTGGAGAGGTGCTTGACTTCCAAGAAAGTCAAGGCTGAACTGTAACGACGTAAATTTTAAAAAAAAATTTTCATTTTTAAACCATACTTTTAATCATTAAAAACAATATCAAAACATAATGTGTCCAATGTCATCATAACAAAACAATTCCCAGAATCTTAAATGTAAACTCTATGAGTGTGTACTGATCATGCCAGCGCCTTCTCGCGATCCGCGTTGGTACCTAAAACACATATCACAACAAATGTAAGCATAAATGCTTAGTGAGTTCCCCAAAATACCACATACAACACATACGCCTTTCCAGGCCATAACTCTGTGGGACCTCTGGTCCAAGTGTCTCAGGGGACTTCCGTCCCGAATCCCGGTAGACCTTCCGGTCCTACCCGTATCGACCATCAGGTCCGTAACCTCTTGACCTTCCGGTCCATATCATCTTGAACTTCCGGTCCTTATCATACATAACATACATATCACATAACAGCATACAACACATACATCTCATAGCATATAAGGCCTTTCGGTCACACATAGGTACCCTTCCAGGTACAGTGTAGTGGGAAGACTCACCTCGAATGAAGTCGGATAAAATCTTGTGCTCAACGTACCGAACTAGCCTCTTCCTATCATTCAAATAACATTCCCGATCAATACTCTCTCATAGTCTCATCCCTAAGGATTGGGTAGAAGACCATTCTACCCTTCCCTGAATTCTCTTGAATCAGTCTTGACCAAAACCCTAAGGTCAACAGAAGTCAACGGCCAAACTTTGACCCGACTCGTCGAGTGCTTATGGGAGACTCGGCGAGTCCATGCGGGTCCTCTGAATCCTTCTAGCCCCTCATGGCACGTCGAGTCGTCCCTACACTCGACGGGTTCCCCCTGCCACGAATCGCGGGGCAACCCCGACTCAACTCGTCGAGTCCACTTATGAACTCGGCGAGTTGCCTCCATGATCATACTCAAATAACCTTCTGAGGTCAGATTTACTTCTCTAATCTATAGATTTGACCTTCCCAAGCATGATAATCACGTAACGGTTCAAACTTTAGGCCCATGCATCACACTATCACCTCTATATGCCAAATAACCCTTAATATGATAACCTAAGCCCCAAACTCATAAAGGACTGCATAAAGCTGGAAAATAGGGACTCTCTGGACCTTTCAAGGTCCAGATCTGATGATATTGACACAAGGGGACATCACATACACTAGATCTCTTACCAAAAAGAAGAGAAAAATCCCTAGATTCATGAAATATATTACTCAATGAAAATGGACATGAATCCTTACCTCCCACAGCAGCTCTACATCAAATGATGGAAGATTTGAGTCCCACAAGACTACCTAGCTCGACATCCACCCTTCCCTTTACTAAAACACACCAAAATATTGATGAATCAGCCCTCCTCTTGCACTACAAACGTTTTCTCTGCTCTCTAGGGTTTCTCAGGGGTGCAATGTCCACAAATGCAGACCATAAAGGCCTTTAAATAGGGTACAGACCCCGAGATTTAGCGTTTCCGCTACCAACGCAGACTCGTCGAGTCACCAAACTGACTCATCGAGTCCAATCATTAATCCAGTGATCAAATCTCGATCCTACTTGACGAGTCTAGGCGCCAACTCGTCGATTCCTTCTCTTTAACTCAAAAATATTGAACAATATAGAATACCTGGGAACCCAGATGTTACATGAGCATCAGCGACAACACGACAAAATGGAGCCGTTGGGTGTTCCTGTTTGGAAATGGGAAGAGATTATGATGGATTTTATCACGAGGTTACCATGGACAACGTGTTAAGTAGATTTGATATGGGTTATCGTGGATTGACTGAAAACAAGTGTGCACTTTATTTCGATTCAGAAGAGTATCTCAGCCGAAAAGCTTGCCGACATCTACATTCGAGAGGTTATGGCACAACATAGGGTGCCGGTTTTGGTGGTTTTTTATAGGTATTTTCGGTTTACTTCCAGGTTCTGGAAGAGATTTTATGAGGAGTTGAGCAGTCTTCTGCATATCAACACGGCTTCCCACCAACAAACTGATGGTCAGAGCGAGCAGACTATCCTGACATTAGAGAACATGCTTCGGGCATGTGTACTAGATTTTGGCAGGAGTTGGGATATGTATCTCCCTTTGGCGGAGTTTTCGTATAACAACAACTATCACACTAGCATTAATAGACCTCCTTTTGAGATGCTCTCTAGGAGGAAGTGTAGGACCCCGATATTCTAAGGGTGAGGTCTGTCAGTGGGTTATGGGGATTACAGAGGTGGTACTCAAAACGATGGAACCGATTCAACAGGTTCCCGGCAGACTTCAGACATCGTAGAGTCGACAAAATAGCTATGTTGATAGGCGTCGATCAAACCTAGAGTTCCAAGTTGGGGACTTGGTACTCTTGAAGGTGTTACCTTGGAACAGTGTAATCTAACTTAGGAAGCAGGGTAAGCTGGGCCCTAGGTATATTGGTTTTTTGAGGGTTTTAGCCCGGGTGGGCAGGGTTGCGTATCATTTGGATCTACCCAAGGAACTCAATCAGATTCACAACACCTTTCTTGTTTCCTAGTTACGAAAATGTTTGGTCGACGATTCAACAGTACTTCCATTGGAAAACATTCAGGTGGATAATCGCTTGAATTGTATAGACAGAGACTAGTGGCGATCGATGACATGAGGATGAAGACTCCATGAAAAAAGGTTATGAATCTCGTGAAGGTGCAATGCCAACATTGAAAGGGTTCAGAGTGGACGTGGGAGACTGAGGATGAGATAAGGGATAATTATCCAGAGTTATTTGTAGCAACAGACTTTGAGGACGAAGTCTAATTCAAGTGGGGGAGAATTGTAACACTTGATTCAAGGGATTTTACATTTTCACCCTTGGAATGATAACGGTTTCCAAAATTGGTCCCTTAAGGAATTAAATGAAAATTTGGAGGATGTGTGCGTATGTTGAGTGTACGTCTATTATGATGGACATACATGGTCATGGATTAAACCCTAATTTTTAGGTTTGGGCCCTATTTAAACAACCTTAAGCCCCAATGTTCTCTTATTACCAGCTTTCATTGCCCCCCTTAAGCCTCATTTTGAAACCCCTAACCCATTTAAGAGATATTTAACCCATGTGTGTGTGTTTTAGTGGGTGTTTGGTGAATCTTGAAGAAGAAGAAACTTAATGAAGGAGCATTGATCAACTTAAAGCTTGTAGATATAGAGTTTACTCACCTTCCTCAGCTTCATAGAGGTATAAAGTCTTGACCTTGGTTATTCTATGCTTCGATCTAGATCTTATGGAGTTTTGGACATATTTTGGTCTCATCAATGAGTTCTAGTTAGTAAATGTCACTCCAGTAGTTTTGAGTTGCTCCTTATGATGTCTATTAGGTCCCTAGTCCATAAAGTTTGCATATTGATGGTTGTAGATCAACCATGCATGGCTTAATGCTCATTTGGTGAAAGTAGAATGCTAAATCTATGGTTTGAGTCTCTTCGAGCCATGCAAAGGCATCAAGTTGGTAAATTTATCGTTTAAGACATTCCCTAAGTTCTATATCTGCAAAATGGATGTTTGGACTTCAAGCATTACGTGGTTAATGATTTTTTAGCCAGTAGGGGCATACATCGAGCATACTCCAGTATACGATGAGCGTAGGCAGCTAATGCCCCATAATTTCTTGGTCGTGGAGCTGTACGCTAGGAGTACCCAGGTAGTACGCTAAGTGTACTTATCAAGGGGCCATTTTGTGCTTATGCTTTTGGGTCACTTTTGGACTCTAGGCTTTGGGCTCTTGTTGGGCCAAACATTTTTATTAATTCATGCCATTGTTAGGCCTTTATGGATTTGGGCCATTTTGGGCTACGAGTGTTTTTGGGTTTATGCAACAGTTAATTGGGCCAATTAAGGGGAAGGGTAAAATGGTCTTTTACCCTAGGAGTCAGGGTGAGTGAATTAAAGTCCTGATTGGTTAGTGCGGGGATTCTATAGTTCAATAGTCCAACCATCTATTTGTATGTGGGGTGAAATAGACCCATACTGTTGAAAAATACCAATTGGTTCAAAAAGACTCAGGGTGAAATAGACCTGGTACAACCTTGTTCTAACATAAGAGTTCAAATAGACTCGGGGGTGAAATAGATTCGGGGTTAAAATAGACCCGATACAGCCTTGAGCTAATGTATATGTATGGTATGCGGTATTTTGGGGAACTCGTTAAGCTTTGTGCTTACGGTTTTCAACTTATGTTTCAGGTACTTCCGGTTCAAAAGGGGAAGTGTAACACTCGAAAAATCATGACCAAAAATTTCAATTTTAATTAAGTAGCTTATAAAATTGTATACTGAAAAACATCATCGATATCATATCATCCCATAATTCCATAATTCAAATGTCATAAAACATGTTTTGGAATAATAATAGTTTCAGAGTACAATCCCAAGAACACCATAGTGCGGAATCATGTGTGTGCGATGCGTTGCTACCGTGTCGGTTCCTTCCCCTTTGTCGAAGAGGTACCTGAAACAAAACTGAAAATTGTAAGCACAAAGCTTAGTAAGTTCCCCCATCATACCACATACCATATAACATGCATATTGTTGGGCAATTCTGGGGTGCTCGACCTACCCTGTCTGGCAATTCTGGGGTGCCAACCTACCCTGTCTGGCAATTCTGGGGCGCCGACCTACCATGTGTAGCAATCATCGGGCGCTGACCTACCCTCCGGTTTATCTCAACCGGCTAAGGGGGCTATTTCACCACCTACCACTACCACATAATAACATTGCATAAACATACTTTTAGACATATCCGCCACTATCTATGTCGTCTGTCTCATGTCAAGGAACTCCCTGGCCAGCTGCTGGAGCTCCACAGCCGGCGCGAACTCAGCCCGAAACCGGGCCACAAAATCTGACCAAGTCATAGCCTCAATGGCTGAGGCTCCCAAGGAATCACCAACTGACTCCCACCAATCTTTGGCTCTGTCTCTCAAACAACCTGCAGCATACCGGACCTTCGACCCCTCAAGGTAAAAGCTCATCAACTCAGCAAACTCCATTTCTGCGATCCATCTCTTGGAAACAATGGGGTCCTTCACCCCGTGGAAGTCTGGCGCACCGCATCCACAGAAGTCCTTAAAGGATAGTGTGTGCGCCCCTGACTGGCTAGATGCCCATTCACTCCTAAACGCCTGAGGCGATCCTCCATCAGCTTGATAATTCCCTCCTTGATCGACCTGAAAATCACCGGGGTCGACTCAAGGATGCCTCTAGTATCTCAGAAGCAATGAAATCACGTAGTCCCTCATCAACTAGCTCGACACCTGATCCTAACCCTGAACCTCCTCCTCTGTGTCATGTAATCATCACCATTCTGAAGCAAAACATATAATTGTCAGGGTCATACATAACCTCGAGAGGTCTCACATACTACAAGTTCCCTGGTTCTATCTCAGCCCTCCATGACTTGAGTACGGATCCTCTGCTTCTAGTACTACGGCCCCATACTACCTTCCACATATATCCATACTTTGCTCAAGGATTGCCTTGATTTTACCAAGTCCCTTTTACCACTACCGCTTTTTGCACTAATCTCCTCCTAGGCTTACCCTAGGGTAACTCTCCGACCTACTCTCCGCCATCAGCTGCACAAGGAATTCCTACCACCTTTACCAAACTAGCTTGCGAATACCATTACAAATTGCTAAGACTAGATAATTGTTCGAATGAGAGGTCCTACCCTACAACGGTTGGACTCAAACAAGAGTTGCGCAATAGGGCTAGACCTATCCTTCTGAAATTATTTTTTCCTCGTAATATGTAACTTAACGTATCCATTTACTAGTTAGGTAAACATAACTAGCACTCCTAAAAGCACGAAGCAAGCAGCATTCGAGCATTGAGTAACCATACCAAGCATATCCTATTCATGTCATCATATTACTGACTAATTAGTTCTAGCATGTAGCTCAATAAGCACATATAGCAGGCACATAAGGCATCTTCCTAGATCCTTAGCCCTAACCTAGCATGCTAATCTGATACAAATACAACAGACATATAAGGCATCATTCCTAGATCGTTAGCTCTAATCTAGCATGCGGTTCTCATAATCATATCCCATCATAACATAACATGTGTGGGTATCTTGGGAAAACTTACTTGAGCTTGGCCGGTTGCACGCATCACACACCTTGTTCTTTCTCAAAACCTTTTTATCTTAATTTTTTAGAAAAATCATTTTCTTGCTAAAAATTTTGAAACCCTCGATTTAAGTCCGGACGCCCCCGAAGGTGTGTCCTAATCCCTCAAATGAAGGCTCTGATATCAACTTGTAACACCCCAAAAATCATGACAAAAAATTTAATTTTTAATTAAGTAACTTATAAAATTGTCTACTGAAAAACATCATTGATATCATATCATCCCATAATTCCATAATTCAAATGTCATAAAACATGTCGTGGAATAATAATACTGTCAGAGTACAATCCCAAGAACATCATAGTGTGGAATCATGTGTGTGCGATGCACTGCTACCATGCCGGCTCCTTCCCCTTCGATGAAGAGGTACCTGAAACAAAAATGAAAATTGTAAGCACAAAGCTTAGTGAGTTCCCCCATCATACCGCATACCATCTAACATGCATATTCTCGGGCAATTTTGGGGTGCCCGACCTACCCTGTTTGGCAATTTTGGAGTGCCGACCTACCCTGTCTTGCAATTCTACACTGCTGACCTACCCTGTCTGGCAATTCTGGGTGCCTGCCTACCCTCTGGTTTATCTCAACCGGCTACGGGGACTATGTCACCCCTACCACTACCACATAATATCATATCATAAACATACTTTCATACATATCTGGGGTGCCCGACCTACCCTTCGGTCCTTACGACCGTAACATGGGGACTATTCCCCTTACTATCTACTATCACATCATATCATGCTAGCACATAATCATAATAGAGAGCAACATACCAAATAATTATCACAAAGAAAATTATCTCTACTATAACTCTTGCTATTGGGCCAACCTTGTGCCTTAGAGTCACTTCTATTGGAAGTTAACTCACCTCAATGTCGTGAAGTGTTTGAACGGTCCTTGGTTTCGGGATCAACTCCTCTCGATTCCTACACATAACAATTTTCCTTAATTACCATTTCATGGTCAACTCATGTCAAAGTCAAAGCCAAGGTCAACTCCTTGGTCAAAGTCAACTATGGGTCAAAGTCAACATTTGGTTGACTCAGCTCGTCGGGTTGACCCACTAACTCGCTGAGTCTTTCAAGAACTCGCCGAGTTCTCCTTCATATAAGGTCGGGACTTTCTACCACTGAATCGTTGAGTTCATCCTTGAACTCGTCTAGTACTTCTTCATGCAAGAAGGTACTGTTGGATTAGGTGTCTATGTTCATAACTATTTCTGTAATGTACTTAACCCGATTAGCATGGTCCATTTGGGTTGCATGGCATCATGCAATTGGATAGACTAAAATGAGAGAAATAACACTTAAGGTTTATTAATATATTATAAGTTCTAATATATTAATAATATTATTTAATTAGTATTGATCAAGAATTAATTTGGAATTAATTAAGTGATCAAAAGAAGACTAATTAAATATATGGGTTGATTGTGTAAATCACCCATACTTGTATAGTGGACTAATGCTCCATGGATTATCAAGTTGGGCTAAAACCCATAGGATGCTCCATGGTGTTTTTCTACCCATGGATCCAAGAAATGAAGACTCATGTCAATTAGGGTTTACATGGTGTAACCCTAATTATGGCATACGATATAAGAAACATGTTGTAGACCAAAATCGGCACTAGTGAGAACAAGAGGGCATAGCCGATTTTAGAAGTGTTATATTTTCTCAAGGTTATTCCAAGTGTATTTGGTGTTGTGTGAGACATTTGAGGCATCACACTTGAGGTGCTAGGGTCACAAGGTTCTCAAGGAATTTAAGAAACTAAAGGTATGTATTTCTTACTATCTTTTATGTTTAAAAGTTCTCCATGTATGCTAGATAGGTTATGAACCTTGGAAAAACAATTTTGAATGTATCATAGATAAAACATAGATCCAAGGTTTCTAGGGTTGCATGTACACCATAGGAGTGTTAGAATGCTCAAAACCCTACAGTGGTATCAAATCCTAGGCTTGTTTGCTTGGTATTTGATGCAAAATTGTGAAAAAGGATGAAAATCTTGCTGTCTGGATAGTGGAATCACTAAGTCCATGGGGGGAGACTCGACGATTTCAAGCACAAGTTCATCCTACTCGATGAGTAGGAGCCTCTGACTGTAGATTTTCGACTTTTGCTGCTGGAAATGGACTAGAAACATTACCCTAAACTGTTTTGGTGTTTTAAAACTTGTTTTAGATGGTGTAATGGTCGTTCTAATCCATTTTCAATGGCTAATATCAAATTTTCATGTGTATATGTGTTCATATGTTCTTGAAATTTTGATAGGAATATTCATGTTCTTATGAGTTCTTGATAGATCATAGGAATTACTTGTTAAAATTGTTTAATGTTTAATTCATGATCATTATGTGTTTTAATGGAATCCATAATTTGTCCTCAAGTTATGGATTACCAAAAGTCTTTCTTTTAAAGTCCATTAAAGAAACACATAGGTTACATATAATGAAAAGTCACTCATTTTATTACATCATTAAATCATAAGTTATGAAATGAAAAGTTCTGTAAAGTTACAAAACTTGCCCTCAAGTTTTGGAACATGTAAAGTTACTCTAAAAACTTTAGTTCCAACCCCTAGAATTTTAAAAGTTAAAATTCAACCCTTATACTTTATAATATTATAAGTTTAATAATAATTATATATGTATAAGAAAAAGTCGTCTTACCGTTAGTAGGCCTCATTCACAAAGTCGGTTTATAAGGGGGGGGGGGGGGGTATAAGGTTGCTACCTATAAAATGGCAGCTTAATGGGTGTCCACTCTCACCCCTCACTTCCTTGATCGGTGGAGGGTCGTTAGCCGAACGGGTAAGACAAGGACTTTAAATCTTCATTAAAAGTATGATGAATATAAAGTAACTAAATGTTTTTTATAAATTCCCAATCTTAGTTACTTTAGGAAAATGTGAATAAGGTGCTAACCTATGAAATTACACTTTGCACTTTGATTGAGTCGTTAGTGGAGCGTGTGTGGTTAATCGGCACACTAACATGGACTTAACAAGGTGGGAAAAGGGTAACTTAATATATATCATAGTATTGGTGGAGCGCGTGTGGTTAACCGGCGCATCGATTGATGGGTAAATATTAAGGGTACCAAGTAATTTGCATGGTTACTTCACACCTTGTTTTGTGATCCTCAGCATCCCAGTCACAAAACCTGAAGGGCACACTCGAGATTGAAACATGTCATTGAAAAGTTCAATGAATCTCAAAGAATTTAAGAGTTTCAAAACCAATTAAAACCTAATAATTTATTTCATTTTTCATGGTGGAAATTGGTGAATCGTCATTCACCTACCTTCAAATATTTTATAGCTTGGATTACAGCATCCCTCTTCTAAGTTATAAAATATTGTGTTGGGTCCTAGCCTTAATATTACATTTGGGTGTTTAATTAAGGATTGTCTTTATATCTAATCAAAACTTGTCTTTTCTTCTTTTCATATGTCTTCCAACAACGCTACTTCTGGATCAAACCCTACCAGCTCCTTCTCTCTCATGAACCTTTGTGGGAGAGTCATCTTTAATGGTTCCAACTTTATGGATTGGATCCAAAACATCAGGATGTTCACTCACTATGAGGACAAGGAATATGTCCTTGATAAGGAGCTAAAGGAAATTGATGAGTCCAGTGCTACTCCCCAAGAGATCGCTGACTTTAGGACTCATGAGAGAGATGCCACCAAAGTCGCATGCATCATGATGGCCATAATGACAGTTGAACTCCAGAAGTCCTATGAGGACTATTACCCTTTTGAGATGCACCAAGACATGATGGAAAGATACCATTAGAGTGCTCGTCAAGAGCGGTATGAAATAATCTCCTCCATGATAACAACACAGATGAAGGATGGTGAACCCATCACGGGCCACATGCAGAAAATCCAAAGGTATGTGGACCGTTTGCTGAAACTGAATGTGAATTTTCCTGAGGAGTTGGCAATAGATATCATTTTGCACTCCTTACCATCGTGCTATGATCAATTCCAAATGACATACCACATGAACAAGGAGGAAGTTACACTCAGCAAACTTCAAGGACTTTTGAAGACCGTGGAAAGTGGTCTTAAAGGTAAGTTGGTTGTTACCACTCCTAATCCTACCGCGGCCCCCGTCTTGGCAATCGGGTAAGGCAATGGAAAGAAGAGGAAGATCCCTTCGAAGGGCACCAAGGGGAATACCCTTGATAGCTCCTCTTCAAGTGGAACCAAGAAAGGTTTCGTCACTCCTTCTGCTAACCCTAAAGAGGCGGAATGCTTCTAATGCCATGAAAAGTCGCACTAGAAGCGAAACTGCCCAAAGTACCAGCAAGATGTGAAGGATGGGAAAGTTAAACCCAACCATGCAGGTACATACACTATATTGTCTAATAATTCACCCGATTCTAATTCTTGGGTCCTTGATATAGGTTGTGTTATTCACATATGTACTTATTTGCAGGGACTAAGAAGAAGTGAGAATGTGGAGCATAGAAGATAAACTTGATCATGGGGAATAGGAAAGCTTCACCTGTCACCAAGATTGGAGTTTATTCTTTCTTGCTAAGTAGTGAATTAGTATTAGATTTGAATAAATGTTGTTACTCGTCTAAAATGGTGAGAAATATTATTTTCTTTCATGGTTTGTACAGACAAGGTTTTACCTTTTCATTTGATAATGATAGTGATGGTATTAATGCTTTCTTTAATAATGTTTTTTTTATTTTAAAGCATTACCTTGTGATGGTGTATATGAAAGTGTATCATTTTTTATAACCTAGGAAATAATGTACTGTGTATCGATTCTTCCACTAGCTTGGATAAAGCATCTTTATGGCATTGTTGTCTTGGACATGTAAGCAAGAAACACACAGGCCAACTCCAAAAGGATGGAGTCTTGGAGTCATTTGACCTAAACTCAGATGATAGTTGTGAATCTTGTTTTCTTGGGAAAATGACAAAGTCACCCTTCACTAGTACTTGTGCTAGGGGTGGGGGTTTGTTGGACCTCATACACACTGATGTGTGTGGACCCTTCAGAACCTCCACAAGAGATGCTAACCGCTTTTATTTGACTTTTACTGATTATTTTAATAGATAGGGATATGTCTACTTAATTAAGCATAAGTCAGAGACCTTTGAAAGATTCAAAGAGTTCAAGAAGGAAGTGGAGAATCAGTTGGGCAGGAACATTCACATTCTACGATCCGATCGAGGTGGTGACTATCTTAGTACAGTGTTTCTTGACTATCTTAAGGAATGTGAGATTATCTCACAATTGACATCTCCCAGGACACCACAACTTAATGGTGTGGCTGAGAGGCGCAATAGAACCTTGTTGGATATGGTTCGTTCCATGATGAGTCGAGCTTTGTTACCAATCTCATTTTAGGGGTATGCCTTAGAGAATGCCGCCCATATCCTTAATCTAGTCCCCACAAAGAAGGTTGCCAAAACATCTCATGAGATGTGGATCGAAAAAGTTCTTAATCTGGACCACAACAAGATTTGGGGTTGCGAAGCTTTCATAAGGTGAGAGTCTCACGATAAGCTCGAACCTCGAAGTGAGAGGTGTATTTTCATCGGCTACCCATAGAGATCCTTTGGTTACCTCTTCTACAGACCTAGTGATAATGTGGTCTTTGTAGCAAGGAGAGGAGTCTTTCGCAAGAGAGAATTCATGAGCCAAGGAAAAAGTGGGAGGCAAAGTGACCTTGAAGAAATTCAAGAGTCAAATGGTGAAGGAACCTCAAACCCTAGCAATCAACCTGAGGAGGAAACTCCTGTTGATCAGACAGATGAGTCTGTACCTCTGAGGCATTCCACGAGAGTTAGGAATGCACCTGAGCATTATTATGGTTTTCATTTTACCGCGGAAGGTGATACACTTATCGGTGATAGCACACTAGTAAGTCTGGATGAACCTAACAGCTACACTAAAGCCATGGCACGCCCTAAGGCTGCTAAATGGAAAGAGGCTATGGACATCGAGATACAATCCATGTATGACAATCAAGTTTGGAACTTGGTTGAAAATGTACCAGGTCGTATGACAGTCGGGTGCAAATGGATCTTCAAGAAGAAGACCAACATGGATGGTAATGTACACACTTATAAGGCGCGACTAGTTGCAAAGGGCTTTTATCAAACTCCGGGAGTTGACTATGATGAGACCTTTTCACCAGTAGCGAAGATTAAGTCTATCAGGGTTATGTTAGCCATTGCTGCATTTCATGATTATGAAAGATGGCAAATGGATGTCAAAACCAATTTCCTTAATGGAAAGTTGGTTGAGGATGTCTACATGAGTCAGCCAGAGGGTTTTGTCAGTACAGAGTACCCTAATAGAGTGAGTAAACTTGAGAAAACCATTTATGGATTAAAGCAAGCACCTTGCAGATGGAATCTTTGCTTCGATGAGAAAGTCAAAGAGTTTGACTTTTCGGGGAGTGAAGATGAATATTGTGTATATGTCAAGGCTAGTGGGATTATCGTCAGCTTTTTGGTACCGTATGTGGATGACATACTACTCATAGGAAATGACATCCCAACTCTGCAGGAAGTTAAGTCATGGTTTGGGAAGTGTTTTGCTATAAAGGACCTTGGAGAAGCTGCCTATATCCTAGGGATAAGGATTTTGAGAGACGGGAGTAAAAGACTAATTGGACTTAGTCAGAGTACCTATTTGGAGAAGGTGTTGAATAGATTTAGCATGCAGAATTCCAAGAAAGAAGAGTTACCGATCCAGAGTAATGCTAGACTAACTCAGAGTCTGAGTACAAAGGCTGAGATAGCAGAAATGAGTCGAGTACCGTATGCTTCCTCTGTAGGCTCGATCATGTATGCTATGACTTGTACTCGTCCTAATGTGGCCTTTGCATTGAGCATGGTCAGCAGATAGTAGGGGAACCCTGGCAAGGCTCACTGGACAGCAGTAAAGAACATACTCAAGTACCTGTGGAGGACTAAGGATTGGGTCCTTACCCTCGGTGGGAGTGATGACTTGAGAGTATTGGGGTATAGTGATGCTAGCTTTTAGACTGACAGGGATAATATCCGCTCTAAGTCAGGCTGGGTCTTTACCTTAAACGGAGGAGCAATTTCATAGTATATAGCGGCAAGCGAGGAAGCAAAGGGGGCTATATGGCTAAAGATCTTCATTGGAGATCTTGGAGTTGTACCGACTATAAAGGATCTTGTGGAGATTTTTTGTGATAGTGAAAGTGTAGTTGCCTTAGACAAAGGAACCAAGGGATCATGGGAGATCCAGACACATCGACAGAAAATACCATTTCCTCAGACATCGAATAGAAGGACTCCTCGTGGCAAAGAAGGTATCATTGGATGAGAACCCAACAGATCCCCTCACGAAGGGACTCGTTAGGGTTAAGCATCTCCAGCATGTGAGACGCATAGGGCTGAAGGATGATATTAGTTTTAGTAGTTAGATAGCTTTAAAATGTGCAAAATGTAATTGACATTTGATGATGAATAAAAGTTGTATTTATTCATGATTAAAGTGTTGCTATCCTTTGTCAATCGTTTACTATCATTTCATTTTTCATGTTTTGACTTCCAGAATAATTATGTTATGTTATTTCATATTATTCAAATTCTCCACAGTCGGTCATATGTCGAAAGTAGATATGAATTAAGACTGTCATGAGGTTGGCTTGTAGAGGGCTATATGGTTAGACATAGCAAGAGATGCTACAACACTTCATGAGTGCTCATAAGTTTTGAGTATTGGATTCAACCTACGCTCACTGGTATCATTTCATGGAATTTATCTCGAGTGATCGTGAGACGGTAATATCATATAAGTCTTTAAACCTAGAGATATGACTTATTGCCTATGAGTTGGTTATACATTGATTATACGAAGTCGCATTGGTAACTTGATGTTATAAAACGTGCCTTTGTGTATGATTCAACAAGTAGTAGAACAAGTATATGAGTCGAAGTTTATCTGTTCCTTCTTGGATTAGAAGTGATATCTGGGCCCCTCAATGATTATGTGTTGACCCATGTACTGGGTCCAGTCAGAAGTAAGTTGATGTGTTCAATTAAGTTTTTTGTCAAACAAATCGGAAATCGGGAAACAAACTGCTGAAAAATAAGTAAGACATTGTTCCATGTATTTTTCCGGGTGATATCTAAAACAGAGGATTATATGATCACTTATCTTAAATGGCGTATCATCATCATCTCAGTTCCGAGAGACTTTGAAAGAGCTACGATTGCTAATCGGTTCCTGAAGTCATTCTTGCAGTTATAGTTATTAGACTTATCCAAGTGGGAGACTGTTGGATTAGGTGTCTAAGTTCATAACTATTTCTGGAATGTACTTGACCCGATTAGCATGGTCCATTTGGGTTCCATGGCATCATGCATTTGGATAGACTAAAATGAGAGAAATAACACTTAAGGTTTATTAATATATTATAAGTTCTAATATATTAATAATATTATTTAATTAGTATTGGTCAAGAATTAATTTGGAATTAATTAAGTGATCAAAATAAGACTAATTAAATATATGGGTTGATTGTGTAAATCACCCATACTTGTATAGTGGACTAATGCTCCATGGATTATCAAGTAAGGCTAAAACCCATAGGATGCTCCATTGTGTTTTTGTACCCATGGATCCAAGAAATGAAGAGTCATGTCAATTAGGGTTTACATGGTGTAACCCTAATTATGACACACTATATAAGCAACATGTTGTAGACCAAAATTGGCACAAGTGAGAACAAGAGGGCATAGCCGATTTTAGAAGTATTATATTTCTCTCAAGGTTATTCCAAGTGTATTTGGTGTTGTGTGAGACAGTTGAGGCATCACACTTGAGGTGCTAGGCTCACAAGGTTCTCAAGGAATTCAAGCAACTAAAGGTATGTATTTCTTACTATCTTTTATGTTTAAAAGCTCCCCATGTATGCTAGATACGTTATGAACCTTGGAAAAACAAATTTACATGTATCATAGATAAAACATTGATCCAAGGTGTCTAGGGTTGCATGTACACCATAGGAATTTTAGAATGCTCAAAACCCTATAGGTACGTCTAGTCCTGGATTCGCCGAGTTCCTTATGAACTTGTTGAGTTCGTCTTCATGCAGTTGGGACTTAGTCTTGAACTCGTCGAGTTCTGTTCTTAAACTTGCCGAGTTCCATGATCTTCAAGCCCACAATGAACCCAATGGCCTGAGTGTTCTTCAAGTACAACACATTGCCCATTATTAGAAGAGGTTTGGGGGAAGCTGCAACCCCACTCGCCGAGTCACATGAGTGACTCACCGAGTCCCTCTATGTCCAAAACTATTCAGTCAACTTTAGTCTAGCTTAATGTATTCAAAACATAGATATGACCTCCTAGCGTCCATATTACACATAAAGTTACAAACTTGACGTTCATGCATGGGGGTATTTGGCTCAAATGGTCCCAAAAAGAGGTTTATATGGTGCATGGAACTCTTAGAGCAATAAAGTTGGCACCTATATGCCATGAGAACCCTCCAAGGTTCAAGATCTGAAGTCAACACTCTACATTACGCTCTAAACCCGAAGGTGACTTAGAAATGCCCCAAAAATGACAAGATTCAAGTCCTAAAGAAGATCTAACAAATGGGAAGTCAAGGTTGATGTTTTTTTACCTCAAACAAGCTAGAAATGCAACTAATCCTCTGTATATACTGCCTCCAACTCGTCGAGCCCCAGAGTAAAAGTTCAAAAATTCTTATTTAAAATACATACCAAGAACCGGCGTTACAGGAAGAACTCGGGATGATTGTAATGTACACACCATGGTTTTCCACTCTACTTGACTCTGATGTATTTTTTCATGATTGTTGATATACTCTAATTTCCTTTACGGTTTCTATAAATAATGTTTGGTTGATGGTTTTATTATTATAAAAACAAAATTTTTGGTTCTAGTTTTTGGGAGGTTACATTCTAGAAGGGTCATGCTGCATCAACCAACAAACGACACGTGATACATGCTGGGAGGGCCGACCAGGCCAGGGCATGGTGCCTGAAACATTTTGTTTAAAATATATTAAAGTAAATTAAATTAAATTAATAAAATAAAATAAAAAATAAAGTAAATAAATACGTAAATAATAAGCCCTATAGCCTCGAGATGTATTATATATTTTATTTTATTTTAGCCCTAAATTCGTAATAATTTATCAGTGTTAGCGTTGTTAGGGCCAGGATCCACAAATCATTCAGGATCCTCAAACGTCATAAGATATTCAGGATCCACAAATATCTCAGGATCCCCACTATTACCATTATTATTATTTACTGACATTTATAATGGTTATATTTCATTCTTAATTAACACATGTGTAAAAACAGTCAAGAAAAGTCTTATTCTCAACAGAGAGTCGTCTCACCTCCTAATGTTTTTTGCCAGAGATCC
This sequence comes from Lactuca serriola, assembly GCF_051521515.1. Taxonomy (NCBI): domain Eukaryota; kingdom Viridiplantae; phylum Streptophyta; class Magnoliopsida; order Asterales; family Asteraceae; genus Lactuca; species Lactuca serriola. The sequence continues at coordinate 169,863,268 of NC_136413.1, forward strand.
TAGCAAGGATCAAGGGCTTTCCTTTTAAACAATCATGTCATTCTCTTTACCTTTCTCTATTGCATAATTCGAACATCACAACCTCTCATTCAATTTGGTTGATTTATACTTGTGTAACTTTTTACCAAAACAACTTGGCGCCCACCATGGGGCCGTGGTGTTCAAAATCCTCGAAAGATCATGTCTACAAAACCGATCATGTTTTCATCCTCCACTCCTTCCATTCCAACCAAAAACTTACCATCTCTTCCGAGTGGACCCCCTGGTTAGAGGAAAGCGCTTGATAATTCATAGAGGAACACCCTTCCGGTCACTAACTAAGGAAGTTTGGGATCTTCAGGACTCCAGGAACCGACTGCTCCAGTCACTACTGCTGAACTCTTTGCTATGATGAGGAAAATGATGCAACAGATGACTCAGCAGCAAGACAACAATAGAACACTACTTAGAGAAGTGGAGAGGATGAAGGCGGAATTTGAGAAATCCCAGGAAAAGATGCTAAAAGTTCTACAACCAAGGATCCTGAACTTCAACAATGCAAGATCCTCAGGAAATCAACAGGGGAACACAGCTCATGCTACAGCTCATCACCCTGGGGGACGACTATGAATAATTGAGAATCTATGATCAACGATCTCGATGAGCCTTTCAATACTCCTAAAAACATTGATTCTAGTGACTTTTTAAACAACAATACTATCAATACTAAATCTATGAATGTTGATGCTGGAATAACTCGAAACATGGCTAGGGAACTTCAGTAGTTCAGACAGACGATCTTAAGCTTACCCAGGGTTGTTCAACGCATACCAGAAGCATCTCCAACAAGTCACAGGATCTCAATATTTGCCCCTGAAATAGTCGATACCGAAGTTCCTAAATGCTTCCATACTCCTAGCATGAAGCCTTACGATGGAACTATGGATCCTGAAAAGCATGTAGCACAATATAGAGAAAGGATGGAGATCATACCCATCCTAATGCACTTGAAGGAAGCTTGCCTATGCAAAGGCTTTGGTTCAACCCTCACGGGATCAACTCTTAAATGGCTGGAAAACGTTATTCCTATTCTATCACTTCATTTTCATACTTAGTCAGTATTTTCAATAACCAGTTTTCTCGTAGCAGAACCTTCAAGAAGATCACTAGTGATCTCTACCAGGTGGTTCAGGATCCTAAGGAACAACTTAGGGATTCAGAAGACCTAGAAAGGAAAGAAAACCTCAAGATAAGGAAGTGACTCGTCGAGTAGATGGGTGACTCGACGAGTAGGAGCGCGAATTTGGTCGCGGGATAAGTGGCCTACTCGACGAGTCAGAAGACTGACTCGGCGAGTTGGTCAGGTTTTAGGAAAACCCTAAATTCGGGACTTATACCATATTTAAAGAGCATTACAACCCTTCTTCAGCCCCCTGGATACCCTTTCACGTCCAGAGCAAAACCTTAGAGTCTCTTTTGAGCTTGTGAGCCATTTCGTGAGTCTTGAACCATTCTTGGAGCTTGGAAGGTGAAGAAGGAGATTGGTGATCCAAGGAGGGAGGAGTAGATCCAGAAGATCCATCATTTGCTACTCATATTGGTAATCAAGTTCCTTTCTTGCCTTGTGGTTTGTTAGACCTCCTTTTGTCCCTTTTATGAAGTTATGGACCAAGAATGATGCCTTGTGGGATTTGGACGTCCCCAAGCTAGATCCTTTCAGATCTAGGGGTGTTTAGTGAAGTAAAGGCATAAAGGTGGGAGCTTTAAGCCATCAACCTCCCCATGCAAAGATTAAGTGGTTGTTATGGCCTTTTGAGCAAAAAGGGCCATGTAAGGGTGCAAAGGTAGCAAATTTGTGTTACATCCCGACCCTAGGAGGACATATATGGGTCTTGGATGCCTTAAACTGTCGGATTAGTGTTGGAAACAGAGAGAATCGACGAGTAAGTTGTGGGACTCGGCAAGTCAGGCCAGTTCTTTCCCCAAAACCCTTCTGTTAAGGGTATGAGTTGAGATTGGAAAGGGACTCAGCCAGTCTGAGTCCATCATGGTCATGAAGTTCATCGTACTCGACGATTTCAAGGGAGAACTCGGCGAGGCTAAGGCAATCTACTTAGTTATGAGGATGGAATCGACGAGTTGTTCATACAACTTGGCGAGTCACAGACTAGACACATTCATATGTGGATGATGAACTCGACGAGTTCAAGGATGAACTCGGCAAGTCAGATGAAGTTGGTCCCGATTGAGTGGTTGAAGGAGAACCCATCGATTTGTTGCTTGACTCGATGAGTGGATTTGGGGTTGTTTTGGGATTGGAGGATTCTGGACTCGACGAGTTGGTAGACCAACTCGGCTAGTCAGGTCGACTGGATGTTGACTTTTAACGTTGACTTTGACCAAGTTTGACCAAGGTTAACTTTTGGATTATTGATCTAAATGTTATTTTGGGTATTGATAGTTCGGGAAGCCAAAGGGTCAGCAGTTCAGAAGTTGCCGGTTATCAGTTAGAGGTGTTCAGCGAGTTTTCGGCAGTGCGAGGTGAGTCTCCTCACTGTTTGTATGGGTCTACGAACAATATGCCAGCCCATTTAGTTTATGTACGGTAGGAAGACCCGGGGGTTAACCCTAGGCATTATGCATGGAAGACCAGGAGGAGGCCCTGGCACTCGGTATGTTATTATATATGGTAGGAAGACCCAAGGGTTAGCCCTAGGCATTATGCATGAAAGACCAGGAGACGACTCCTGGCACACGATATGTTATTATGTCTGGTAGGAAGACCCAGGGGATTGCCATAGGCAACATGAATGAATGACCGGGAGGTAGCTCCTGGCATATTGTATGCTATTACGAATGAAAGACCAGGAGGTGGCTCCTGGAACCCTATATGCTGAGTAGCCTAGTAGAGTGGTACGTATAGTTGTCTTTGTGATGCTTGTATTGAAGACCAGAGGGTGGCCCTTGGCAATTGTCTGTAAGACCCACGGAGTGGCCCAAGGCTTGATCAGGAAGACCACGTGTGGCCCGTGGCATAACACCAAGACTATGTTTGGTAAATAGCACCTTAGTAAGCCTATTTTTGACACATAGCACCTTACTTGATTATGGATATGTTGGTTATGTATGGCTCTTGGTTATGTATGGCATGTATGGATCAGTTGGTATGTACGGTATGTGGTATCTGGGGAACTCACTAAGCTTCGTGCTTATGGTTTTCAGTTTTGGTTTCAGGTACCTTGTTTTCAAGGAAAGGAGTCGGCTCAATCGCAGCACATCACACTATGTTTTCCGCACATGAGATCTTTTGGATTACACTCTGATATGGTTTTGTGATAATATGTTTTGATTATTGACACTTTGGTTTGACATGGGATATTAAGATGAATGTTTTTATACTGTTGGTTTCATACAATAACTTAATTAAAATGAAATTTTTGGTCTTGATTTTTGGGATGTTACAAGTTGGTATCAAAGCCTTGGTTTGAGGGATTCGGGCACACTCTCGGGTGTGTCTGGATTCAAACTGAGGGCTTGATATGAAAATCTTGAAAAGGAACTTGCAAAGTAATTGAAAAGAGAAAAGAACTTTGAAAAGAACAAGGTGTGTGATGCGTGCAATCGACCGAGCTCACGTAAGTGTTTCCCAAAATACCAATACATGTTTGATATGTGACATGATATGCTTATATGAACTACATGCTAGATTAGGGCTAAGGATCTAGGATGATGCCTTTTATGCATGATATATGATTCTGAGAACTGGATGCTTGGATAGGGCTAAGGATCTAAGAGGATGCCTTGAATGCTTGTTGTGTGAGCTGCATGCTAGGACTGTCTAGTCAGCAGTAGGATAGCCTGATTAGGTTATGCTTGATGTGGTTACTCAATGCATGAATGCTGCTTGCTTTGTGTTATAGGGGTCCTGGCTAACTTTAACTAACTAGTGAGCGGATATGTAACAGTATTCGCAAGCTTGTTAGGGAAAGGAAGTAAGGACTCCTAGTGCAGCTGATGGAGGAGAATAGGTTGGAGGGTGCCCTAGGAAAGCCTAGGAAGAGATTAGTGGAAAAGGGTATCGGCAAACGGAGTTGGTGAAGTTGAAGCAACCCTTGAGGAAAGTACGGATATATGTGGAAGGTAGTATGGGCCCGTACTACTGGAAGCAGAGGATCCGTACTCGAGTCAAGGGGGGCCGAGACGGAAAAAGGAAACTTGGATGGTGTGTGAGACCTCCAGGGAGTATGTATGATCCTGAAATTTATGTGTTTATTCTCAGTGTGGTGACCATTCGACATGGAGCAGGAGGATCAGGGTATGGGTCAGGATCAGGATCAGGATCAGGCTCGGGGGCAGGATCCGAGCAGGCTGATGACGGGCTATGCGAGATCATCGCGTCTAAGATCACGAGAGGTATCCTTGAGTCGACCCTGGTCATTTTTGGGTCGATCAAGGAAGGGATTATTGAGCTGATTGAGGATCGCCTTAGAGTGTTCCGAAGTGATATGCCATCTAGCCAGTCAAAATCGCGCACATTGTCCTTCTAGGGCTTCAGGGGGTGTGGCGCACTAGACTTCCATAGGGTGAAGGACCTCATTGTTGCCAAGAGATGGATTGCAGACATTGAGTCTTCACAGTTAACAAGCTTCTATCTCGAGGGGTTGAAGGTTCAATTTGTTGCAGGATGCTTGAGGGACAAAGCCAGAGACTGGTGGGAGTTAGTTGGTGATTCCTTGGGAGCCTCAGCCATTGAGGCTATGACCTAGTCCGACTTTGTGACCAGGTTTAGGGCGGATTTTGCACTGGCAGTGGAGCCTCAGCAGCTGGCCAGGGAGTTCCTAAACATGAGACAGACGACGGAGTCGGTGGCGAAGATTACCGCCAAGTTTCAGGAAAGGGCCTTATTGGTGCCTCAGTATGCAGGGGATGATGAGATGCAGAGGACCCGTTATCATGACATGTTGAGAGCTGATATTCGGGAGCATGTCAGCTTCTTGGCATGCCCGACCCTGGACTCACTAATCGCCAGGGCGTAGGAAAGGGAGATTGATTTGGAGCACATTGTGAAGAGGAGGTCGGATCAGATGTATACTTTGGAGGGTCCCGGGAAGAGACCCAAGACTTCATATCAGCGATTAGTAGGTCGGCAGGGCCGAAGTCAGTGCAGCATGTGTGGGAAACTGGACGAGGGATTTTGTCGTTACAGGGGTTCAGGCTGCTACATGTGTGGCAGTGGTGGTCACGTCAGTAGGGATTGCCTACAGGGGGCAAGCCCATTATGTTTTCACTGCAATCAGGTGGGCCACAAGAAGGCCTACTGCCCGACGATGAAGGGAGGAGCAGGTAGTGCGTCTGCCCCGACAACTTCGAGGATTACGGATGGATGAGAGGGTAGGGCCTTGCAATGACAGATGAGGGAGATCTGGATTACAATAAGGAATGTTGCAGGTATGTATCAATGGCTATTTTCGATTCTATGTGTATTTGGGTTGTTCTTACCCCGGACTTAGGTGATAGTATGTATGAGTTGTCTCTCTGCTTGTATCCAGATTGTACTTTCAGATTTTTCATATGCCAACTGCATACCAGGAACTATTAGTAGCTAGTGTAGGGTCGTCTCTCACTTCGGGTTCGAACTGTCCAGTATTATCTTGGTTGTGACCAAAAATGGTTCAGGAGTGTTGCATGGAGGTCAGTGGACAGGGTCCATGGAGTATCCCTTCACCATCATCAGGGTTTGGTGGTTATAGTCTTGGTGCTTGGGATAGCTTTTGGAAGCATCAAGGGAAGTGGTCTATCACTGATGAGGTTGCTCTGAGCATTAGTTATTCGGACCTTAGGGGCATTAGTTTGAGCTCAGGAGATTATCTTTATCGGGGATGCAGGAAGTGTTCATCTAGTATTCGGTAATCGTACAATATTTTGAGTGGGCTAGTGATGAATCGCTAGCGACACCAAGGCGATGGTAGTTATCATGCCTATTCCGCAAGAGGAAGGAATGGAAATCCTCAGATTTTCGTGTGCTATAAAGACTTAGCTGAAGCTAAGTGGGGGAGAAACAATCATGCCTTGGGAGCAGAAGCAGTTTTCAAACTAGGATAAGCTTCGCTCTCCTGTCAGGAAGAAAGACGACCTAGGCGGCTGTATGAATTAAGTACAGTGTGAATTGGAAATTCGGAAAACTTGCCAATTGTGAGATCGCATTCTTGGGATGTCTAATAGGAGATTGCAGAAGAATCGGTTGGGAGTTTCAGATAGGACATGAGTACAGCTTGGGGGTACTAGATTGTGCTTGTATGCTTGACTGTGGGTTAGTCGTAGCATCCACTAGTAGCCAGTTAGTATGGAAGGTGTTGTCAGACTATCGGATGGTCGTAGCATTCACCAGTGGTCAGATAGTAAGAGTGTGATAGACTGCAGCGTGGCCCGTAGTAATATAAGAGTATAGTTAGACTGCGGTATGGCCCGTAGCATTAGTATAGTAAGACTGCGGGGTGACCCGTAGCATTAGTCGACAGATAGCGTAGGAGTGTGGTAGACTACGGTGTGGCCCGTAGCAATCATATAAGAGTATAGTTAGACTGCGGTATGGCCCGTAGCATTAGTATAGTAAGACTGTGGGGTGGCCCGTAGCATTAGTCAGCAGATAGCGTAGAAGTGTGGTGCGACTGTGGTGTGGCCCATAGCAATCGTATAAGATTATAGTTAGACTGCGGTATGGTCCGTAGCATTAGTATAGTAAGACTGTGGGGTGGCCCGTAGCAATAGTCGGCAGATAGCGTAGAAGTGTGGTGAGACTGCGGGGTGGCATGTAGTGTTATTTGGCTGGTAACGCAGAAGTATAGTAAGACTATGGGGGTGGCTCGTAGCATTCACCTGTTGGCAGAACAAGTATAGTAAGACTACGGGGTGGCCCATAGCATTCGCCGGGCACTATTCAACAGTAAAAATGTATCAGATGCATGATTTGTTGGTAGGGTTTTCAGATGGTTTAAGATAGGGTGGGGCAGCCGCCCGGATGTGAGTGGGCCCGAGTTCTTTTAGCAATAGGTGAGACCTGGTAGAGACCTTAGGGTAAGGTAGGGGATCGAGGATCTTAGGTCTTCTAAAGCTAGAGTGGCTGGGCTGGTAGAGTAATTCAGGTAGTCGTTGTACCTTCTTAAGTCGCCGAGAAAGACTGAGGGAATGCTCTTGCGTTCGGTAACCGGTGGGGGACCGGTATTTCAGGTAATGGTAGATTAGTTGGGACCAGGGCGGTCTCGGTTCATCCGGTAGGTGGATGGGAGTCAGCAGGACTTCAGGCAGGAATGATGGTAAGGGATTTGGTGTGAAAATCCGTGAGTAATTCGAATGATTCTAAGTTGCTCACCGCGGAATCAAATGTTCTCAAAGTAAATGATTTGGCCCGGTGATGCCGTTCTCGTCTGAACCTTAAACATAGCATAGAGGGATCTGTTACCCAAAGGATTGTCAGAATTCTCACGTTGAGTGGAGTTTTCAGTGGGTTATTCCGTGAGTATTGGTATGATGGTCGGCACTGGGAGTGGCCAGGAAGGAGATTGGGAAGGTTGTTGCTTGTGGAAAGTGCCTTGGAAAGGCCAGTGACAGTGAGGGTAAAAGGGTAAACCCCTTGTGTATCAAGGGTAAGTGTAACAGGAGTATCGGTAAGGTTACCGGTTGGATAAAAGTGTTGTACTTGAAAGTAGTAATGATCGGGTTATTCTGAAGATGGCATCTTTAAGGTTTGGATCGGATGGGCGGAGTGTGTAGCTAGTGGTAAAGTGGTGACCGGATGGTAAGGTAGTTGACCGTGGCGGACTTTGAGGACAAAGTCTAGTTTAAGTGGGGGAGAATTGTAACACCGTGAATTCAGAAGACCTAGAAAGGAAAGAAAACCTCAAGATAAGGAAGTGACTCGTCGAGTATATGGGTGACTCGACGAGTAGGAGCACAAATTTGGTCGCGAGATAAGTGACCTACTCGATGAGTCAGAAGACTGATTCGACGAGTTGGCCAGGTTTTGGGAAAACCCTAAATGCGGGACTTGTACCCAATTTAAAGAACATTACAACCCTTCTTCAGCTCCCTGGATAATCTCTCACGTCCAGAGCAAAACCCTAGAGTCTCCTATGAGCCTGTGAGCCATTTTGTGAGTCTTGAAGAATTCTTGGAGCTTGGAAGGTGAAGAAGGAGATTGGTGATCCAAGGAGGGAGGAGTAGATCTAGAAAATCCATCTCATTTGCTGCTCATATTGGTAATCAAGTTCCTTTCTTGCCTTGTGGTTTGTTAGATCTCCTTTTGTCCCTTTTATGAAGTTATGGACCAAGAATGATGCCTTTTGGAATTTGGATGTCTTCAAGCTAGATCGTTTTAGATCTAGGGGTGTTTAGTGAAGTAAAGTCATAAAGGTGGGAGCTTTATGCCATCAAACCTCCCCATGCAAAGATTAAGTGGTTGTTATGGCCTTTTGAGCAAAAAGGGCCATGTAAGGGTGCAAAGGTAGCAACTTTGTGTTACATCCCGACCCTAGGAGGCCAGATTTGGGTCTTGGATGCCTTCAGCTTGTCTAAAATCATCGGATTAGTGTTGGACATACAGAGACTCTGCGAGTCAGTTGCAGGACTCGGCGAGTCAGGACAGTTCTTTCCCCAAAACCCTTCTGTTAAGGGTATGAGTTGAGATTGGAAAGGGACTCAGCCAGTCTGAGTCCATAATGGTCATGAAGTTCACCGTACTCGAAGAGTTCAAGGGAGAACTCGGCGAGTCTAAGGCAATCTCCTTAGTTATGAGGATGGACTCGACGATTTGTTCATACAACTCGGCGAGTCACATACTAGACACATTTATATGTGGATGATGAGCTCGACGAGTTCAAGGATGAACTCGGCGAGTCGGATGCAGTTGGTCCCGATTGAGTGGTTGAAGGAGAACCCATCGAGTTATTGCTAGACTTGACGAGTGGATTCGGGGTTGTTTTGGGATTGGAGAAGTTTGGACTCGACGAGTTGGTAGACCAACTCGACAAGTCAGGTCAACTGGATGTTGACTTTGACTAAGTTTGACCAGGGTTGACTTTTGGATTATTGATCTAAATGTTATTTTGGGTATTGATAGTTCGGGAAGCCGAAGGGTAAGCGGTTCAGAAGTCGCCGGTTAGCAATCAGAGGTGTTCAACGAGTCTTCGGCAGTGCAAGGTGAGTCTCCTCACTGTTTGTATGGGTCAACGTCCATAATGCTGGCCCATTTAATTTATTTACGGTAGAAAGACCCGGGGTTTAGCCCTAGGCATTATGCATGGAAGACCAGGAGGAGGCCCCTGGCACTCGGCATGTTATTATGCATGGTAGGAAGACGCGGGGGTTAGACCTAGGCATTATGCATGAAAGACCAAGAGACGGCTCCTAGCACACGATATGTTATTATGTCTGGTAGGAAGACCTAGGGGATTGCCCTAGGCAACATGAATGAAAGACCGGGAGGTGGCTCCTGGCACACTATATGCTATTACGAATGAAAGACCAGGAGGTGGCTCCTGGCACCTTATATGTTGAGTAGCCTAGTAGAGTGGTATGTATAATTGTCTTTGTGATGCTTGCATGGAAGACCAGGGGGTGGCCATTGGCAATTATATGTAAGAACTAGGGAGTGGCCCAAGGCTTGACAAGGAAGACCACGTGCGGCCCGTGGCATAACACCAAGACTATGTTTGGCACATAGCACATTAGCAAGACTATGTTTGGCACATAGCACCTTACTTGATTATTGATATGTTGGTTATGTATGGCTCTTGGTTATGTATGGCATGTATGGATCAGTTGGTATGTATGGTATGTGGTATCTGGGGAACTCACTAAGCTTCGTGCTTACGGTTTTCAGTTTTGGTTTCAGGTACCTTGTTTTCAAGGAAAGGAGCCCACTCGATCGCAGCGCATCACACTATGTTTTCCACACATGAGATCTTTGGGATTACACTCTGATATGGTTTTGTGATAATTTGTTTTGATTATTGACACTTTGGTTTGACATGGGATATTAAGATGAATGTTTTTATACTGTTGGCTTCATAGAATAACTTAATTAAAACGAAATTTTTGGTCTTGAATTTTGGGACGTTATACTGAGCAACCCCAACATTGATATGGTGACTGCTGTCGAGGCCTTCCAGATGGGTCTAAGGAAGGATTCACCCATTTATGAAGATCTCGTGATGACTCCATGCAAGAGATTGGACAAAGTTAGGTACCGAGCATTGAGGTGAATAAGAATTAAAGAGGATAAAGAATTCCAGAAGAGGAGCAACCCTTCAAGTTAATACGAGAATCCCAATAGGAAGCCCAAATCCTCGGCACCAAGATCCTACAAATCGAAGCCGTATTCCAGACCAGATGTGACAACCCTATTTTTCCCAAAAAGCATTGTAAACACTCGAAAGCTAAAAAGCAACGAAATTAACCTCGAAAATAAAGTGTTCAAGTATCTAAGTTGGGATACATCAAATATTAGATATCATGCCAAGGTTTCCAAGAACATAAAGAACGCTCAAAACCGGGTTACATTGAAGAAATTATAACCACTCGTATATTTACGACGCGACGTTAAAACATTATTTGACATAAAAAGTAGAATCTCAATAAAATACATTTTAGCCTTAAGTATCTAAACCAAAGTCGTAGATCTCGTTGAAAGGTGAGCGTACATAAAAAGATCGCCCAAATTGGACCTCGTATGAAGAAGTTACGAATTTTCAAAGTTTCGTAACACTAGTAGAGGGTTAAAAACTCAGATTGAAGATCGAGTGTTATTTAGCTATCGCCACCTACTCGGAAGTTGAAGATCTCCTCAGTGGTAATAAAACAATAAAATGACAAACGAAAACCGACGTCAAATAAAGAACCTATGAATTTTTAACGAACTTTAGGAGGCCCGGCCTATTAAAAATAAAGTCAAAACTAGCCGACGGAGTCTAAATGAAAGTTGTAGAGCATAATCTCACCTATGCTTGGATATAAAGAACGCGAAAAACGGAGCTCGTACGCGAAAGTTACAGAATTTAGAAGTCGGAAGCAGGGATTACGCCCCGCGTACTCTGGGAGTACGCCCCGCGTACTAGACCCAGAGTCGAGTCTCATCGGCCCGCCCAAGCTACGCTCGGCTAGACCCAGGAGTCCCATCGACCCGCCCAAGCTACGCTAGCTAGACCCGAGTCGTAAGCCATGACGCCATTTTACGCCCCGCGTACTCCGGAAGTACGCGCCGCGTACGGGGTTTTCCAGCCCTATAAATAGAAGGCATAAGCTTCGAGTTTAGGCACACCTTCACCATTTCTCAGCCATTCTCCCAGCTCCAGAGACCTTTTTCTTACCTTGGTTTCCGCACTCGAGCCCCCGACGAAAGATTTACGCTGCAGAGACCCCCGAAGAGCCCGACGACGCAACCATCCGCGATCGAAGTTCTGCTCAAACCTAGCCTCTCTCTTCAAACTTAGCGAGTGAGTTCATACCCCTCCTTTTTAATTCTTTTCATGTTTTAGGGGGGAAATACAAGTACATTATGAGTCGAAGTATCGTTTTTATAAACATCTTTATGCTTAGAAGGCTATTATATCACCAAGTTATTCTTACTAAATGAAAACATACTTTTGAGAAGCTATAACGAACATAGCTAACAAGTTATTCATACATTTTACGTATACATCTTGACAAATGAAATACTTTCAAATGACGTAAAGTCTTTTATCATCGTAAATCTGTTTATACCTAGTAATGTGAGACAGCTTCACGTACGTTCGAGTATGCATTATTAAGTCCTGTATTATATACCATAATCCCTTGTAGGGGGAGCGTGATACTTGTGTATAGATCTATACGGGATTGACAATCCCACACCTAAGCTGTTAGCTACAGCTAGGCCGGCAGGCCTGGGGTGACAAATGTCATAACAGTCCCAACGCCTGAAGAACGTTGTTACAGGCCATCATTGTCAATAGCATGGTTATAAAACTCACATAAAAGTATAAAGACAAGTTAGATTTACGAGATTCATACATGCATTTCAGTTTTCCATTTTATTGTTAACACAAATTTTATCCCTATTATTCAAGCATGGAAAACACTAATGCACTCCAACGCGGGAAACTTTTCAAATCATTTATAGAAAATATTGGATTTTCTGAAAACCTCGTTCATCGATTTACTATCAAAAAGGACATACTTTTCAATGCAAAACACTTATGAACTCACCAACTTAATTGTTGACACTTTTTCGAAACCACTTGTATTTCTCAAGGAATCAGTAATACAGGTAACCACCAGCTTTTGGAGAAGGAAACACTAAAGATGTTTTATTATTGGACTTTTATCATCTCATTGTAATATTCTTTTGCTATTATGTATAACGCAACAACATACGTTTTCATTATATATGTGATGGTTGTGTTACTTTCTTTACAATATTCAATGGTTGTGATACTACGTGAAGTCATCCACCCCCGAATGTTTCCGCCATTCTGGTTTGGGGGTGTGACAGATTGGTATCAGAGCATTGTTTATAGTGAACTAAGTATATCGAACCACATACGATATACAAACTATAAATACAAAGGGGACCAAAAACCCTCTGATGAAACATTTTCATGAACAAAATACTTTCTTTTAAAGATATACATTTTTAAGCATGCATTAATCTCGTATCATAACAAGTTTTACTAAAAAGTATTAAGGCAAGTTACGACACTACGATTAAGCCTCGGGGTATGTAATCAGGTCGAGAATAAATATAGCCTGATCAACTATATTTATCCTGGATTTGACCAATGTACGTCGAGGAATGGTCATAGTGGACAACAAGCCAAGAACTTACCAAATACAAATTAATTTAGTTTCGCCAAATTGAAATATTATAGGAGTATTATTAAAAATAGTTGTACAAATTATAGTTAAAAATAGTAAGTCGTTAAATAGAATTTTCTTTTCTTATAAAGTTCTCATACATCCATCCTAGTACAGACAAATGGTCGGATTCCATTTACCAGGAGATCCCTACTACCCAAACCAAGGCAACGACGGTTGGATAGAAGAAGACCCGGAGGAAGACCCAGAGGAAATCGAAGAAGAGGTCGAGGAAGAACCCGAAGGGGTGATTGAGGAAGAATTCGAAGTCGAAGTCGGAGAGGAATTCGAAGTCGACGAGGAGATCATGGAAGTTTCTAGCGGGACAGACTCCGAGCCAGAAGTGTACGACCCTCCCATCCCTCATCCTCCCGAAATCAGACCATATCAACCGGGACCCATTCCCATGTGGGGAAGTCACCTCTACTACTGGAGCCGCCAACAAGGTGTACGCCCTCCTTTCGGCATGTGCCGAGATTTTTACAATGTCAGTGGGGGAAGCTCAGTTGATCGAGCACTTCCTGTTCTTGTGAACGCTATAGCTACCCAGAACTACGAGACGGACAGGTAAGCAACCAAAGTTCACGAGGTCAATGCTGCTACCCAAGGTAACGCCGCTGACATCCGCCGTTTGGAAGGATTACATGAGAATACCCAAATCTACACGGGGACGCTTCAAAATCAAATGATAACGGCTCTGGCAGAAATAAGAGAGATGAAGGAACAACAAGCAGATCTTGAGAGGCGACTGATGGGAGTCAAACGGTCGGATGCCGAGTCTAGCTCCAAACGCCGCAAGTAGAGCTTGTTCGATGCCCAACAATTTTGTTATAGATTAGGATTTCGGATAAAAGTTTTTCCTTTATTTCCCTTGTTTTCCCTGTTGTATCTGTAATCGGAGATCTCTAGGAGGATCAAATTTTCCCGAACAAGATATGCAATGTAACACACCTCAGGTGTGACCTATATGTATAAATATGAAGTATTTCTTATTATATACCTCTCAGAAATTTCGAGTTTTAAATTTCTATGCCTACCTTGAAACCATAAACTAAAGTCAAAACAAATTACAAGATGCAACTAACACACGATTGTCAAAACATTAGAAACTTATAGTATTCATTCTTATTTTTCTCTACGAGAACATGCCTCCTCGTAGATCAACACGCAGAAACTCAGCTTCAACACCACCTCCACCACCTCCTCCAATTATGGACACCGTTATGTTCCAGACTGCTGTAACCGCTGCTGTAACTGCAGCAATGGCACAAATGAGCAACAACGGATCGGGGGGAGGAACAAACAGTTTTACAAATGGCCAAGGTCAAAGCCGTTCAGGGGTATGCACTTACAAAGACTTCACCAACGGAAAACCTATTCCCTTTTACGGGACTGGGGGAGTATTGGCTCTATCTCAATGGATAGAGAAAACAGAAGCTGTATTCGAAATTTGTGCATGTCCTGAAGAAAGCAAAGTAAAGTTTGCCGCTTTTACTTTCTCCGAACGCGCCCTGACATGGTGGAACGGCCACGTCCAGACACTAACCCTGGTGGAGGCAAACTCCATGGGTTGGGAAAACCTGAAAAGAATGCTCCTTCGAGAATACTGCCCAAGAGGCGAGATTCAGAAGCTTCAACAGGAACTGTGGAACCTCTCGATGGTAGGTTCGGATATAGCAGGTTACACCAACAGGTTCAGTGACTTAATAACGCTTTGCCCAGGCATGTTAACCCTGGAGAGCCAAAAGGTCGAGAGATACATCTGGGGACTATCACCCCAACTTCGTGGAAGTGTGCTAGCTTCCAGACCCTTGACTTTCGCCAGCGCCAAGGAACTAGCGCAATCACTTGTTGATCATGGTGTCTGTCAAGGAGTCGCGGCTATCATGGCTGAACCAACCAAAGGGAACAGCAACAATGAAATCAATGCCAACAACAACAACAACAAGAAACTTTGGAACAAAAGGAAGGGACAAACTTCGCAAGAACCTTCAAAGAAGCAAATGGTTGCGGTTCATGCTGCTACTACCCCCACCACAACTCCTGCTACCTCTACGCCAACAAAACCATATGCGGGAATTCTGCCCAAGTGCAGCAAGTGCAACTACCATCACCATGGTATTTGTCGCGAGATGCACTGCAAGAACTGCGACAGGAAAGGGCACACAGCCCATTTCTATAAAGCACCGACACGACCAATCACTTAAGTTTCTGGCACTGGAGTAAGCCGGGCGTGTTATGGGTGCGGAGAGACTGGACACTTCAGGAGGGATTGTCCCAAGGAAAGGAATATTGGCGGTGTGGGGAGAGTGCTGGCAGTAGGACAGAGAGAAGCAATAGCGGACCCCACGGTGGTTACGGGTACGTTTCTACTCAACAACACTTATGCATGCATACTTTTTGACTGCGGTGCGGAGAGAAGTTTTGTGAGTCATAAATTCAAACACCTACTTAATCAAAAACCCCAACCACTCAATAAAATATTCACTGTAGAAATGGCAAACGGTAAAACAGAACACGCAAACGATTTGTACGTAGGGTGCACACTAAGTTTAAACGAGCGCTTGTTTCGAGTTGATCTTATGCCCATCTCCATAAGAAGTTTCGATGTCATCATCGGTATGGACTGGTTGAGCCTTCACCATGCCGATATCCTTTTCCACGAAAGGGCTGTTCGCCTAAATCTGCCAAACGGCGAATCTTTTGTCATTTATGGCGACAAACCTAGTTCAAGTTTACAAATCATTTCCTGTATTAAAGCACAAAAATATCTTCGTAAGGAATATCATGCCTTTCTAGCCCACGTAGTAGACAAGAAACGAGAATCGAAAAACATTAAAGATATTCCGGAAGTCTGCAACTTCCCGGATATTTTCCCAGAAGATCTTCCAGGAATCCCACCGGAACGTCAAGTCGAGTTCAGAATCGACTTAATCCCCGGGGCTACCCCTGTCGCAAAGTCGCCGTACCGTTTAGCCCCAGCCGAGATGCAGGAACTATCCAGTCAATTAAACGAGCTGCTGAGCAAGGGATTCATCAGACCAAGCTTCTCACCATGGGGAGCGCCAGTCCTATTTGTGAAGAAGAAGGACGGATCCTTTCGCATGTGCATCGATTATCGGGAGCTAAACAAACTCACGATCAAGAACCGATATCCCTTACCGCGCATAGACGATCTATTCGACCAACTTCAGGGAGCAAGCTACTTCTCAAAGATCGATCTAAGATCTGGTTATCACCAACTGCGAGTACTGGAAGGAGACATCCCCAAAACGGTTTTCCGAACACGTTATGGTCACTACGAATTTGTAGTAATGCCCTTCGGATTGACGAATGCTCCAGCAGTGTTCGTGGACTTAATGAACCGAGTATGTCGTCCCTTCCTGGATAAATTCGTGATCGTATTCATAGATGATATACTCATCTATTCAAGAAGCCAGGAAGAACACAGCAAACATCTCCGCCAAGTACTGGAAACATTAAGGGCAGAGAAACTTTACGCAAAATTTTCCAAATGTGAATTTTGGATTCGGGAAGTGGATTTCCTAGGACATGTTGTAAGCAAAGAAGGAATACATGTGGACCCCTCCAAGATAAAGGCAATAGATAGTTGGACTACTCCAAGAACCCCTACAGAAATCCGGCAATTTTTGGGACTCGCCGGGTATTACCGAAGGTTCATACCGAACTTTTCAAGGATTGCCAAGCCACTTACCACCCTAACCCAGAAAAATGCGACCTTCGACTGGGGAGAAAAACAAGACAGCGCATTTCAGACACTAAAACGAGCCTTATGTAGTGCGCCCATCCTAACCTTGCCAGAAGGAACGGAGGACTTCGTGGTCTATTGTGATGCATCAAACCAAGGACTTGGGTGTGTCTTAATGCAAAGAGGGAAGGTCATCGCCTATGCCT
This sequence comes from Lactuca serriola, assembly GCF_051521515.1. Taxonomy (NCBI): domain Eukaryota; kingdom Viridiplantae; phylum Streptophyta; class Magnoliopsida; order Asterales; family Asteraceae; genus Lactuca; species Lactuca serriola. The sequence continues at coordinate 169,880,050 of NC_136413.1, forward strand.
CAAGACAACTAAAGACGCACGAAGTGAACTACACAACGCATGATCTTGAGCTAGGAGCAGTCGTCTTCGCTCTGAAGATATGGAGACACTATCTCTACGGCACAAAATGTACCATCTTCACTGATCATAAAAGCCTCCAACATATCCTCAACCAGAAGGAACTCAACATGAGACAGAGGCGATGGGTAGAACTACTAAGTGATTACGAGTGCGAAATCCGATATCACCCCGGAAAGGCTAATGTAGTGGCTGATGCACTCAGTCGGAAGGAGTACTCAGGTCGCCAAGTGAAATCCCTAACTATGACAATCCATTCACACCTGTTCACGCAAATCAAGGAAGCCCAAATAGAAGCCTTGAAATCTGAAAATGTGACAGGAGAAGCCCTAAGGGGAATGGATAAGAACCTTGAGACCAAGAACAACGGAATTCGTTATTTCATGGATCGAATCTGGATACCGAAGTTTGGTGGATTCAGAGAAATCGTTATGGACGAAGCCCATAAAACACGATACTCCATACATCCCGGCTCCGATAAGATGTATCTCGATCTCAAGAAGTTATACTGGTGGCAAAACATGAAAGCCGAAATTGCTACCTACGTAAGCAAATGCCTGACATGTGCCAAAGTCAAGGTGGAATATCAGAAGGCCTCGGGTTTATTACAACAACCAGAAATACCCGAATGGAAGTGGGAGCGGATAACCATGGATTTCATAACAAAGTTACCCAAGACAACAAGCGGACTCGACACCATTTGGGTAATTGTCAACAGGTTAACTAAGTCAGCACATTTCCTACTGATCAAAGAGACGGATAAATTGGAGAAGTTAACAAGGACATACCTCAGAGAAATTGTACGACTGCATGGTGTGCCCATATCCATTATCTCGGACCGAGATAGTAGATTCACCTCAAGGTTCTGGCAGTCGCTACAAAAAGCTTTGGGGACAAGACTAGACATGAGTACCGCTTATCACCCACAAACCGACGGCCAGAGCGAGAGAACTATACAAACCCTAGAAGACATGCTGAGAGCTTGCGTAATCGATTTTGGCAAAGCATGGGACACACATCTACCATTGGTCGAGTTCTCGTACAACAATAGCTACCACACCAGTATCAAGGTTGCCCCGTTCGAAGCCCTCTATGGCCGCAAATGCAGGTCACCTTTGTGCTGGGCCGAAGTGGGGGACACGCAACTAGCAAAAGGACAAGCAACTGACAACACGCTCACTGGACCAGAAATCATAAGGGAGACTACGGAGAAGATTGTTCAAATTCGAGAACATATAAAAGCATCAAGGGATAGACAAAAGAGTTACGCAGATAAGAGACGCAAACCCTTGGAATTCCAAGTTGGAGACCATGCCCTACTCAAAGTCTCACCTTGGAAAGGTTTAATACGCTTCGGAAAACGTGGGAAACTGAACCCTAGATACATCGGACCATTCGAGATCCTTGCCAGGATCGGTCCAGTGGCCTACAAACTTAGACTACCTCAGGAGCTCCACAACGTACACCCTACCTTTCACATATCGAATCTGAAAAAGTGCTTATCCGACGAGACCCTTTTCGTCCCTCTAGACGAAATTGCAATAAATGAAAACCTTCAATTTGTGGAGGAACCAGTAGAGATCATGGATCGGGAAATCAAAAGGACTAAACAAAGCCGCATACCCATTGTAAAGGTCCGCTGGAACGCCAAGCGAGGACCTGAATACACCTGGGAACGCGAGGATCAGATGAAACAAAAGTACCCGCATCTTTTTCCTAAAACTGTAAACTCTATCTTAGATTAAATTTCGGGACGAAATTCCCTTAACAGGGGGATGATGTGACAACCCTATTTTTCCCAAAAAGCATTGTAAACACTCGAAAGCTAAAAAGCAACGAAATTAACCTCGAAAATAAAGTGTTCAAGTATCTAAGTTGGGATACATCAAATATTAGATATCATGCCAAGGTTTCCAAGAACATAAAGAACGCTCAAAACCGGGTTATACTGAAGAAATTATAACCACTCGTATATTTACGACACGACGTTAAAACATTATTTGACATAAAAAGTAGAATCTCAATAAAATACATTTTAGCCTTAAGTATCTAAACCAAAGTCGTAGATCTCGTTGAAAGGTGAGCGTACATAAAAAGATCGCCCAAATTGGACCTCGTATGAAGAAGTTACGAATTTTCAAAGTTTCGTAACAGTAATAGAGGGTTAAAAACTCAGATTGAAGATCGAGTGTTATTTATCTATCGCCACCTAAACGGAAGTTGAAGATCTCCTCAGTGGTAATAAAACAATAAAAAGACAAACGAAAACCGACGTCGAATAAAGAACCTATGAATTGTTAACGAACTTTAGGAGGCCCGGCCTATTAAAAATAAAGTCAAAACTAGCCGACGGAGTCTAAATGAAAGTTGTAGAGCATAATCTCACCTACGCGTGGATATAAAGAACGCGAAAAACGGAGCTCGTACGCGAAAGTTACAGAATTTAGAAGTCGGAAGCAGGGATTACGCCCCGCGTACTCTGGGAGTACGCCCCGCGTACTAGACCCAGAGTCGAGTCTCATCGGCCCGCCCAAGCTACGCTCGGCTAGACCCAGGAGTCCCATCGACCCGCCCAAGCTACGCTAGCTAGACCCGAGTCGTAAGCCATGACGCCATTTTACGCCCCGCGTACTCCGGAAGTACGCGCCGCGTACGGGGTTTTCCAGCCCTATAAATAGAAGGCATAAGCTTCGAGTTTAGGCACACCTTCACCATTTCTCAGCCATTCTCCCAGCTCCAGAGACCTTTTTCTTACCTTGGTTTCCGCACTCGAGCCCCCGACGAAAGATTTACGCTGCAGAGACCCCCGAAGAGCCCGACGACGCAACCATCCGCGATCGAAGTTCTGCTCAAACCTAGCCTCTCTCTTCAAACTTAGCGAGTGAGTTCATACCCCTACTTTTTAATTCTTTTCATGTTTTAGGGGGGAAATACAAGTACATTATGAGTCGAAGTATCGTTTTTATAAACATCTTTATGCTTAGAAGGCTATTATATCACCAAGTTATTCTTACTAAATGAAAACATACTTTTGAGAAGCTATAACGAACATAGCTAACAAGTTATTCATACATTTTACGTATACATCTTGACAAATGAAATACTTTCAAATGACGTAAAGTCTTTTATCATCGTAAATCTGTTTATACCTAGTAATGTGAGACAGCTTCACGTACGTTCGAGTATGCATTATTAAGTCCTGTATTATATACCATAATCCCTTGTAGGGGGAGCGTGATACTTGTGTATAGATCTATACGGGATTGACAATCCCACACCTAAGTTGTTAGCTACAGCTAGGCCGGCAGGCCTGGGGTGACAAATGTCATAACAGTCCCAACACCTGAAGAACGTTGTTACAGGCCATCATTGTCAATAGCATGGTTATAAAACTCACATAAAAGTATAAAGACAAGTTAGATTTACGAGATTCATACATGCATTTCAGTTTTCCATTTTATTGTTAACACAAGTTTTATCCCTATTATTCAAGCATGGAAAACACTAATGCACTCCAACGCGGGAAACTTTTCAAATCATTTATAGAAAATATTGGATTTTCTAAAAACCTCGTTCATCGATTTACTATCAAAAAGGACATACTTTTCAATGCAAAACACTTATGAACTCACCAACTTAATTGTTGACACTTTTTCGAAACCACTTGTATTTCTCAGGGAATCAGTAATACAGGTAACCACCAGCTTTTGGAGAAGGAAACACTAAAGATGTTTTATTATTGGACTTTTATCATCTCATTGTAATATTCTTTTGCTATTATGTATAACGCAACAACATACGTTTTCATTATATATGTGATGGTTGTGTTACTTTCTTTACAATATTCAATGGTTGTGATACTATGTGAAGTCATCCACCCCCGAATGTTTCCGCCATTCTGGTTTGGGGGTGTGACACCAGATCATCACAGGGTTAATTCCCTCAAAGATGAAGGAGAGGAAGGGGAAACCCCTAAGATCACTGACTATTGTTTTTATGTGGATGTTTCAGGTTTAATCCATTCTATGCATGGTATCAAAGACAAAGCAAGGTGGCCAAAGAAGGATAACAAATCTACCAGTTGGAAAGACAAGTCCAAATGGTGTGCTCTACCACAAAGATTTTGCTCACATGACGAGGGATTGCATAGCCCTAAGAAAGGAGATCGGCTACCTCCTTAACAAAGGGCATCTTAAAGAGATCCTTGGAAGAAAGAAAGAAAAGTCCAAGGAAAACAACCAGGATGGTCACAAGATCCCGGAGAAACCAGTATCTCCACCCGCAAACACCAAGATAATTAACGTTATCTCAAGCGGATCTAACATTTGTGGTACTTCTTATTCTTAGGCTAAAAAAGACACCAAGCTCTCTAAAACAGAAAAGGAGGATAGACCACAGAAGAATGCCTCAGTTAGTAATGAAAAGGAAATCACGTTTGACGAGACGGATATGGAAGGGAACTAGGATCCTCACCATAATGGACTCGTGATAACATTGTACATTGTTGTTGATGGGTTTTGAGCATTCTAACACTCCTATGGTGTACATGCAACCCTAGAAACCTTGGATCTATGTTTTCTCTAATATTCATGCAAATAAGAATTTTCCAAGGTTTACATCCTAACTAGCATGGCATGGGGTACATGTAATATAAAACTGGTAGAATGACATACCTTTGTAGTTGCTTGGATTCAAGACTTTGTGAGCCTAGAACCTCAAGTGTGATGCCTCAAATGTTTCATACAACACCACAACTCTTGGAATAACATGAGAGAAGAACACTTTAATCACAAAATTGGCTAGCCCTCGTTGTCTTGCCTTAGTCGTTGATTTTGCTAGCTATGAAGCTCTTTATATAGTGTGCCACATGTAGGGTTACACCATGTAAACCCTAATGTGCATGGCTTTTCATTTTACTCCATGATCCATGGGTTATAACCTCCATGGAGCGTCCGTGGAGGACCCAATAGGTCCTAGCCCAATCTAGTGAATCATGAATTATAAGCCCACTATATAAGAATGAATGACTTATAAATCAATCCCCATATATTTAATTCGTCTCTTTTTTATCACAAAATTAATTCCAAATTAATTCTTGATCAATACTAATTAAATAATACGATTTCATATTAATATATTAGAACTTATAATATATTAATAAATCGTAAGTGTCCTTTTTCTCATTTTGTCTATCCAACAGTTGAGATGTCGATGCAACCCAAATGGACCATACCAAGTCGGGTCAAGTACATACTAAATATAGTTATGGACTTAGACACCTTATCCAACAGTCTCCCACTTGGATAAGTCTAGTAACTATAGTTACATGTATGACTTCAGGAACCGACCAACAATCGTAGCTCTTTCAAAGTCTCGTGGAACTGAGATGATGATGCGCCATTTTAGATAAGTGATCATATAATCCTCTGTTCTAGATATCAATTAGACAAGTACATGGAACAATGTCGTACTTATTGTCTAGCAGTTTGTTTCCCGATTTCCGATTTGTTTGACATAAAACTAAATTGAACACACTAATTTGGTTCTGACCGGGCTTGGTACATAGGTCAAAAAAAAATCATCGAGGGGCCCAGATATTGCTTCTAATCCTCTGAGGACTAGAAGGAACAGATAAACTTCGAATCATATGCTTGTTCTACTACTTGTTGAATCATATACAAAGGCACGTTTTATAACATCGAGTTACCAACGCCTTTTCATACAATCAATGTATAACCAACTCATATCTCTAGGTTTGAAGACTTATATGATGTTACCGTCTCACGATCACTCGAGATAAATTCCATGAAATGATACAAGTGAGTGTGGTTTAAATCTAATACTAAGAACTTATGAGCACTCATGAATGTTGTAGTAACCATTTGCTATGTCTAGCACCTTAGACATCTACAAACCCAATTTATGATAGTCTTCATTCATATCTACTTCTAACATATGACTGCCCATGGAGAGATTGATTAAAGAAATTATTCTGGAAGTCAAAACATGCAAAATTGAAACAACAGTAAAAAATTGATACAATATAGCAACACCTTACTTATAAATAATAACAACTTTTATTCAATCATCAAATGTCAATTTACATTTTACAAGTTTCAGAAATAGATATCTAATTTGCAAAACTAATATCATCCTTTAGCCCGATGCGCCTCGCATGCTGCAAATGCTTAACCCTACACAGTCCCTTCGTGAAGGGATCTGCTGGGTTCTCATCTGATGATACCCTCTTCACCACGAGGATTCCTTCTTCTATCCGATGTCTAATGAAATGGTATTTTCTGTCGATGTGCATGGATCTCCCGTGATCCCTTGGTTCCTTCGCTAAGGCAACAACACCCTCTTTTTTTTATAGAAAATCTCCATAGGCTCCTTAATAGTCGGTACAACTCCAAGGTCTCCAATGAAGTTCTTTAGGCATATAGCCTCCTTTGCCACCTCGCTTGCTGCTATGTACTCTGATTCGCAAGTTGAACCAGCCACTGTTTCCTGTTTGGAACTTTTCCAACTAATCGCTCCTCCATTTAGGGTAAAGACCCAACCCGACTGAGAGCGGAAATTATCCCTATCAGTTTGGAAGCCATCATCACTATACCCCACTACTCTCAAGTCATCACTCCCACCAAGGGTAAGGACCCAGTCCCTAGTCCTTCGTACGTACTTTATAATATTCTTCACGCAGTCCAGTGAGCCTTGCCCGGATTCCCTTGATATCTGCTAACCATGCTCAAAGAAAAGGTCACATCAGGGCGAGTACAAGTCATAGCATACATGATCTAGCCTACATCGGAAGCATATGACACTTGAGTCATCTCAGCTATCTTAGCTTCTGTACTCAGGCTCTAAGTCTTACTCAGTTTGGCGTTAGTCTGGATCGGTAATTCGCCTTTCTTGAAATTCTGCATGTTGAACCTTTTTAGCACCTTATCCAAGTAGGTACTCTGACTAAGTCCAATTAGTCTTTTACTCCTTTCTCTCAATATCCTTATCCCAAGGATATAGGCAGCTTCTCCAAGGTCCTTCATAGAGAAACACTTCCCAAGCCAGGATTTAACTTCCTGCAAGGTTAGGATGTCATTTCCTATGAGTAGTATGTTATCCACATACAGTACCAAAAAGCTAACTGTACTCCCACTAGCCTTAACATATACACATGACTCATTTTCTCTCCTCGAAAAACCAAGCTCTTTGACTTTTTCATCGAAACAAAGATTCCATCTGCGAGATGCTTGTTTCAATCCATAGATGGATTTCTCAAGCTTACACACTCTATTAGGATGCTTTGCATTGACAAAAACCTATGGTTGACTCATGTAAACATCCTCAGCCAACTTTCCATTAAGGAAAGTGGTTTTGACATCCATTTGCCATATTTCATAATCATGAAATGTAGCTATGGCTAACAAAACCCTAATAGATTTAATCTTTGCTACTTGTAAGAAGGTCTCATCATAGTCAACTCCCGGAGTTTGAGTAAAGCCCTTCCCAACCAGTCGCGCTTTGTAAGTGTGTACATTCCCATCCATGTCGGTCTTCTTCTTGAAGATCCATTTGCACCCGACCGTCTTACGACCCGGTACATTGTCAACCAAGTTCCAAACTTAATTGTCATACATGGACTGAATCTCGTTGTCCATGGTCTCTTTCCATTTGGTGGACTCAGGGCCTTCCATGGCTTCCTTAAAATTGTTAGGCTCATCCAAATTTACCAGTGTTCTATCATTGATAAATTCATCACCTTCCGCAGTAATATGAAAACCATGGTAATGCTCAGGTGGATTCCTAACTCTTGTGGAATGCCACAGAGGTACGGACTCATCAACAGGAGTTTCCTCATTAGGTTGATTGCTAGGGTTTGAGGTTCCTTCTCCACTTTACTCTTGAATTTCTTCAAGATCAATTTGCCTCCCACTGTTTCCTTGGCTTATAAACTCTCTCTCGTGAAAGACCCTTCTTCTTGTCAAGGATGGCAATCGGTCCCTCAATATAATTCGAACGATCATCCACCTGAATATCCTCTAATGGAACCACCGTGAAATCATCAACCAAATATTTCCACAGCTGAGAGACATGAAACATGCTATGGATCTGACTAAGCTCCTCGGGTAGATCCAAACAATAAGCAACCCTGCCCACCAGGGCCAAAACCATGAAAGGAATGATGACTCTTGATCTTAGCTCTCTTACATGTTCCTTGTTTGGTTATGGTTCTAGAGTAGGATCACCTGTCCGGGTGACTATCTCACCTCTGAGTATATACAGTCATGCATTCCTTGGATTGTTGTTATCGAGTATGTTGCAATGTTGTAGTGACTTGTTAGATCTATGTTCTGGTATTGAGTATGCTACTATGATGTAGTGATCTATTAGATTTGTCTCCTAGTATTGAGTAAGTTGCTTTGTGGTAACAACCTATAGAACTGTATGTTAGTTGTGCTTGCTAGTTATCATCTATGGAGTGCCCTTAGGTACTGTTTGTGGTCATATAAGATAGCATGAGAACTCTTAGTTTAGGCTCTCTTGCATCTTCCTTGTTTTGTTGTGGCTTTAGAGTAGGATCATCTGTTCGGGTGGTTATCTCACCTCTGGTTACTTATGGTTACACATTCTATGGAGGTTGGCTGGTAGCATCACTGTATGTTGCGGGAAGAGTAGTAGGCAGTAGTGATCCGCATGATTGATGTTTTCTTGTTTTATGTGACTACTTGATCATGATTGTTTATATGTCGACATATTGTGTTTGGTTTAGGTTAAGGTGGTCCTGCTTTGTGCGGTAGGCCAAGATACCCTGTGCGGGCCGTCTATAAGTCATAGGCATGGAGGCTCGGGAAGATCGGTAGGGTTGAGGCGGTAGGCCAACAAACCCTGGGTATTCCATCCCGATGGCTGATTGGACCTGTTGTATTTTTTCATTCCATCCTAGGGTATTCCATTCCGAGGATGGCTGGGCCCGGAGGTTGACTGGGCCTGGTGTATTCCAACCTGATGGTTGACTGGACCCCACATGTTTGATTGTATATGTAATATGTTTATATGGTGGTATTTGGAGGAAACTCACTAAGTTTAATGCTTACCCAGTTGTTTATGGTTTCATGTACTATCGATTATTGCTAGAAGGAGAAGGCGGGACTATACACACTTATCAACAACACTGAAGATTCCGTGTTTCTACAATACTATGATTGTTAATAAATGTAATTCAGAATAAATGGTTTTCTTAATTAATGGATTAATAAATTGGGAAGTTTAACCTTAATAAAAATGAAAATTTTTGGTTGTGAAAATAGGATGTTACAGTGCGCAGCTGATCGGGGCATGGCACACATGTTGATTTTCCAGCCTATAAATATGTTTCAGCTACTCAGTCACTTCCCTACACTTTCCTATATTTATGTCTCGATTTTCTCTACATTTTTGCTAAAAATTTCTTTAGTTATAAAGATTTTAGTGAAACTATAAGGTCCCTGAGTGCCCGACATTAGTAGTTATCCAGTCGGAGTTCTGCCAATGTAATTTTTGGACTTTTCTCAGGAAAACCTATGTAAGTTAAGCTACACTTATATTGCTTTTAGGGTAACTTATCTTTATATTCATAGTCGTTGTTATGAATTTATAAATAAGATTTATCAGTGATTCTAAGTCATTATACTAATTGACCTACTTATGGGGGGGGGGGTGATGTCTAGGCTAGATTTAGTGAGGTGTTTAAAGTGAGATTTCTAAACAGTATACTTTGTATACCAAATAGACGCTAGCTCTGATATGATCTTACCTGGTTGATCCTTGCTTGATAGATCTTGATGTAGATAATGAGACTGTTGAGAAATCTAGCCTATCATTAGTCATAAGAAATATTAAACTAAGACTTAGTGATTATTGAACCTAGGTCACGTCAAAGGAAAGGCTAAGTGCTAAAATGAAGCGCTGACCAACTTTTCAGTCATCAGTGCATAGTTACTTTCAACTTACACATAGATATAAAATATCTAGATGATTAAATACTATGCATGTCTATTATCTGTATTACTTGGAATCTATGTTAGGTGGATTATATGATATTTTCTTGATTTAATCATATATGTATTTTCTTATATAAAATATATTAGGTAGTGATGGGTGATAAAAATGATGAGATGATGATGAGAGGTCTTAACTATTGATGAGTCAGTCGTCTAACAAAGTACAGATGACGACCACAAACTATTCATGACAATCGAGTGGAAATAGTGATAACCCCGCAACCTATAGGTGTTAATGAACTATGTGTTCATTTGATGTACTCTATCACCTCATAGTTGCCTTATTGACATATATTACGAAAGGAATCCTCCAACCAATATTGTCTACCTGTTTCTGATGATGATTCTTAGGATAGGTCCCTTGAGATTAATATTTTAGTATTAGTATGTGAGAATAAAAGAATGGGTAATCGGGTGAACTATTTGATGTGAAATATACAATTAAAGAACTTAATTATTGTGGGTTGAAAACTCTATGTGCTCATCAGCCCCCCAAGTCCGACTCACTCAATTTCTTTATATCACAAGTAGCAGTGTGGAAGGCACATGGTTGATGAGTGATTTGAGGAATCGTTAGACCATAATATAATAAATTGTTGTGAGACCTATTAAAAGAAGTTTATGCTTATATATCTGTATTAGCGATGACATCCAAATGTTTTTATATATCAATCAACTATATTTCTTTGGAAATACTTCAACAAATATGTTTTGAGAACAAATTCTGCAATTTAATGAATACTTTGAATTTAAATAAGTATAAATAAAAGGTATTAAATTGGCCTTGAAAATAGGGTTGTCATAGTTCTTTATGAAATCGGTGCTCCAAAGAAGATCGACAGTTAGCCGACGAGAGCGATTAGCCATCGGGGATATGATATCCAAGAGATTGCACCACCACACATGTTTGTAGATTGTTGGTATGAATACATTTTCAAATGAGAGAGAGAGAGAGAGAGAGAGAGAGAGAGAGAGAGAGAGAGAGAGAGAGAGAGAGAGAGAGAGGGTCCTCTTTTATTATTTTAATTACTAAGATGTTAAAATAAATATTAAAAAAAATGTAAAATAAAAATAAAATGATATAACAGTCATTTTAATTTTAAAAGTGACCAACACCACCTATAAAGATGGCCAAAATAACCACCAACACAAAAAAGTTATAATTTAGACTAAATGTCAGAAAAAATACATACGATATGAATTATTTTTATAGTTTTATCAATAATAAATAAATAAATAAATAAACTCATTAACAAAAATACGTAAAAAAAAATATTACCCTCTTAAATAATTGTCGTCGTAACCTCCATTCTTATATTATTATATTTTTTATATACATCTAATTATATATACAAATACAAAATATAATAAATGAATTAGTTACCTATATATAATCATAATTAGCTTATAGTTAAGAAATTACCTGCTTATTAAGTTGTTTTTATTTGAATAAAACTAACTAAAAATAATGTTATAATAATAAGGGAGTTATCTATCTGTGCCATTTGCTGACAGATAAACCAAAGTGACCCTTGTGGTGGTCTCTGAAACTTTTCTTAAACAAGCAGATAAAGGGGAAGAAAATAATAATAATACCAAAAGATTCCCCCAGCTATATAAAGTTTTTTATTTATTATTTTTATTATTTTTATTTTTAGTTTAATAATTTCCATCTTTACTGCCACTACTTCTACCACCCCTTCTTTCTCTCTCTCGTTGGCTTTTTAAAAGAAATTATTATTATCATTTTTTTTTTAATCTTTTTTCATTTTTTCTTTTTTTGGGTGTGAGATTGACAGGCAGATCAGATCCCCACCGAAATAAATTAATAAATTCACCATACATCCAATCTTACATAAAACCCTCAAGAATTCACCATCTTTTTTGTTTTTTTAATTCATCTCTAGTAATTTGCTTCTCTTTCAACAGTGTCTTCTTCATCATATGATGCTGCAGGGAGTTTCTCCAGGAATTGGAAACTCCGGCGAAGCAGCGGCGACTGCTGTTTCAGTTCAACCCAATGAAACGGCGGCGGCGTCCGCTGAACTTGCTAGTGGTGGTGGTGGCGGAGGATTTAGCGAAGATGAAAGAGGAAGAATTGAAGAAGGTGGTCGGAATTCCGGTGGAAATAGATGGCCAAGACAGGAAACGTTAGCTCTGCTTAAAATCCGGTCGGATATGGATGTCGCTTTTCGTGATTCAAGTCTGAAAGGTCCATTATGGGATGAGGTTTCAAGGTAATTTTACTCCTTTTAGCTTATGAATTCAATCGTGTTCTTTTCTGGGTTTGATTCAATCATTGAAAACGAGATCTATGTAACGAATTACAAAGCTCGTTGTCTTTTTTCCGGTTTATCGGAATCCAATTACCATTCCTTTCTTTACCAATTCCGGCGAGCTAATTGAATTTGAATTCCAATTTCAATTCGAATTCGAATTCCAATTCCATTTCAGTTTTGTCTTCATCTCCTTAGATTTATCTTGTTCATACCACTTCAATCCATGGCCGGATTCTAACAAGTGCTCCGCCGGGATTTAAATAATTAAATATTTTATGTGGAAACAAAATTTGATGTTCTTGATTTTTTTTTTTTTTTTATTTCAGGAAATTAGCTGAGCTTGGCTATCATCGAAGTGCCAAAAAATGCAAAGAGAAATTCGAGAACGTTTATAAATACCACAAGAGAACCAAAGAAGGTCGAACTTCAAAAGCCGATGGAAAAACTTACAGATTTTTTGATCAATTACAAGCTTTAGAAGCCAACCCCACCGCCGGCAGCCACCACCAACAACCGCTGTCTCTTCCACCTCCTCAGCCGGTTCTCTCCAAACCACCACCACAAGTTTCTACAATGCCGAATACTTCCACAATTACACAAATTCTTCCATCTGTTGTAACTCCGGTAAATATCTCAGTCTCCCATCAAAACAACGTGGATCCAATCTCCGTTGCGGCGCCGGCGGTGGCAATGCCGTCGATGAATATTAATCACGTTGGTGGGTTTCCTTTTTCGCAACTGAATATTTCGGCGTCGACGAATTCGAGTTCTTCATCGACTTCTTCAGACGACGAGCCACCGGAGAGGAGGAGGAATAGGAAGCGGAAATGGAAGGAGTTTTTCGGGAGGTTGATGAAGGAGGTGATTGATAAACAAGAGGAATTACAATCAAAATTTCTTGATTCGTTGGAAAGACGTGAACGTGATCGGATGGCGAGAGAGGAAGCATGGCGGATTCAAGAAATGGCGAAAATGAAACGAGAACACGATCTGTTGGTGCAGGAAAGATCCATGGTGGCGGCGAAAGATGCGGCGGTTATCACTTTTTTGCAGAAGATCACGGAACAAAACCCGAGTACTGTCATCCCACAAATGCCAGCTATGCAATTACTCCAACAACAACAACAACAAAACCAACCGCCTCCGCCGCTTCCACCACCATCGTCAGTACAACCGCCGCCACCAATGCAACAGCAACATCAACAACAATCCCAGCCACCACCACCACCACCGCAAGTACTACAACAACAACAACAACAACCAATTTCTCCGTTATCAGGTGCAGTCACCGCGTTTTTTCTTTACAAATCTATAACAATTTTCGTCTCCTCTCCAAAAAATTTTACGACTTTGCCACTATGCAGCAGCTGTACCATTACCGGCACCGGTATCTTTATCAACACCCGCTCCGCCACCGCCTGTGGTGAGGAATCTCGATAACGGCGGCGGAGGAGAGAACATGCTACAACCAAGTCCGTCGAGATGGCCGAAAGCTGAAATTAATGCACTGATTAAACTCCGAACGACGCTTGACACGAAATATCAAGAAAGTGGGCCCAAAGGGCCATTATGGGAGGAGATATCATCGGCGATGAAGAAGCTTGGATACAACCGGAATGCTAAACGATGCAAAGAGAAATGGGAGAACATTAATAAATACTACAAGAAGGTTAAAGAAAGCAGCAAGAAACGACCCGAGGATTCGAAAACTTGCCCGTATTTCCACCAGCTCGACGCCATTTACAGAGAGAAAGCAACCAGCAGTAACAACAATAATAATAATAATAGTAATCCAGCGTTCGCCGTTAAACCGGAAAACCAGATGGCTCCGATCATGGCTAGACCGGAACAGCAATGGCCACTTCCGGCGGTGGTTCAAGAACAACAACAACACCACCTCCAACAACAACATCACCACCACCAACAGCAGCAGCAGCAACAACAACAACAACGACATAATCAGCAGATGAAGACGAATGAATCTACAGGGATTGAAGATCACCAGCATGCGGATGATGACGACGATTACGACGAAGAAGATGAAGACGACGATGAGGAAGAAGGTGAAGGCGAAGGCGAAGGCGAAGGCGAAGGTGGTGAGTACGAGATTGTTCCAAACAAGACATCATCAATGGCTGCAGTTGAATGATGGAAATTTATAGACAGTGGAAATCGAACAAGCATTTGGGGTGCACTGCAAATGTGGGTCATGAGTTGCAGAAGATGTCAGATGGGTTCGCGGGTCGGGTTGCGGGTTGATTATTGAAGCTTGAAACACAAAACACATGGGGGTGGGGAAGTGGGAGTCAGGGGGTGTAAGTGTAACATTGTAAGTTTTTATTTACAGTGGTATATTGTGGGTTTATTTTATGATTTATTTATTATTTGCAAGAAAAATAAAATAATGAGGGGAGAGATAGAATGGAATAAACCAATAAGAAAAGTATTTTGTAATTTTATATTTTTGTCAATGGGGGGTGTAAATGTTAATGAAATGAGTTCATTGAAAGGTTCCTTTTTTCGTTTTTCTTTTATATCATCTACCAGCATTTTATTTTATGCATAAGATTTTTATTTATATCGTGGCTATGACTTGTGTCTCAGATTTAATTATCTTCTTAAAACATATTTATTAATTTCTCTAAATTATATTATATATGATTGTATGGTTATGCAGAAAAACGGAAACCGACAATAACTGTAAGGAAAAAGAGATATTGTTTCGAAATTCTTGGGTTCACTTTAGATTTTATTATTAGTTTATTACAAAAACTGAAAACAGATATAATGAACAGAAACAAAATAATGTTATTTTACTTTACATATATATACATTTACGTATATTTGATTTTTTTTTTTGAGAAATCAAATGATCAAATCCCCACCTTGCTTGATACCATATCCAACCCTACTTCATTTAAATAAATAAAAAAAACTAAGTGAAAAAATAATAATGCTAATAATAATAATTGATCTTCAACTGTATTAATGTATTTATTTTTACATATCTTTATCTCAAAGAGAATATTTTAATTATATATTTATTTTTATGAAATTAAGATTTTAATATATATATATATATATATATATATATATATATATATATATATATATATATATATATAACTCAAATAAATTATGATATTGTTAAAAAAAAACTTATTAAATAAAAATTCTTGTTGAATTAAATGGATAGTGTTACTTACGAGTTTGTTATATGTTATAAATTCTTTAAAAAATATATATATATTTGTAACGATAGTCATATTAAAAACATAAATAAATAATTTAAAATATAAAAGTTTAAAATTGAAATAACTTAAAAAAAAGTATAGATATACATAGATTCAAACTTAAAATGACAAATCTGAGAAGTAAACTTCAACCTTATATTAGTGATACGTGATATTTCAAATTTGGAATAATATTATTTATATCACCATAATTTATATCAAAAAAAAAAAAAAGGTGATTTTCTTATATTATAAACCATTTTTATCAGCTACGAATAAAGTGTTACTGAAAAACTAAATCACCACTAACCGAATCATTTTCATTCTAGCGGATTATTATTATTATTATTATTATTATTATTATTATTATTATTATTATTATTATTATTATTATTATTATTATTATTTTTTTTTCAAATTTCGTATTGTACTCATGCAGTTAATCCAATTACTTTTGGGACGTACTTTGATCACTTTATATCTTTTATATTTGTTATTTGTACACCATTCATATCAAATTCACATGTAACCATTTTGCTAGGACAGGTCCAACATGAATGACCGTATATCTCTATTCATTACTATCGTTCATAGGCCCATTAGTGTCCCAAGAAGTTATTGTAGATTTCATGCAGTCACATGGGTTTACAACATAAAATTGTTAGTCTATTCACCTAGTTGCTTTACTTTTAGGCATCTTCTAAAGGTTTTTGATTGTGTATTTAATATTACCTTTTGGTAATGTACTTCCTCTTTTTTTATTTTAGGATAGATTTTTTACGACCTACATTATCATTCATATTCAAACCAGTTTTAGATAAAGATTACTATATTGCTTCATCTAGGTTAATTTAATATCATATATAAATAAATAACATATTATTTCTTATTCATTTATGACATTAACACCGTAGAGGTTACTCATTCATTGTCTCTCAATGACATCCATTGGTGTTGTTTTAAAGCTCACTTGAAAGGATATACGATAATTCAAATTACAAAGTAAGATTATAGATGTGATGCAATTGATTGTCATATATAAATGGCACTCTTTAGTCCCTACACTTGGCCTTCTCGGTATTGGCATATAATCAAAGAAATCCCGATATGTTGAATTAAGTTGGCAATTGTTATCACAATAAATGATATCTCTAGAAAGGTTGTTCCTACCTTGCCTAATTTTCTCTACTAAAAGTACTTGTTATCTAATTGTTGTAGTCATTTATAAGTTCTTTCTGATTAATAATGAATTCACATATCTTCTAACATATAACATATATTGGAAATGGTAATAGTTATGTGATTTACTTAATCACAGGCTCAAGTTTATATCTATCTATATATATATATATATATATATATATATATATATATATATATATATATATATATATATATATATTATAATATACTAATTGTCATTAATTGTTCTTTCATCGTGTTGATTTAAAACTTCAATTATAATTTAAAAATACTTCTAACTAAAAACTAATTACTACTCAATACAACTTGAAGAGTTTTTTTTAACATATAGATATTAAATGTTACTTATAATATCATATAAAAATAGTTTACAAAACATAGTTAGGGATGTTAGAATTTAGAAATGAGATAGAAAAAAAAATGAAATGAATAACAAAGAAATAACGAAATAAGAACACACATAAAGCTCTATTTTAGACTGCCGGGATTCATATTTAACTTGGAAGAGAAAATGTTTTACTTTGAAATTGAAAGATACAAAACTACTATATAAGCAAATTCATTTAATATATATATATATATATATATATATATATATATATATATATATATATATATATATATATATATATATATATATATATATATATATATATATATATATATATATATATATATATATGGAGTTGTTCAAATGCATGTGAACCTAGAAAGGTTAACAATCTAAGAGCTATTTTTTAAAGGTTTTCATTAATAGCATTTTGCACTTATCAAATATTAATATTATATTAAAAAAAATCATATTCTCTAATTTACAACTAATGGTCATTCGTTATTGGATAGCTGCCGGAGCGCCGTTGGACCAGTGTTGGACTAATGGTAAATTTAATGACATTTTCTGATTATATTCACATCTTAATAAAATAAATATTGTAGCTCTTATTTATTTGGTAATTCTTTTTAGTACATACCATTTTATTTTTGCAGCAAATTATAAGAAACTTTTATTAAAAAAATAGATTTATGTCTTGATAAATTCAATCTTCTCTTTTTTCTAAATTGTAGATTCCTTTAAAAAAATATATCGTGTATAAAACATATTCACAGTTTAATAAATATATTAACTCAGTAATATACAGTTTGATATTTTCATGCATACATTTATTCATATTTTAACACAAAATTTATATAAAATATACAACTTAATACAACCCATTTTTAGTTTAATACATAAAATTTACAACATAACATAATACAATCAACTGTACGTTAATTCACATATTTAAAGTTAAACCTAAACTCTACCATCACCACCAACTACCGAACACCACCACAAACCACCTGTGCCAACTTTACCATCATCCTTCCTTTCAGATTTGTATATTAAATCATTGATTGATAGCTTAAATATTATATTCACAATTTAATATACCAATTAGATTATTTATTTAGAGTTTAATGCAAAATAATTATAAAAACTAATACATTCTTACATATTTATAGAACACGAAAAATAAATATGTTCACATGAAAATTAATACAAACATTCATACATAAATCATTCATATTTAACATAAATTTATTTATAATTTACATCTTAATATAGTTAATTCACAATTCAGTACATAAAACTCACAGCTTAATGTATAAAATTCACAGTTTAATGCAAAAAGTTATACATTCACAACCATATTTTTAACATCAAATTACACATGTACCTTCAGATTTATATGCTAGTGCTTCTTTCAAAGTTTATTTACGCAAATATTCACACTTTAAGTTTTACATACTTTATTAAAAATTAGATAAAATGATATATGTGTATAGTGTTTCTTCAAACTTATATTTTAGAGGCAAACAAAAAATTTATATAAAAAAAAATCACAATTTAATACCAGTGACTTCACATGTTAATACAATCAATTCACAACTTAATACAATAAATTCACAGGTTAATATAGTCAACTCATAGTTTAAACTAGAAATTCATAACTTAATGCGGTCACTTCACTGTTTAAAACACAAAAATAACAACTTAATATAAGAAATTCACAGCTTAATGCAGTCGATCTACAGTTTAAACCACAAAATAAACAAGTTAATATAGAAAATTCACTATTTAATGCAAAAAAAAAGTATGCATTCAAAAGCATATTATCCACTTAAAATTTTTAATACAATCAATTAACAGTTTAATACAATTAATTCATAATTAAATATACAAAAATCACAGCTTAATAGAGTCAATTTACAGTTTAAACAACCAATTCACAACTTAATGCATTCAATTCACAGTTTTAAACACAAATATCACAACTAAATACACAAAATTTATAGTTTAATACACAAAAAATATGCATTCACAACTAAATTCATAGCTTAATAACTTACCAAATTTCATTGAGGCATTTCATCAAATACCTTGTGTGCATCTTTTTTTTTTTCAGTACTTCCTTTTGTAAACACCATCACTGTAAACACCATACACATACCAGATCTTACCTGAAAATAGACAAACACATCAGATTTGATGTCGATTTGCTAGTGTTTTGACCAGAGATAAGAGAGACAGAGACGGAAATGAGTTATAGATGAGAAGGAGGCGACATATAACAGATCTGGTACAAATCCGACAAACATTTCGCCGGTGATGGAACATATCAGAGAAAAAATAAGTTCAAGAGTTTTGAAACAAAACAAAATCAAGATTAGCACCTATAGGTTTAGATGATGACTGCGAGTTGTGATTCTTGATGCTCCGACAATGACAGCAACGGTAGGGGAACATATATGATGTAGATCCAACGATGAAATGATGAAATAGAAAGAAAAACCTTTGTATAATAACACCAAATTCTCATATCTACATCAGATCAGAATTGATCTAGTGTAAATGAAGATAAAGCTAGTATTCAGTGGTTGTTTGAATAAAGAACTAGATATGGAGGTGGTCGGACATCTGGAGGCAACAAAGAGCTTCATACTCTGTCACATCTGTTATTCCGGGTAAGCAGATTTGAAACGTTGGAGATCTAGAGAAGAAGCATATTCGGACTTCAAAATAGAGTGTAGTGTTTTCTAGGTGTTCCAGCAAAGCAAAGCGGCTGATGGAAGGCGATAGTCGGTGCTGGTGAGATAGATAACGGTGGAAGGAGTCGGCACTCGGTGGTGATGGCAGATCTGAAGTCGGGGGTTCTAGATCTGAAGGAAAATGCACTAGATCTAAATGTGAAGGCTTCAGATCTAAAGGAGGAGGTTCCAGATCTAAAGATCGTTTGTATTTCGGCGATGGCGACGGTGTCGGCGGTGGTGGTGGTGGTCGGCAGCGGTAAGAGGTGTGAGAGAGAGAGAGAGAAAGAAAGAAAGAAAGAAAGAAAGAAAGAAAGAGATGAGAAAGAGAGAGAGATGAGAGAAAAGTTGTCTTGTGAGATAAGATTAATCAAATATGTCTGATGATTTAAGATATAAGGTAAAAAAATGGTTCTTATGGTTCTTAACTTTTTATGGTTCTTATTTGAAATATATATATATATATATATATATATATATATATATATATATATAGAGAGAGAGAGAGAGAGAGAGAGGCTTAAGTGTTTATATTCTAACTAAGTATTATTATATTCTAACTAAGTATTATCTAAATGTAGGAATGATTGTGGGACAATCAAATTTTATTAATTTAAAAAAAATGATTATATTATTTATTTAAGATAAACAAAATAAAAAATCATTTTATTAAATGTAAACGGTTGTAAAAGGGTAATTGTGTACATTTGTCGTTGCCATTAAGATAGGAAAAACAGTTTCTTTTTAAACTGATATCATAATCCCAGATTTATCACACATACCCCAAAACAGTTACCATTTCTGTTGGAACACATAATCAAACAAGATTTAGTTGAATCAACCCTAAAATCGGATGGCTATGTTAATCTTTTGTATATAACGATCGATTATTGTAGAGTTGATTATTGAAGTTGCATTGGGAGATTTCGGATAACAGAGATACGGTAAGGATGAGGAGTACAACGTCGAGTGGTTTCAATTCAAAACTCAAGAACATCGTTGCAATAATCTTGAATCTTGATGACAACGTTGATGCTTTCGTTTCTCCACCTAAAGGATAAGGGAAATCAACTTAGAATATTTTTAAATAAGATAAGCTACCATGTAACACCTGGTTCCTGGTATGTATTTAAATTCAAGTATTTTGGTATTATGTTCTGGGACTCGGGGAGTTGGGGGCCCAACTCGTCGAGTAGTCTCGACATTATGCAGTGGTTTTAGTGATCTACTCGACGAGTCTGGGGACCGACTCGCAAGTAGGAGATGTCTGGGAAAAAACCTAATATTTATGGTTTGCATCCTATTTAAACACTTTATCTCATCCCAACCCAGCCTCCATCACCCCTCCCAACTCAGAGAAGCCATAGACTGAAACCCTAACCTTGTTTGAGTGATCTTGAGCTATTTTTGTGTGTTTTGTGGTGAATTGAAGTTTGAAGAAGAGAAGGAAGCTTGGAAGATCAAGAGAGGACTAGTAGATCTAGAGGTTCTGAGTTATTTCCATCCCATTCAAGGTAAAAAGCTTCAACCTTGACTTCTCATTTGATATACCTCCTCTAGGGCTTAGATCATATCATTTTGGGGCATTTCTAAGGACATTTTCGGATTAAGTGTCTATCATGGCGTTACACTTCAGATCTTGAACCATTAAAGGTTCCCATGGCATAAAGGTACAAACTTTATGGCCATGGGAAGCCCATGCATCTTATAAACCCCTTTTTATGGATTTTGGAGCCAAAAACTCCATGCATGGACATCAAGTTTGTAGCTTTACATATGAAATGGACCCTAGGAGGCCAGATCTATGGTTTTGATGCATTAAGACCCATTATAATCGACTATATAGCTTTAGTCAAGGAGGGACTCGGCGATTCGTTTGGGTGACTCGGCGAGTCGGGACACATTTTTTCCCTAAACGTCTTTTGGAAATGGTTTTGGTTGAGTGGAAGGAACACTCAGCCTGCTAGGTGTTTGTTTTGGACCTAGAAATCATGGGACTCGGCGAGTGGATGAACAGACTCGGCGAGTTCAAGGCAATGTCCTAATCTCATGAAGACGGACTCGGCGAGTTCAAGGAGAACTCAACGAGTCATAGACTAGACTCATTCATTTGGATGAAGATGAACTCGACAAGTTCACGAATGAACTCGACGACTCGGTTGAAGATAGTCAGATGTGTTGTTGAAGGAGAACTTGTCGCACCACTGTTGGACTAATAGTAAATTTAATGGCATTTTCTGGTTATATTCACAGCTTAATTAAACAAATATTGTAGTTCTCATTTATTTGGTAATTCTTTTTAATACATACCATTTTATTTTTGCAGCAAAACATAAGAAACTTTAATTAAAAAAATAGATTAATGTCTTGATAAACTCAATCTTCTCTTTTTTTCTAAATTGTAGATTCTTTTAAAAAAAATAGATTGTGTATAAGACATATTTACAGTTTAATAAACATATTAATTTAGTAATACACAGTTTAATATTTTCATACATATATTTATTTATATTTTAACACAAAATTTATATAAATATATACAACTTAATACAGTCCATTTTTAGTTTAACACATAAAATTCACAGCATAACATAAACAATCAACTATACACCAATTAACATATTTAAAGTTAAACCTAAACTCTACCATCACCACCAACTACCGAACGCCACCACAAACCACATGTGTCACATCAACTATCATTATTCCTTTCAGATCTGTATATAAAATCATTGATTGATAGCTTAAATACTATATTCACAATTTAATATACCAATTAAATTACTTATTTAGAATTTAATGCAAAATAATTATAAAAACAAATACATTCTTACATATTTATACAACACAAAAAATAAATATGTTCACATGAAAATTAATACAAACATTCATACATAAATCATTCATATTTAACATAAATTTAAACTAATTCACATCTTAACACAGTCAATTCACAATTCAGTACATAAAATTCACAACTTAATATATATAAAATTCACAGTTTAATGCAAAAAATTATGCATTCACAACCATATTTTTAACTTCAAATTACACATATACCTTCAGATTTATATGCTAGTGCTTCTTTCAAAGTTTATTTAAGCAAATATTCACACTTTAAGTTTTACATACTTTATTCAAAATTAGATAAAATGATATATGTGGATAGTGTTTCTTCAAACTTATATTTCAGTGGCAAACAAAAAATTTATAAAAAAATCACACTTTAATACCAGTCATTTCACATGTTAATACAGTCAATTCACAACTTAATACAATAATTTCATAGGTTAATATAGTCAACTCATAGTTTAAACAGAAAATTCACAACTTAATGCAGTCACTTCACTGCTTAAAACACATAAATAACAACTTAATATAAGAAATTCATAGCTTAATGCAGTCGATCTACGGTTTAAACCATAAAATAAACAAGTTAATACAAAAAATTCACTGTTGAATACAAAAAAAAAGTATGCATTCAAAAGCATATTATCAACTTAAAATTTTTAATACAATCAACTAACAGTTTAATACAATTAATTCATAAATAAATATACAAAATTCACAACTTAATATAGTCACTTTACAGTTTAAATAACAAATTCACAGCTTAATACATTTAATTCACAGTTTTAAACACAAATATCACAGTTAAATACACAAAATTCATAGTTTAATACACAAAAAATATGCATTCACAACTAAATTCACAGCTTAATAACTTACCAAATTTCGTTGATATCAAACACCTTATGTGCATCTTTTTTTTAGAACTTCCTTTTGTAAACACCATACACATACCAGATCTAACCTGAAAATGGACAAACACGTCAGATTTGATGTCGATTTGGTGGTGTTTTGACCAGAGATAAGAGAGACAAAGATGCAAATGAGTTATAGATGATAAGAAGGAGACACATAACAGATCCGGTACAAATCCAACGAACATTTTGCCGGTGATGGAACATATAAAAGAAAAAAACAAGTTCAAGAGTTCTAGAACAAAATGAAATCAAGATTAGCACCTATAGGTTGAGATGATGACTATGATTTGTGATTCTTGATGCTCCAAAAATGACACCAACGGTGGGGGAACATATCTGATGTAGATCCAATGATGGAATGATGAAATAGAAAGAAAAACATGTGTATAATAACACAAAATTCTCATATCTACATCAGATATGAATTGATCTGGTGTAAATGAAGATAAAGGCAGTCTTTAGTGGTTGTTTAAATAAAGAAGTAGATCTGGAGGCATTCGAACATCTGGAGGCGTCAAAGAGCTTCATACTCCGTCACATCTGTTATTTCCAGCGAAGCAAATCGAAGAGTTTTTACCGTGCTTCATCAGATCTGAAACGTTGGATATTTGGAGAAGAAGCATATTCAAACTTCAAAATAGAATGTAGTGTTTTCTAAGTGTTCCAACAAAGCAAAGCAGCTGATGGAAGGCGATAGTCGGTGCTGGTGAGATAGATGACAGTAGAAGGAGGCGGCGCTCGGTTGTGATGGCAGATCTAAAGTCGGGGGTTCTAGATCTGAAGGAAAATGCACCAAATATGAAGGTGAATGCTTCAGATATAAAGGCGGAGGCTCCAGATCTGAAGATCGTTGTATTTTGATGATGGCGACGGTGTCGGTAGTAGTGTTGGTGGTCAGCAGCGGTAGGAGGTAAGAGAAAGAGAGAGAGAGAGAGAGAGAGAGAGAGAGAGAGAGAGAAAGAAAGAAAGAGAGAGATGAAAGAAAAGTTGTCTTGTGAGATAAGATTGATCAAATATGTCTGATGATGTAAGATATAAGGTAAAAAAATGGTTCTTATGGTTCTTAACTATTTATGGACCTCATTTCAACTTTTACCTATATATATATATATATATATATATATATATATATATATATATATATATAAAGTTATTATATTCTAACTAAGTATTATCTGAATGTAGGAATGATCGTGGACCAATCAAATTTTATTAATTTTAAAAAATGATTATATTATTTAATTAAGTTAAACAAAAATAAAAAAAATCATTTTATTAAATGTAAGCGGTTGTAAAAGGGTAATTGTGTACATTTGTCGTTGCCATTAAGATAGGAACAAAAAAGGTTTCTTTTTAAACTGATATCATAATCCCCAATTTATCACACATACCCCAAAACAATTACCATTTCAATCGGTACACTTAATCAAACAAGATTTAGTAGAATCTACACTAAAATCGGATGATTATGTTAATCTTTTATATATAATGATCGATTATTGTAGAGATGATTATTGAAGTTGCATTGGGAGATTTTGATAAGTCTATTTTTTAAATATACTAAATTGTACTACATATATTTAATTGATGCATAATTGGCCAAGAATGGCACTACTTTGATAAGTTGTTCAACTTTATATGCAGGTAAATACTTAGTGCTAAAGTGGGCGGAACCCGCAAGAAAAACGAGCAACATGAAGCTAACAAGCATGGGAGACGAATTACTAAAGGAATGAAGAAAAATGGTGTTGAGAAATTTGACCACTCTTTAATGTTTTGACATTATCTCAAGATCTAGAGCTCCAATTGACATTAATGAAGAAGTTCTAAAAACTAGACAAAATTTCCTACAACTTTCATTTTTGCGTTTTTACTGATTCTACCGTTTTCATCACCAAAAACGGGCAACAAAGATGAGGGACGTCCTAGAACGCGTCTAAGACGCTCCCTAGGACGCCTACCCGTTTTAGGCCATTTTCAAGTGCAAATCAAGGATGATAGAAGGCATGTAAAACACCCTGAAGGATGCCCAGACGTCCTATATGACGTCTAGGATGCCTACTAGGACGCCGACGTGGAAACAACTTCGAAAATCAAATTTTCAGCACCTATTTAAAGGAGATTTAACCCTAATCGACTTAGGACTTCTCCCCTGCGATTTTCACCGGTTTTGGAGGGTTCCAAACCTTCTCTAAACGCGTTCTTGATCATAAATTTCCGAATCAAAACCAAACAATCATCAAATTAATTATCATTCAACGTTTGAAGATTGTTCAACCAACAAATCTACATCAATTTCATCAAGCTCCAAATTTGATTACTTCATCCCCAAGGTTTCATCGTCATAGTTGATTGATCATTAGACTTCATTGATTTTATGATTCCAAGTTGGTTTGTGAATTTTAGCATTAATTCCATTGTTTATATTGAAGTTGTGTGTTTTGTTAATCATATGGAAGGCTAAACCACCTAGGTTACTTCCGGGAATGTTGTAGGATGTTAGGATGAACACGTTTTGATTATTACTTTTATTCTAGTCAATTTCAGTTATTGTTTCATTCTTAAAGTTATGATTTTTACTTATAGTAATTGGAGTTGGGTTTTCTTATTGTGTGATATTTCAACTAAGATAGTGTATTGTTAATTCACTAATCATTCTGAATTCAAGTAGTTTAGGAAGTAAGATGATCAGTTGAACCCACATACATTAATCCGAATTTGTAGTATTATATACTCAACATTGTAATAGGTAATAGTAAGACACGCTATCGCCAAACCAGTAGTTGTTCCTAATCCAATTAGACATAGGGAGTAAGACAACTAGTTGGTATAACATATTGTGTGCTAAAACTTATTTGTTTCAAGTTAATCAACCTTAATTATGTCTAGGTAATTAAATTGGAATTTAAGGGAAGAAAAACATGTAAGTCCAACCATCTGAACAACTAAACCAGAGGTATCTTGTTTTTGTCTCATTGATAGTAGTTTGTTTTAGTAGTTCTTGCATTACCAAGTTTTTAGCTTTTTCATCAACTTTTAGTTTAAGTAATTTCATGACAATTTCTAGTAGTTTTTCGTTAACTATTTTAACACAAAGTTTGACCACAAACTCCTCGTGGATTCGACCCTTACTTACCCTAGCTATCTAGTGGTTTTGAGGTTATTTTTTATTGAGACAACGACCTCGATCAAAATTTGGCGCCGTTGCCGGGGAGATTGTGCGCTTAAACAATTGTGTTGAAGTAGTCTTTAAATTTGAGTTTTTTTAGTTTTATTTTTAGTTTGGAGTGTTCACTCTTTTTTGTTTTTGTGTAGGTACACCGATGTCTGCAAACAAAGCACAACATATATATTCTTCCTGATACTCGATCGTGAGTGGAGGGATATAATTACATCAATCAAGACATGTGGTGGGAGAATAAAAATCTAGGCCAACATCACTACTATAATGATGATCAATATGATGATGATTGTTGGTGGACTAGCAATTCGGCTCAAAACCAAAACCATGAATCACTTTGTTTCCCGGAAGACCAAGAATCAAATGAATCTTCATTCAGCAAGAAGTTGGATCAAATGATAGAGATATTGAATGAAACTTTCAACAAAGAAGAAGACAACTCCAAATCAATTTTAGGGATTGAAGATCAACTAAAACAAATAATGGAGCAGCTAGATCAAGAACCACCGGGCAAACCTTCTAATACTACCCAAGTAAATGAGGTTAGTTTTCTATGCAATGATAACATTGTGCATAATCCTACACCACCCGAACTTGCGGTTGTGGTGGAGGATGATGCACATTTAAATGATAATGATACCCAAAGGATGTTTTAAATCAAAGAAGCTGTAACTAAAATGGAAAAGTCTAATGAAGAGTTTCATGAATTAGAAGCATCCAAAGTTAGGGAGGTGTTTGTGGAGGATAATACCACCCCCTACCCAACAACTTTTAAAAAAACTGACCCACAACTTCTTCTGATGGATTCTAAAATATTGGCCAAATACAAACAACCAAGTATAATCATTGATCGTCCTTTTTTGAAAACTATATATGATCATATTAGTTTCCAGGAAGGTGCGATAAATGTGACCTTAATAAGCCATAAATTGAGACTCCTATTATTTGGACCTACTAATGATCCTCTAATTAGTGGTGACCTGTTTGTAATCAATATCATTGATGATTATGTTTATGAGCATACCGCAAATATGCTCTATGGCACCACCCACAATTTGGAGAAAATTTTATTATGTAACAGTTCAAAAGCATCAGATGATTGCATGAGTCAACACACGAAAAGAAGATTAGAGAATATGAAGCATGATTATACACACTCTTAAAAAATCAAAAATAAAAGCGTTACATGATATCAAGCATCGATTAAAGAAGTTTACTAGATGGAAAGATGCATGGCTCTTCAAAACAAGGTTTAAGCATCATCGTGGAAGGATTAAATGCAAAATAGTTGATTTATACAAGGCCAAAAAAGGCTTGCCACATGATCCGGTTCCTCAAAGTAAGGTGAGCGACCTCATGGTTGGCTTTCAAGGAAGTCAACTAACATATGATCCTCCATAGACATCGGTTGAGGTAACCTGTCCCGCTAATGACGTTAAACTTGGCAATTTTGGAACTTTGTGGGTCTGTTCACTACAAACCCTCACGAGACTTCACTCGTCCACTAGGGGTAACCTAGGGGTTTAAAAGGCTTGTTGCACGTGCCAAGTGCAATCGTGGTCCCCGACGAAATTGAGGGCTAGTTAGTGTAATTTACTTTTATTTGATTTGATTTGTGTGCTTGTAGTTTTTTATTATTATTATTTTAGGAATTTTTCTTTGGATGCATCGAGGACGATGCAATACTCAAAGTTGGGGAGGGGTGTACACAATAAGAAAACTGAAGATTGAAGAAAAAGTGACAATTTTAAAAAAAAAAATCATATTTTTTTTTTTCGATTTTCGTTTGGGCATAACGGAACATTATGAAAATGCCTCAAGTTAGTGAAGCTTTTCAAGAACCAAAACCTATTCTACCACCGGTACCATCAGGTGTGTCGTCCTCCTCATTTGTATTATTTTTATTAGTTTTAATGATATTCATGAGGTAATCATTTTGGGATAAATGAAAGTTATCTTAATTTTTTTTATTATCTTATTTTCTTGAGTTGGTCACCATGAAATATGTGATGAGTTAGTAGCTTCTTTATATCTTGAATGTAACTCATCAAGATGGAAAATGATAAGAGTTTCGTACATCGAGTCATAATATCTATTTAATATTGATTTTGTGGGTTGCTTCGCCGGTTTGGAAAATTTATATATATATATATATTTAAATTTTTTATGTGAAATACCCAAGTGTTTGAAAAATGAAGGTTTTTGGCTCGAGCCTACGATCTTTCAGTTGAGGACCCAACCGAACAATATGTGTCATCACGCTCTGAGTACTTGGTCTTACTTACTCCTGCGCCTTTGGGGTTGGGAGGGGACTATTATTGTTTTCACACAACCAAAAAGCATCATAAACATTGAAGAACTTTCAAGTATATATATTCAAGCTCAAGGCAAATACAAAGATGATCAAATCCGATGAAGCCATCAAAGAAATTGAAAAATGCACAATCAAGATAAACATGAAGAAAAGTTTAAGTTGAAGACATTTTGTGAAACAATATGTGTCCCCTCGATAGCGGGAGTGTATGGGTTGGTCCATTAAGTGTTACCGACCGTGCTAACTATGTTAGTGAACCTTGAAAAGGGGACTTTGGCAAAGAGTTCAACTGATTACTCATGAGGTTGATTATTGGTAAGGGTTCAAAAAGTGAAGGGTTTCAAACAACAAAGTAAAATAAGCATAACATGTGTTTTGAGTTTAAAAGTCCGGATTTGAAACTAATAATCCCCAAAATCAATATATTGCGCTCATTAAATATTGTGATAAAATGTATGGAATTCGTGATTCCATTGAGTTTTTCTTAGGATAAGAGAGTAAGACTATGCTGATTATTTCAGGCCAATCTCGGGACGAGTTTGGAATAAAGTTGGGGAGGTTTGATAAGTCTACTTTATAAATATACTAAATTGTACTAAATATGTTTAATTGATGCATAATTGGCCAAGAATGGCACTACTTTGATGAGTTGTTGAACTTTATATGTAGGTAAATACTTAATTCTAAAGTGGCCGGAACCCACAAGAAAAACAAGCAACATGAAGCTAACAAGCATGGGAGACGAATTACTAAAGGAATGAAGAAAAATGGTGTTGAGAAATTTTACCACTCTTCAATGTTTTGATCATATATCAAGATCTAGAGCTCCAATTGACATGAATGAAGAAGTTCTGAAAACTAGACAAAATTTCTTACAACTTTCATGTTTTGCGTTTTTAGTGATTCTACCGTTTTCATCACCAAAAACGGACAACAAAGATGAGGGACGTCCTAGAACGCGTCTAAGACACTCCCTAGGACGCCTACCCGTTTTAGTCCATTTTCAAGTGCAAATCAAGGACGACAGAAGGCATGTAAAACATCTGAAGGACGCCCAGACGTCCTATATGACGTCTAAGACGGCTACTAGGACGCCGACGCGGAAACAGCTCCGAAAATAAATTTTTCAGCACCTATTTAAAGGAGATTTAACCCTAATCGACTTAGGACTTCTCCCTTGCAATTTTCACCGGTTTTGGAGGGTTCCAAACCTTCTCCAAACGCTTTCTTGATCATAAATTTCCAAATCAAAACCAAAAAATCATCAAATTAATTATCATTCAACGTTTGAAGATTGTTCAACCAACGAATCTACATCAATTCTATCAAGCTCCAGATTTGATTACTTCATCCCCAAGGTTTCATCGTTCCATAGTTGATTGATCATCAGACTTCATTGATTTTATGATTCCAAGTTGGTTTGCGAATTTTAGCATTAATTCCATTGTTTATATTGAAGTTGTGTGTTTTGTTAATCATATGGAAGGCTAAACCACCTAGGTTACTTCTGGGAACGTTGTAGGATGTTAGGATGAACACGTTTTGATTATTACTTTTATTCTAGTCAATTTCAGTTATTGTTTGATTCTTAAAGTTATGATTTTTACTTATAGTAATTGGAGTTGGGTTTTCTTATTGTGTGATATTGCAACTAAGATAGTGTATTGTTAATTCACTTATCATTCTGAATTCAAGTAGTTTAGGTACTAAGATGATTAGTTGAACCCACATACATTATTCCGAATTTGTAGTATTATATACTCAACATTGTAATAGGTAATCGTAAGACACATTATCTCCAAACCAGTAGTTGTTCCTAATCCAATTAGATATAGTGAGTAAGACAACTAGTTGGTATAACATATTGTGTGCTAAAAATTATTTGTTGCAAGTTAATCAACCTTAATTATGTCTAGGTAATTAAATTGGAATTTAAGGGAAGAAAAACGTGTAAGTCCAACCATCTGAACAACTAAACCGGAAGTATCTTGTTTTTTTTTCTCATTGATAGTAGTTTGTTTTAGTAGTTCTTGCATTACCAAGTTTTTAGCTTTTTCATCAACTTTTAGTTTAAATAATTTCATGACAATTTCTAGTAGTTTTTCGTTAACTATTTTAACACAAAGTTTGACCACAAACTCCTCGTGGATTCGACCCTTACTTACCCTAGCTATCTAGTGGTTTTGAGGTTATTTTTGATTGAGACAACGACCTCGATTAGATTTCGGATAACAAAGATACGTGAAGGATGAGGAGTACAAGGTCGAGTGGTTTCAAGTCAAAACTCAAGAACATCGTTGCAACAATCTTAAATCTTGATGACGACATTGATGCTTTCGTTTCTCCACCTAAAGGATAAGGGACATCAACTTAGAATATTTTTAAATAAGATAAGCTACCCTACTTTCCTTACATGCACATGTGAGGCGCGTTTACAATACCACAATACTCTTTGATCTATTTAGTCTCGTTTACTATGGACTTTGAAAAGCCATTTTTTTATGAAATGCACACATAGATAAACACATAACATTAATTCATAATAAATCTTAAACACTATCTCATTTTGAAAACATCTTAGTTTTTTTTATAGGACATAAATTTGATAGTACACACCTCAATCTAAACCAAGTTATCCTCCATTCCTCTATGCATCTTACATTTCACTTCACTTCATACACCACCTATTAAAATCACCAATATTTGGTTACAAAATGACCAAACTACCCTAGAAGATTTGTAAAATTGTTTAAATGTTTTAATAGTATACACACTTATGTCAAAAGTGTTGGAAGCATCAGAATGCTAAAGGAATGAGCCAAGGTCAAGTTAGTATTTCACGCCCTTATTAGGTAACCACATGATCATGTATTATTTTATCTAGAGATTATGTGACCTTGCAATCTTCAACTCGTATAATCTCATCATCATTAGTAGCCATGTAATATTTTCATGCCTACGTAAGGCCCAACATACACTCATGTGATGAATTTTCCACTTTGGGCAATATACTTAGTCACCCATGCTTTCATTCTTCACCAAACTTTACCATAGGATCACCATAACCTTAATAAGTGCTATTAAAATTATTTTATCTTAATTAAGTTTTATTCTCCCCATGATTTAATGATTAA
Source organism: Lactuca serriola (assembly GCF_051521515.1). NCBI lineage: Eukaryota > Viridiplantae > Streptophyta > Magnoliopsida > Asterales > Asteraceae > Lactuca > Lactuca serriola. The sequence continues at coordinate 169,912,324 of NC_136413.1, forward strand.
GATCTTAGATGCCATAATAGCTTTAGGGAGGCTTATGTGAAAATCATGATACCATTAAAGATCATAAACTCTTAATGATCCTTTTATCAACAACGATTCATCTTAACCACTTATTCCATCTATATATATTTCATAAACATCTTAATACACATTGAACTAATCAAATCCATACATTCAAAGGGTTGTAATTGATGGTTCCTTAGTTGAAAATCACTAAAAAGCTTGATTCCATAATTTTACTTCAAATAACTTCTAGACCCTCTTTGATAAATCAATAATCAAACTCCAAGCACTTAACTCATAAACTATAAATTAAACTTATTACAATTCTCCTACCAAAAATATAAAATCATTAAGGCCTTCATCGAAATAGAAAATCATTAAGGCCTTCATCGAAAGTCTCATGGATCTTCATTAGAACCCTAATTCCCAATTCCAACACAAGTGGTGGATTCAAATACATAGAACTCTTAATGTTAGGTGATGGATTCATGTTGATATTTGATCCTAGGTTAGAGAAAAACAAATCCAATTGTATAAAAACTTTAAAATCAAGGCGTAAGGAGTTTTCCTTTGTTAAGGGATCTTGAAGTTCTAGATCTTAACCAAATCTCCATCAAAATCAATTAAGGTTTCGTATAATGAAGATATATAGTTGAAATACCTAAACCATTCATGGATACATTAATTAGTCATCAATATAATGACAATAATTGGTTTGGGGTTCAAACCCAAACCCTATTTCTGAATTTAAGCCATAGGAGGGGAGAATTTATACCTTAGAGCTTGGTGTTTGGTTCCCTAGCTTCACAATAAATTCTATTATCAAGAGTTATCCATAGATCTCTATTCCTCTTCAAAAATCACCATGGACACTCTCCCATTCTCCCTAATAGTTTTATTCATTTAAATAAAGGAGAAATCCACCTAACTAGCTCACAACTCTATATACTTGACACATTTGGCCCTTCCATTTTTTTATTCTATAAAAAGTAACACCATTTGTGTCACACCCCAAGTCGGTGGCAGAAGCGTTAGGGTAACGACGTAATGAATGGATCATAGACAAAGCATACATTAAACAATATACAAATAAGAATATGTTACAGTACCAAATAAACGTTTCTTACATCATTACAAAATTCGTTGTATATCCTCAATGATAAAAACAGTTGTGATATGTAACATCCTAATGATGAGGTACTTTTAATTGTAACCCTATACTTGAATAATATTGCATTTTGCCTCCTGGAGTTGAAAAGATTGCAAGATTGGCCCATAATGGCTTTGTGGTAGTTTTGGACTTGAAGTTAGTACGTTGGGCATACGATGTGTACGTTGAGCATACTAGGGTGAACCCTAGTACGTTGGGCATACATCTCATACGCAGGGCGTATGCGCATGATGTCCAAACCCTAATTTTTAGGGTGTTGGCCATATATAAACACCATTACAACTTTATGCCTCATATCCTCATTAGAATCCCTCTATGAAAAACATCTTCAAGCAACCCTAAGTGAGAAGAGTCCATTTTTTAGCCTGTTAAATGTGACTCAAGCATTTGGATCATGTTCATGAAGCATTTGGAGCACTTAGAACTCGATTGAGCACTTAGGGTTCATGGAACATGTGACAAAGGAACGGATCATCTAAAAAAATGAATGGATCGTTTGACAAAGCAATAGATCAAGTTCCAAAGGGAAGGATCGTACAGAAGGGGTTTTGGAGCAGTTGGGAGTGATATGGAGCAACAATGGAACCTTTTTATGCCATATGTTGAAGGGATGGGCCAAGAAGGATGTTGTTGCACCAAGGGTATTCCCTCTTATGCCATTATGCTCCCTCTTGCGCCATAGGGTACTCCTATTGAGCCATAGAGTAGGCTCTTTCACCATACATGGCCTTGTTGTGCCATGTATGTTCCTGTTATGCCAAGGTGGTGTTCTTACTCCAATATTGATGTTCTTGTGCCACACTTGAAGCTTGGTGCACCATCTTGGTCCTTGATGAGCCAAGTATGCTATGAAGTCCTCTATGATGGTTAAGAATATTCCTGAAGGTGTTGCATGAGAGAATATGATTGGTTGCCTCCATTCATCATCCTATGGGCCAATGGGCTTGGCCCATTAGGCTTTTAGGCCAGATCCCTCAAGTATAAATAGGGATGCATGCTAGGTTATTTTGTATCTTGAATTCTAGAGTGATAGGTGAATCTCTATGTAATTATACTTGTAATCTCTATTTGAGAGCTCTAAAATAAAAGAATACTCCTCTCCTGCCTGTGGATGTAGGTCACCTTGACCGAACTACGTAAATACTATGTCTTGTGTGCTTATAGTTTTGCTAGTTATCCTCTTTACATCCTAACAAGTGGTATCAGAGCTGCGGTTTGTATTTCTGTGATTAAAGATGTCTACTCACAAGTTTGATTTGGAGAAATTCAATTGTTCAAATGACCTCACTATGTGGAAGGTGAAGATGAAGGTTGTTCTGGTTCAACAAGGGTGTGCAGTGGCACTGGAAGGAGAAGAAAAACTGCCAAAGGACATAGCAGATGAGAAGAAGGCAGACATTCTGAAAAAGGCACGTAATGCCATTCTATTGAGACTGACACATGAAGTACTAAGGGTGGTCGTGGATCAAAAAATTGCTTCGGGGCTGTGGGATAAACTTTGTGACAAGTACCAAAACAACTCTCTGACGAACAGGTTGTATCAGAAGCAAAGGTTATACACTCTCAAAATGTCTAAAGGTACCCAAATGAAAGATGATCTGGATAACTTCAATCGCATCATCTTGGATCTGCAAGGTGTTGACGTGAAGATTAAAGATGAAGATTGGGCGCTCATTCTCTTATGTTCTCTTCCTAACTCATATGAGAATTTTGTTGATACCATGCTTTATGGTAGGAAAACGATCATTATAAATGATGTGAAGGACTCTCTGATGTCCAAGGAACTGAAAAGAAAAGTTTCAGTTGGAGAGGAGGTGTCCAGTTCTGGTTTGTTAGTAAGGAAAGGAAGGACATAAGAGAGGAAAGGGGAAACAAAGGGAGATCACGTTCTAAACTGAAGTCTAAAGGTTCATCAAATGGCAAGTGTTATAACTATAAGGAGAAGGGGCACACCAAGCAAAATTTTCCACAGCTAAAGAATGGGAAGTCCAAGAGTGAATCAAGCAGCAATAAAATTGTTGTTATGGTTTAGGAAAGTTATGATGAAGGGGAAGATGGTGATATACTAAATGTATATACATCAAGTTCTACTTATTCTTAGGTTTTGGATTCTATAGCATCCTATCACATGACGTATAATCGTGACTGGTTCGACTCCTTCAAAGAGTCGGATGGCACATTCAAGATGGGTGATGATTGGGTGAGCAATATCAAAGGTAGTGGAATGATGGCATGGTCAAGAAGTTAGATTGCTGGTTTGTTCCAGAACTTCGTAAGAATCTAATTTCTCTTGGCATTTTGGCTAAGAATGGGATGACGTAAGCTGGTGAAGCTAACTAGGTCAAAGTGACCCAAGGCTCTCTGGTTATAATGAAATGGAAGATGAATTGTGGAGGGATCTATATCCTAGAAGGCAGTATGGTTATGGGAAAAGTGGCTATCTCCCAATCATTGAATGAAGGTGATGACAAGACAAAGTTGTGACATCGTAGGTTGGGGCACATGAGTGAGAAGGGCATGTCAATCCTAAGTAAAAAAGGACTACTTGATAGAGAGGCTATTGGAAAGATAATGTTTAGTGAAGCTTGAGTTAAGGGAAAGCATCACAAAGTGAAGATCGGTATCGGTCAACACACAAGCAAGGATATCCTGGAGTATGTCACTCAGATTTGTGGGGTCCTGCACCAGTGAAGTCTTAAGGTGGATGCTCATACTTTGTGATGTTCATTGATGAGTATTTAAGGAAGGTTTGGTTGTACTTTATTAAGACCAAAGATGAGGTGTTTGGGAAGTTCAAGGAGTGGAAGACCATGGTTGAGAAAAGGATTGGAGAATAGTTCAAGATTCGGAGGACTGACAATGGGTTGGAGTTTTGCACTGCTCCATTTGAAAATTTATGCAAGGAAGAAGGTATAGTGAGGCACTGCACTGTACGACACATGCCACAACAAAATGGAGTGGTAGAATGGATGAACCAAACTCTCATGAAGTGTGCAAGGTGCATGCGAATAATTTATAACTTATCCAAGAAATTCTGGGCAGAAGCAGTCAACACTACTTGCTATCCGGTGAACAGATCACCATCAACTTCAATAGAACTGAAGACTCCTCAAGAGGTATGGTCCGAGAAACCCTCTGACTATTCTGGTTTATGTATATTTGGATGCCCCACATATGCTCATGTGAATGATGGTAAAATTGAGCGAAGGAAAATAAAGTGCATATTTCTAGGATATGCGACATGAGTAAAAGGTTATCGACTGTGGTGTACAGAAGAAGGAAGAACTCCTAAATTTATCATGAGCAGAGATGTGACCTTTGATGAATCTTCCATGGGTAACCAGGGAGGAGGTGATACAAGTCAATCATGGAATAAAGATCAGGGTGTTATCCAGAAGGTGGAGTTTACAAATCAAACTCTAGACATAGTTGTGATAAGTGACAAACAGCAAGGCGGCAGTAAACAGCTTGGACAAAATGAAACCCAAGAGCAACCCATGGGATCTTCGTCTAGTGGTGTTGATGCCGGAAAGGATGATATCTCTGAATCTATAGAAAAGAGGAGATCAAGGAGGGTCATTCGACAACCTGATAGATATGTGGGATGTGTGAATTCAGGTGAACTTGACTCCATTGTTTTTGCTTTAGCAACTGGAGAAGACATTGACACTGAGGAGCCTGAATCATATAAAGAGGTTGTAGCAAGTAAAGAAGAAAATGACTAGTTGATTGCAATGAATGAAGAAATGAATTCTTTACAGTATAATGAAACATGGCATACTGTTCCATTACTAAAGGGAGCAAAGCCAGTTGGATGCAAATGGATCTTTAAGAATAAGGAATGGACACCAGGAGTTGAACCATCTAGGTTCAAGACAAGGTTGGTGGCAAAAGGTTTTTCTCAGAAAGAAGGAATTGATTATCACAAGGTGTTCTCACCAATTGTGAAGCATAAAAAATTTCGGGTTCTTTTGGCCATGGTGAGTGCAATAGATCTGGAGCTTGAACAACTTGATGTGAAAACTACATTTCTTCATGGGAACTTAGAAGAGAAGATTTATATGTCCCAGCCAGAAGGGTTCCTTGATTCTAAGAAGGATCATGTATGTTTTTTTGAAGAAATTCATGTATGGGTTGAAGCAGTCTCCAAGACAATGGTACAAGAGATTTGGTTCATTCATTATCTCGAATGGCTACACTCGGAACTAGTTTGACAATTGTGTTTAATCAAAGGAATTGTCACCAAATTCCTACATATATATATATATATATATATATATATATATATATATATGTTGTTATATGCTGATGATATGCTCATCGCAGCTACAGACATGGCTGGAATAAATGACTTGAAGGCGAACCTGAAGAATGAGTTTGAGATGAAGGATTTGGGAGCGGCAAAGAAGATACTGGGGATGGAGATTCAAAAGGACAGACGATCAAGGATGTTATGTATTTCTCAACAAAAGTACATTGAGAAAGTTCTGTACTCCTTCAATTGTGATGGTTCTAAGCCATTTGGAACTCCTTTGATGGCTCACTCTAAAGTTGGTCCAATCACTATACCCACTACTAATGAAGAAAGGAAGTACATGAATAGGCTTCCATACTCAAGTGATGTTGGAAGTCTCATGCATGCTATGGTATGTACCAGACCTAATTTAACTCATGCAGTTAGTGTGGTTTGGAGGTTTATGAGTAATCCAGGGAAGACTCTTTGGGAAGCTGTAAAGTGGATCTTGAGATACTTAAAGGGAACGACGAATGTTTGTTTGGTGTATATAGCAAATATGAAGAGTGACTTGGTGGGATATGCTGAATCTGATTATGGTGGTGACTTGTTGAAGCGTAGGTTACGGACTTGCTATATATTCACTTTATTCAAATGTCCCATCAGTTGGAAGTCAATGTTACAAGATACCGTTGCTCTTTCTGTAACTAAATCCGGGTACATGTCCATGACAGAAGAAATAAAGGAGGAGATATGGTTGTAAAGGATTATTTAGAGTCTTGGTCAGAAGGTAGAGAAGCCTGTCGTGTATTGTGACAGCCAAAGTGCTTTGAGTTGTTCAAATAACCCTGTGTATCATGAGAAGACGAAGCACATTGATTTCATGCTGAATTTCATTTGGGATATTCTGGAAGGAGACCAGTTTTCAATATTGAAGATTGATACCAAGGTCAACCCAGCAGATATGTTGACAAAGTCATTGCGCACAGAGAAGTTCAAGCTTTGCTTGGACTTGGTTGATGTTCACAGGAGGTAGGTCTCTACGGGGACGAATGGCAGGAAGGGAGTGGAAGTTCTCGTTTGAGGTGGACTTCAGAGGATGCTCAACTCAAGGTGGAGATTGTTAAATGTGACTTGAGCATTTGGATCATGTTCATGGAGCATTTGGAGCATTTGGAGAACTTGGAACTCGATGGAGCACTTAGGGGTCATGGAGTATGTGACAAAGAACATATCATCTGAGAAATGAATGGATCGCCTGACAAAGAAACAAATCAAGTGCCAAAGGAACAGATTGTACAAAAGGTGGTTTGGAGCACCTGGAAGAGGTTTGTTGCACTTGGGAGTTATGTGGAGTAATAAGGGAAGCTTGTTGCACCATATGTTAAAGGGATGGGCCAAGAAGGATGTTGTTATACCAAGGACATGCTTTCTTGCGCCATTATGCTCCCTCTTACACCATGAGGATCCCTCTTGGGCCATGGGGCCCTATTAAGCCACGGAGTATGCTCTTTCACCATGCATGGCCTTATTTTTCCATGTATGTTCTTGTTGTGCCAAGGTGGTGTTCTGGCTCCAATCTTGATGTTCTTGTGCCATACTTGAAGCCTGGTGCGCCATCCATACAATCGTTGCACCATCATGGTGTAAGTTGGACCATCTTGGTCCTTGATGAGCCAAGTATGCTATGAAGTCCCCTATGATGCTCAAGAATGTTATAGAAGATGCTGCATGGCAAAATAAGATTGGTTGCCTCCATTCATGCACCTATGGAACAATGGGCTTGGCCCATTATGGTTTTAGGTCTGATCCCTCAAGTATAAATAAGGATGCATGATAAGTCATTTTGTCTTTTGAATTCTAGAGTGATAGGCGTATCTATGTGTAATTATACTTGTAACCTCTGTTTGAGAGATCTGAAATAAAAGAATACCCCCTCCTACTCGTGGACATATGTCACCTTGACCGAACTACACAAATACTGTTTTTTGTGTGCTTATAGTTTTGCTAGTTATCTGCTTCACTTCCTAACAGATCCCATAGGAGTGTTTTGGAGGTATGCTTGAAGAAGAAGAAGGTGATGAGAAGAGCTTGGAGCTTGGAAGCATTTTGGAAATTAGATTCCCTCCTTGTTTGCAACCTCAAGGAGGTATAAATCTTGAAAGTTTATCACTCCATCTTGTAGATCTAGACATTTCATTCCATTAAGTTACTTTTTGTTCGAAATTGGTGATTCTTGAGCATGACATGTTCTTGACCCACTAAGTCGTCGTTTCAGACCCTAGGAAGGGTCGTAAGTCATAAAAAAGTGGTCTTGCTGGTTGGGTTTGCTCCATGGATTCTTTAGAAGGTCTTAATGCATTAATATGTGGAGTTTTTGTGTATTAAGCACTTATTGGGCATGAAAAGTCATAAAGTTGGAAACTTTATGACTGTTAGTGATATTTTAGCCTTGGATCTGCAATTGGATGCATTAAGTCGAAGTATTATGCTCTTAATGTGAAAAGAGAAGTTCTGTGAGTACGTCGTGCGTACCTATGTGTATGACGAGCGTACTCGGTTAACCACCCCGATCACAGTCAAGCTTGAATACGCCTCATGTACCTCTAGAGTACGCCCCGCATACACGCTCTGTATTGACTCGGCCGGGTTGACTTGGTTGACTTCTTAGTTCTGACCAAGTTTGACCAAGGGTAATTCAGAAAAAATGTGATTATTTTATTAATCGGAAATGTTTGGACATTTAGGACTTGGGTGGAGCCGGTTTTCGATATTAGAGTATTGATCAGTTTTTCTTCAAGCTATGAGATGAGTTTTCCTCACTGTATTTACAGGTCGAAGGCACCAAGTTTGGCCCATTGGATTGATATACTGCTATACATTGATACGTTGAGTGTGCGATAAATCAATATGATTATATGCTTGTTGCTGATATACATAGACCGATAGATATCTAGGACTACCTGTGATTTCTGACTGCATGATTATCTGTCTGTTGATTACGTTTGCTATCTTTTATATGTCGACATATTGTGTTGGATTGAGGTTATACTTCTCTGTATTACAGCCAACAAACACGTGAGCATTCCAGATATGCGCTAAGGACCGATTTGCATGCCAGACTCATACTGAGGGCTCGGGAGCATTCCATATATGAGTTGAGGGTCGACTGTTAGTCCAGACTCATATTGAGGGCCTGAGGGTATTCCGGTCCATTGACTAAAAGTTTAAATTTGTTGTGGTTTTGGAGTTGTTACAAGTTGGTATTAGAGCCTTGGTTTGAGCGAATTAGACGAACACCTGTGTGAATCCAGTCTTAAACTAAGGAACTGCAATGGTTTTCAAAATGATTTTCAAAATTGTTTTCAAAAAAAATCATGAAAGGATGCGATGTGTACGATCATCCGGAGCCAGTAAGCAGATCCCATATTACGACACCGTTATTTGATATTATGATATGTTAGAACAACATGCTAGTGATATGCTAGGGATCTTCAGGAATTCCATGATAGAATTGCCTGATCATATGATTCTTGGTAGGCTAGGGTTTCTTTCTTATATGGAGTTGACATCATTATTGTAGTTGCTTAATGTATGCATCAAAATTGTACATAACTAAGATTTTAGAGCCTGAGAAAGTATGGATCTAGCCTTATTTCTTGTTCCTTGTTAGGTTGTGGGATTAGGGAAGAATCAAGTATTCGAATATCTATAGGATCCAGTGTTATGTATGATTAGCACACACGAGTGCTGCAAGGTTGGAGGAAGTTTCATGAATAAGTTATGTGGAGTCAGTTGACCCGTCAAGGGATGTCTAGCCTTTCTCCAGGAAGTGAGAAATAGGGTGTATGTGTATTCTAGTGAGTGATGTTATGATTGTTGTGATGATCCTTTGAGACAAATACGGGTATATCTGGAAAGTAGTACGAGCCCGTACTACTAGAACCACAGGACCCACTGTAACATCCCAAAATTCATGACCAAAAATTTCATTGTTAATTAAATAATTATAAATGCAATAGTCTGAAAACATCCACAATATCATTCTATATCAAAACCCATATGTCAATAATCAAAACATGTCATAAGAAAACAACATCAGAGTATAACTCCCAAATATCTCATGTGCAGAAAACATAGTGTGATGTGTTGCGATCATGCCGGCTCCTTTCCTTTCGAAGAAGAAGTACCTGAAACCAGAAATGAAAACCATAAGCACGAAGCTTAATGAGTTCCTTTATCATACCAATTACCACATACCATACAATAAACATACTGCCTAGCATATCAGGGTGCTGGCTTACCCCTTCAGACTCTTTCAACCGGTAACCGCCGAGCATATCAGGGTGATGGCCTACCCCTTCGGTTTCTTTCAACCGGTAACCCCCTAGCATATCTAGGTGTTGGCCTACCCCTTCGGTCTTTTTCAACTGGTTACGGGGACTATTTCACCCCTACCAATACCACATAATATCCTAGCATACAAACACATAGATCACATACTGCCAAGCATATCTGGGTGCTGGCCTACCCCTTCGGTCCTTTCGACCAACATATCATCCAATTAGCGATTGGGTCCCAAAGCATGATCCGTAGTCCATACTTGGGGTGAATTGACCGTTTCACTGGTGAATAGATAACCATTAACTTCAATAGACTTGAAGACTCCTTAAGAGGTATGGTCTGGGAAACCCTCTAACTATTCTGGTTTACGTATATTTTGATCCCCTGTAACGACCAAATTTTCAGAAGAAATTTTTCATTTTAAATTATCAAAACATTTCCAATTATCCATAAAATCTCAAGAACAATTGTTTTCAAATTCATACATCAACAAACTTTATTTCAAATATCAGAGTGTCCCAAAAGAAAAACTCATGTGAGAGTGCATGTCGCGCCATCAGACCATGCCCTTACCTTTAGGCTCAGAAGTACCAGAAACAATCAACAAACTGTAAGCTAATGCTTAGTGAGTTCCCTAGAGCATACCCCACACAATCCACATAATCACATAACCATATTAGCTATAAAAGCTACATAACCACATAAGCCATGCATAAAATCATATAAGGAAGCCATGGAAACCCTCCAGGGTCTTACACATAGGGCCACTGGAATCCCCATGTGGTCTTAACTAACTGCCATGGGAACTCCCACATGGTCTTCCTGCCATTGGAACCCCTACATGGTCTTCTTGCCGTGGGAACCCCCACACGGTCATCTTGCCATGGGAACCCCCACACGGTCTTTACAACCAAGAGATGTCATACAAACCACAAGCAAATATACTAGAATTCCATTGAAACCCTCCAAGGTCTTACATATAAGTGCCTCGGGAACCCCCTGAGGTCTTTCATGCGAGTATCACAAATAACTAGCATATCATATATGCCATAACCAACTAACCATAACTCATAACAATAATGGACCGTCCTTGGTTCCTTCAACCCATTGGTATGGTGAGGAGACTCACCTCTCCTGAATGCTGAACTGACAAGATAAGATCAGATAAGTCCTACGCACTGCTCCAACTCAACTGCCTATAATCATCATGTGATTAAATTGTCCAAATCCCAAAATACCATAAATTCCCTCACAGTCAACCCTGGTCAAAGTCAAGGTCAACAGTCAAGGTCAGCAGTCCATGTTTACCTCAACTCGTCGAGTGCATCCAGCAACCCGCCGAGTTACCTGAGTAACTCGTCAACTTTGCGAGTTACCTATGTAACTCGTCGAGTTCCTTAATATCCAGAAGACCTAAAACTCATGTAGGCCGAAAACTCCAATCCTTCAACGAAATCACTCAGAATCTCGAAAACGGGTAAACTGTACCGGACTCGTCGAGTTGTCTATAGAACTCGATGAGTGTCTTTAGTCCTTTTTGTGTTCAGAAATTTTTTGAGCTACCCCAAAGCTCCAAATTGCAGATCTAGCCTCCTAGGGCATGGTATCCATGTAAAGTTGCAAACTTTACGTACATGCAAGCTCTTAAATGCCAAAACCAAGCTAAGGGAGGGGTTTAAGCCAACAATGAGGACCAATGCTTGATAAATTCAGTGATTTTATAACTCTAAGGACTTAGAGGAGTCTATATTTGAATTTACAACTTCAGATCATGCCCAATACCCAAAATAATCTTCAAATGTACTAAAAATGACCTTAAACCTAAGAAAAAGGGGATCTAATGCTAGAATAACCAAGGTAACAACTTGTTATCTTCAAATGGAAGCCCAAACGATGTAGATGCTGGATCTACAAGCTCCTTCCCATTCCAAGCTTCTCAAGCTTCAAACTTCTTCAACAAGTTGCACCAAAAACACTCTCTTAGCCTCTCAAGCACAAGGAAGCAGCAAAGAAAGGCTAGGGTTTCTTCTCTGGGTAATGAAGTGGTAAGGGAGGCCACAAGAGGCAGATTAAGTCTTTTATATATGGTGCAAAAACTAAAAATTAGGGTTTTTCTTTTACAACGCCTACTCGTCGAGTTGGGGCCTTCCGACTCGTCGAGTAGGATCTAAATCCCGCATCCTCATATATGATCCCTACTCGACGAGTTGGAGATCCCCAAATCGTCGAGTCCTAGAATAAAACCCTAAAACTTGGAAAAATTAGAGGATAACTGGAACGAGTGTTACAAATGTTCCCCCTTTAACTAGACTTCGTCCTCGAAGTCTGATGATGTGAACAAGTGCGGATAGTGATCTTGCATCTCCTCTTCCAACTCCCATGTCCATTCGGAGCCCCTTCGGTGCTGCCATTACACCTTTACTAGCTTCACTTCCTTTTTCCGAAAAACCTTGGTCTTCCTATCGATAATCGCAACGGGCCTGTCAATGTATTTTAGGCTCTCGTCCACCTGAATGTCGTCCAGAGAGACGACCACGGCCTCATCTGTGACACACTTCCAGGGCTGAGATACATGCAAGGTGTTGTGTATTTGGCTAAGCTTGTTTGGCAGATCCAAGCGGTAAGCCACCTTGCCCAATCAGGCCAAAATCCTGAACGGTCCAATATATCGGGGTGCTAGCTTGGCCATCTTCCGGAACCTGATGACTCCCTTCCATGGGGGAACTTTTAGTAACACAAAGTCCCCCACCTGGAACTTAAGGTCCGATCGCCGTCGGACAACATAACTTTTCTGACGGCTCTGTGCGATTCACAGCCGGTCACGCACCTTCTGAATTAGCCCGACAGTCTTGAGCACTACCTCAGTGCTCCCCTTGACTCGGTGCCCAACCTCGCCCCAAGAAACTAGGTTCCTACATCTACGACCATACAACATCTCAAACAGAGGTCGGTCTATACTGTCATGGTAATTATTGTTGTATGAAAACTATGCCAATGGGAGGTATGTATCCCAACTACCTCCAAAATCCAACATGCATGCCTGAAGCATATCCTCGAGTGTCTGGATCGTCCTCTCGCCTTGGCCATCTGTCTGAGGGTGGTATGCGTGCTGAAATGCAACTTAGTACCCAGTTCCTCGTTCAAATTCTTCCAAAATCTGGATGTGAATTGAACGTCCTGGTCAGAGACTACTGATACTGGCACCCCGTGCCTAACCAACACCTCTCGCATGTAAATATCTGCTAATTTCTCTGCGGAGATGTACTTAGAGATCGGAATAAAGTGGGAGTTCTTCGTCAACCTGTCCATAATCACCCATATGGCATCCACACCCTCGATGTCCTCGGTAACTTCATGATGAAGGCCATAGTGATCTCGTTCCACTTCCACATGGGAATGGGTAGCAACTGAACCTTGCCATAAGGCCGCTGATGCTCGGCCTTGACCTTCCGGTAGGTCAAGCACCGCTCTTCAAACCAAGAGATCTCCCGCTTCATGCATGGCCACTAGTAAATCATTCTCAAGTATCTATACATTCTTGTAGCCCCCGGATGTATGGAGAACTTGGACTGGTGCGCCTCATCCAATAATTTCTTCCTTATTCCCTCAGATGTTGGGACCCACACTCGGCCACACCGCGTCAAGAGACTCTAACCTTTCTGGATGAACAAAGGAATTTGTCCTCGTATCCACTCTAAATTCCAATTCTCCTTCTTCAAACCCTCCACCTGTGCCTCCATGATCATATCCAACAATGGGGAGATCATTTTCATCCTCAAACAAATGACCCCAATCAGGGAACCCGCCGCCTTGTAGCTCAACGCATTAGCCACCACGTTGGCCTTCCCTAGACGGTATAAGATCTCTCAATCATAATCTTTCAGCACGTCCAACCACCTCCTCTGCCATATGTTGAGGTTCTGCTGATCTATCAAATACTTCAAACTCTTATTATTAGTATAAATAGTGCACCATACTCCATACAAGTAGTGCCTCCAAATCTTGAGGGCAAACACCACTGCCCCCAATTCTAGGTCAATAGTGGGGTAATTCGCCTCATGAGGCTTCAACTGCCTCGAGGCATAAGCGATCACATGCCCCCTCTGCATTAGTACAACACCTAACCCTGAGATCGATGCATCACAGTACACTACCAATTCATACAGCCCTTCAGGTAGTACTAGAATCAGAGCCTCACATCACCTCTGTCTCAGGGTCTCAAAATCCAAATGCTAATCCATGCCCCATCGAAATGTCACATTCTTCTTGGTCAAGTGGGTCAAAGGCACGACGATCATGGAGAAATCTTGGATGAATCTCCGATAGTACCCTGCTAGGCCCAAGAAGCTACGAATCTCAGATGCGTTCTTCGGTACTTCCCACCGCATTACAGCCTCAAACTTGGCTGGATCACCCGAAATGCCCTCCTGGTTGATGATGTGCCCTAAAAACTACACCTCATGCAGCCATAAATCACACTTTGAGAACTTGGCATACAACTTTTCCATTCTCAGTGTCTCCAATACCTCCCTCAGATGCTGCTTATGGTGTTCCTTGGTCTTAGAATATACCGGGATATAATCAATAAAAATGATCATCGACCGATCCAGCATCGGTCTACACGCTCTGTTCATGAGATCCATGAACGCTGTTGGGGCATTGGAAAGCCCAAATCGCATCACCACAAACTCATAGTTCCCGTACTAGGTCCTGAAAGTTGTCTTTGGTATATCCTCATCCCGAATCCTCATCTGATGTTATCCCGACCGAAGATCAATCTTGGAAAACCAAGATAGATCTTGCAGTTGATCGAATAAATCGTCGATCTTTGGTAGCGGATAACGGTTTTTCACCGTTAGTTTGTTCAGCTCTCGATAATCAATGCACATCCTGTGGGACCCACCCTTCCTTTTAACGAATAGGATCGGAGTTCCTCACGAGGAACTGCTCGGACGGATAAACCCTCGGTCTAGCAGCTCCTGAAGCTGCGTAGATAGTTCCTGCATATCGGTCGGAGCTAGCTAGTATGGTTCCTTGACTATTGGAGCGGCACATGACACAAAATCAATACGAAACTCCACCTGCCTCTCCCGAGGCACCCCAGGCAACTCGTCGAGAAAGACATACCGAAACTCATGTACAACTAGTACACTGTCCAATTCCCTCGGGGTCTCAACCCTCATATCCGAGATATATGCCAGAAATCTCGTACAACCCTGTTGAAAAAATCTCCTGGCCCTCGCAGATGAACAGAGGGTTAACTCATTCAAGGCCCTCTCTCCATGAATTACTAGCTCTCCCCTACTTGGGTTTCGAACCCTCACCAGCTGGCGCTCACAATCAATCATTACCCCTTCGGCACCCAACCAGTCCATCCCGACAATCACCTTCAGCCCTCACAACGGTACCGGGACTAAATCAACACGGAACCTCTCCCCAAGCACATTAAGAACACAGTCCCAGTACACCCTTGTAACACTCACAGTGCGGTCTTCTGTAATCTCACCCTCAAGCGGGGAATCCATGGTCCCCGGCGCATCCCAAAACTTCTTGCTAAGTGCAAGAGATACAAACGATCGGGTAGCTCCCGAATCGAACAAAACTTGGGCAGATATACCATTGACCAAAAAGATCCCTATACATAAGCATAATATACACATAAGCAATGCAATAAATATAGACTAGGAAGATAAGCTACAACGTCTGGCGCTGCGCGAGCTTCCTCGGTGGTCAACTGAAATGCGCGACTCTTCACCGCAGGAGCATCCGCCTTAGCAGGGCGGCCATCAGTAATCCACAATGTGGCGGGTGCAGGAACTGCCACTACTCCTCCCCTCCCTACAACCTCGGACAATCGACCTTTTTATGGCCAATCTGGTTGCAGTAGAAACAAATCAGGCCCTTCTTGGGGCAGTCCCTGCTTACATGGCTTGGCTGACCACACGTATAACATACCAGGCCCATCCCCTGGCAAGCTCCTATTGGGTTTTGAGCAATCTAACCCTTCCTAAGTGTGCATGCAACCCTAATAAACCTTGGATCTATGTTTGTCTAAATACATGCAAAATAATAATTTTCCAAGGTTTATAACCTATCTAACATGGCATGGGGAACATTTCAACATAAAAAGTTAGAAGAGATTACATGCCTTTTTGATGAGTTTGGTTCTTGAGGAGTTTGAGGGCCAAGCACCAATAGTGTGAATGCCTCAAATGGAATCACAAAACACCACAAACTCTTGGAAAACTTTGAGAGAGTATACACACTTGTATATTTCGGCCACACAGAAGCACACACACACTAGTTCACTAGTTCCCATTTCATGCTCCATAAGCATGCTTATATAGTGTGCATGGTTAGGGTGAAACCCTAATAACCCATGACTTTTCCTTTCCAAGGATCCATGGGTTAAAAGCTCCATGGATCATCCATGGACTTCCATCAAAGCCTAGCCCATTAACAAATGAGTGTTAGCCCACACCATATAAAACCAATAGCCCATAATCTAATTAGTCTTCCTTTTAATCTCTAAATTAATTCATAATTAATTTAAGACTAATAATAATTAAATAACATAACTTCATATTAATATATTATAACTTATAATATATTAATAAACATATGTGTATAACTCTCATAAAATTATCCATAAATAGTTTGGATGAGATGCAACCCAAATGGACCATGCCGGTCGGGTCAAGTATATACCAAATAAGTTATGGACTTAGACACCTTATCCAACAGACTCCCACTTGGATAAGTCTAATAACTCTATTTGCCTATATAACTTCAGGAACCAACCAGCAATCGTAGCTCTCGAAAACTCCGTTGAACTATGAAGCGCCATTTTAAGACAAGTGATCATTTAATCCTCTGTTCTCATGATATCAGCCGGACAAACACATGAAACTATGTCTTGCTTATTGTCTGGCAGTTGTTTCTCGATTTCTAATTTGTTTTACAAAGAACTTCACTGAACACATCAGTTTAGTTCTGACCGGGCCCGGTACATGGGTCAACACAAAATCATCGAGGGGCCCAGATATCGCTTCTATTTCTAGAAGGAACAGATAAACTTCGACTCATATGCTTGTTCTACTACTTGTTGAATTGTACACAAATGCACGTTTTATAACATCAAGTTACTGATGCGGTTTCGTGCAATCAATTCACAACCAACTCATAGGTAACAACTCATATCTTTAGGTTTGAAGACTTATATGATATTATCGTCTCACGATCACTCGAGATAAATTCCATGAAGTGATACAAGTGAGCGTGGGTTTATACCAATACTCATAACTTATGAGTACTCATGAATGTTGCAGCAACCATTGCCATGTCTAAACACCTTTAGCCATCTACAAACCCAATTCATGACAATCTTGATTCATACCTACTTCCGACGTATGACCGATTGTGGAAGTTTGAATAAATTAATTATTCTGGAAGTCAAAACATGCAAAACTGAAACAATAGTAAATAATTGACAATGATAGTAACACTTTACTCATAAATAAATCACAAATTTTATTCATCATCAAACGTCGATTACATTTTACAAGTTTCAGGAAAACTATCTAATCTGTAAAACTAATATCGTCTCTCAGCCCGATGCGCCTCGCATGCTGAAAATGCTTAACCCTCGTCAGTCCCTTCGTAAGGGGATCTGCGGGATTCTCATCCGACGATATCCTCCTTGCTATGAGGAGTCCTTCTTCAATCTTGTGTCTTATGAAGTGATATTGTCTGTCAATGTGTCGGGATCTGCCATGATCTCTTGGTTCCTTGGCTAAGGCAACCGCACTATTGTTGTCACAGAAAATCTCCATAGGTTCTTTAATAGCTGGTATAACTCCAAGATCTCCGATGAAGTTCTTTAGCCATATCGCCTCCTTTGCTGCTTCACTCGCTGCTATATACTCTGATTCACAAGTCGAATCAGCCACCGTCTCCTGCTTGGAACTCTTCCAAGAAATTGCCCCTCCATTTAAGGTAAAGATCCAGCCCGACTGAGAGCGGAAGTTATCCCTATCAGTCTGAAAACCAGCATCACTATACCCTAACACTCTGAAGTCATCACTCCCACCAAGGGTAAGGATCCAATCCTTAGTCCTCCGCGGATACTTGAGAATGTTCTTTACCGCGGTCCAATGAGCCTTGCCAGGGTTCCCCTGATACCTGCTGACCATGCTCAAAGAAAATGCCACATCAGGGCGGGTACAAGTCATAACATACATGATCGAGCCAACAATGGAAGCATGCGGTAGTTGGCTTATCTTAGCTATCTCTGCCTCTATACTCGGACTCTGAGTCTTACTCAGTTTGGCGTTGCTTTGGATCGGTAAATCTCCTTTCTTGGAATTCTGCATATTGAACCTTTTCAACACCTTATCCAAGTAGGTACTCTGACTAAGTCCAATTAGTCTCTTACTCTTTCTCTTAATATCCTTATCCCTAGGATATAGGCAGCCTCCCCTAGGTCCTTCATAGCAAAGCACTTCCCAAGCCAGGACTTAACCTCCTGCAAGGTTGGGATGTCATTTCCTATAAGTAGTATGTTATCCACATACAGTACCAAGAAGCTAACTATACTCCCACTAGCTCTGACATACACGCAAGACTCATCTTCACTTCTCGAGAAACCAAACTCTTTGACCTTCTCATCAAAACAAAGATTCCAGCTACGAGATGCTTGTTTTAATCCATAAATGGATTTCTCAAGCTTGCATACTCTATTAGGGGTACTCTGCACTGACAAAACCCTCTGGCTGATTCATGTACACATCCTCAGCCAACTTTCCATTAAGGAAAGCGGTTTTGACATCCATTTGCCATATTTCATAATCATGAAATGCTGCAATGGCTAGCATAACCCTAATAGACTTAATCTTTGCTACCGGCGAGAAGGTTTCATCATAATCAATACCCTGAGTCTGAGTAAAACCCTTCGCAGCCAGTCGAGCCTTATAAGTATGCACTTTTCCATCCATATCGGTCTTCTTCTTGAAGATCCATTTGCACCCGACTGTTTTACGGCCTGGTACATTGTCAACCAAGTTCCAAACTTGATTGTCATACATGGACTGTATCTCGCTGTCCATAGCCTCCTTCCACTTAGCAGACTCCGGGCCTGCCATGGCTTCCTTAACACTGCTAGGTTCATCCAAATTTACCAGTGTACTATCACTGATAAACGTATCACCTTCCGTAGTAATATGAAAGCCATAATAAAACGAAGGTGTGTTCCTAACCCGTGTGGAACGTCTCGGAGGTACAGACATGTCAGCTTGCTCAACAGGAGTTTCCTCCTCAGGTTGATTGGTAGTGTCTGAGGTTCCTTCACCAATTGATTCTTGAATTTCTTCAAGATCAATTTGCCTCCCACTGTCTCCTTGGCTTATAAATTCTCTCTCACGAAAGACCCCTCTTCTTGCTATAAAGACCACATTCTCACTAGGTCTGTAGAAGAGGTAACCGAAGGATTTCTGTGGGTAGCCGATAAAAATACACCTTTCACTTCGGGGTTCGAGCTTATCATTAGTTTCACGCCTCACGAAAGCCTCGCAGCCCCAAATCTTGATGTGGTTCAAATTGGGAACCTTCCCAGTCCACATCTCATGAGGTGTTTTGGTAACCTTCTTTCTAGGGACTAGATTAAGGATATGGGTGGCAGTCTCTAAGGCATACCCCCAAAAGGAGATTGGTAGCGAAACTCGACTCATCATAGAGCGAACCATGTCCAACAGGGTTCGATTACGCCTCTCAGCTACACCATTCAGTTGTGGTGTCCTGGGAGGAGTCAATTGTGAGACAATCCCACACTCCTGAAGATAGTTAAGGAACTCGGTACTAAGATACTCACCACCTCGATCGGATCGAAGCATCTTAATGTTCCTACCCAATTGATTTTCTACTTCCTGTTTGAATTCCTTAAACCTTTCAAAGGTTTATGACTTATGTTTGATTAAGTAGACATACCCATATCTACTAAAATCATCAATAAAAGTCACATAATACCGATTAGCATCCCTTGTGGCGGTTTTGAATGGCCCACATACATCAGTATGTATTAGGTCCAACAAACCCTCACCCCTTTCACAAGTTCTAGTGAAGGGTGATTTTGTCATTTTTCCAAGTAGACAAGATTCACAACTATCATCCGATTTAAGGTCGAATGATTCCAAAACTCCGCTCTTTTGGAGTTGGCCTATGCGTTTCTTGTTTACATGTCCAAGACGACAATGCCACAATGATGCTTTATCTAGGCTAGTAGAAGAATCAATATACAACACATTATTTCCTAAGTTGTCTACAATCGACACAGTTTCATACACACCATCACAAGGTAACGCTTTAAAATAAAACACATTTTTATAGAAAGCATCAATACCACCACATTCATTATCAAACGAAAAGGTAAAACCTTGTTTGTACAAAGCATGAAAAGAAATAATATTCCTCGCCATCTCAGACGAGTACACACATTTATTCAAATCTAATTTTAACCCATTATTAAGCAACAAAGTATAAACTCCAATCTTGGAAACAGGTGAAGCCTTCCTATTCCCCATGATCAAGTTTATCTTCCCGTGCTCCACATCCTCACTTCTTCTTAGGCCCTGCGTATCAGAACATATGTGAATACCACATCCTGTATCAAGCACCCAAGAGTTAGAATATAATGAGTAATTAGACAATATAGTGTAAATACCTGCATGGGTGGGTTTCACTTTCCCATCCTTTAGATCCTGCAAGTACTTAGGGCAGTTTCACTTCCAGTGTGCCTTTTCATGGAAATAAAAGCATTCAGCATCCTTGGGAATGGCAGAAGGAGTGACAGGACCGCTCTTGGTCTTCGATGAGGAGCCTTCAAGAGACTTTCCCTTGGTACCCTTCGAAGGGTGCTTCCTCTTTTTCCCTTTGCCTTGCCCGATAGCTAAAACAGGGGTAGATGTTGGAGTAGGAGTAGGAGAGGTAACAACCGCCTTGCCCTTAAGATCGGTTTCCGTGGTCTTCAAGAGTCCTTGAAGCTTGCTGAGGGTAACTTCCTCTTTGTTCATATGATATGTCATACGAAAATGATCATAACAAGAAGGTAAGGAGTGCAAAATGATGTCAATTGCCAACTCCTCAGGGATGTTCACATTCAGCTTCAGCAAACGGTCCACATACCTTTGCATCTTTTGCATGTGGGCCGTGACGGAATCACCGTCCTTCATGCGGGTAGTTATTATGGAGGAGATTATTTCATACTGCTCCTGACGAGCACTTTGATGGTACCTTTCCATCAGGTCTTGGTGCATCTCAAAAGGGTAGAAATCTTCATATGACTTTTGGAGCTCGGCTGTCATCGTGGCCATCATGATACATGCCACCTTAGTAGCATCTATCTCATGTGTCCTGAATTCAGCGATCTCCTCAGGAGTAGCAGTAGACTCATCAAGTTCTTTTAACTCCTTATCGAGGACATATTCATTGTCCTCATAACGAGTAACCATCCTGATGTTACTAATCCAATCCATGAAGTTGGAACCATCAAAGATGACCCTCCCACAAAGATTCATGAGAGAGAAAGAACCAGTTGGGTTAGAGCCTGAAGCATTAGTGTTGGAAGACATCTGAAGGAAGAAAGCAAGTTTAGATTAGATATACAGAATCCTTAATAAGACACCCAAATGTAATATTAAGGCTAGGACCCAATCACAATATATTATACTTAGAAGAGGGATGCCGTAATCTAAGTAATAATATATTTGAAAGGTAGGTGAATGATGATTCACCAATTTCCACCATGAAAAACAAAATGAATTATTAGGTTTTAATTGGATTTGAAATTCCTAGATTCTTTTGAGATTCATTGAACTTTTCAATGGCATGTTTCAATCTCGATTGTGCCCTTCAAGTTTTGTGACTGGGATGCCGAGGATCACAAAACAAGGTGTGAATAACCATGCTAACTCACTTGGTACCCTTAATATTATCACCTAATCAATGTGCCGGTAAACCACACATGCTCCATTGATCCATGACAAACATTAAGTCACCCTTCGTGATCCTTACTAGTCCAAGTTAGTGTGCTGGTTAACCACACACGTTCCACCAACGACTTGGTAAGGTACAAAGTGTGAATTCCATGGACTAGCACCATGTTCACATTTTTCCTAAAATAACTAAGATTGGGAATTAAAAGGTTTAGTTACTTTATAATAATCATTATACTTTTAATGAGGATTTAAAGTCATTGTCCTACCCGTTCGGCTAACGACCCTCCACCAGTCAAGCGAGCGGTGGGTGAGAGTGGACACCCATTAAGTCGCCATTTTATAGGCAACAACCTTATACCCACCTTATAGACCAGTTTCGTGAATGAGGCCTACTAACGGTAGAATGACTTATTCTTATACATATATATATAATAATTAACCATTAATGTTATAAATAGTATAAGGGTTGAATTTTAACTATTAAAACTCTAAGGGTTGGAATTAAATTTTATTAAAGTGTGTGAAACTTTACAAATTCCAAAACTTGAGGACAAGTTTTGTAACTATGCAAAACTTTTCATTTCATAACTTATGAATTAAAGGTTCATAAAAATGAAGACTCTTCACTTTCATGTAACTTATGTGTTTAAATGTGTGTGTTAAAGAAAGTGACCTTTGGATATCCATAACTTGAGGACAAATTATGGACTCCATTAAAACACATAAATGATCAAGAATTAATTCTAAACAATTCAGCAAATAATTCCTATCATCTTCTAAATTCATAAGAACATGAACATGATCATCAAAATTTCAAGAATTATATGAACACATAAAAATCATGGAATTTTGATATATGCTATTGTAAATGGATTAGAACAACCATTACACCAACTAAAACAAGTTTTAAAACACCAAAACAGTTTAGGGTAATGTTTCTAGTCCATTTCCAGCAGCAAAAGTCGAAAATCTGCACTCTGTCGCTCTTACTCGTCGAGTGCATGAACCTACTCGGCGAGTAGGTTGAAGATACACATGGACTCGGCAAGTCCCCCCATGGACTCGGCGAGTTCATCAGTCAGACAACAAGTTTTTCGATTTTTTCAACTATTTTGCATCAAGTATCAAACAAGCAAGCCTAGGCTCTGATACCACTGTTGGGTTTTGAGCAATCTAACACTTCCTAAGTGTGCATGCAACCCTAATAAACCTTGGATCAATGTTTGTCTAAATACATGAAAAATAATAATTTTCCAAGGTTTATAACCTATCTAACATGGCATGGGGAACATTTCAACATAAAAAGTTAGAAGAGATTACATACCTTTTTGATGAGTTTGGTTCTTGAGGAGTTTGAGGGCCAAGCACCAATAGTGTGAATGCCTCAAATGGAATCACAAAACACCACAAACTCTTGGAAAACTTTGAGAGAGTATACACACTTGTATATTTCGGCCACACACAAGCACACACACACTAGTTCACTAGTTCCCATTTCATGCTCCATAAGCATGCTTATATAGTGTGCATGGTTAGGGTGAAACCCTAATAACCCATGACTTTTCCTTTCCAAGGATCCATGGGTTAAAAGCTCCATGGATCATCCATGGACTTCCATCAAAACCTAGCCCATTAACAAATGAGTGTTAGCCCACACCATATAAAACCAATAGCCCATAATCTAATTAGTCTTCCTTTTAATCTCTAAATTAATTCATAATTAATTTAAGACTAATACTAATTAAATAACATAACTTCATATTAATATATTATAACTTATAATATATTAATAAACATATGTGTATAACTCTCATAAAATTATCCATAAATAGTTTGGATGAGATGCAACCCAAATGGACCATGCCGGTCGGGTCAAGTATATACCAAATAAGTTATGGACTTAGACACCTTATCCAACAGCTCCACCATGAGATCTCCCACACTTGGCATGATGACCACAGCCCTGCTGGCCTCTACTGGATGAATCTGAGGACTTAGGCTTTTTAGCCTGACCTACTGCTGTCTGTGCCTGCTCAGGCTTCCGCTTGGTGTGGAAGTCCAACTCCCTCTCCCGCTCACGGGACTTTTCCACCATCTCATTCATTGTTTTGCACCCTGTAAAGCTCATAAACTCTCGTATAGCTTCCCACATCATGGAATGATATCTCGTCCTGCTCATATCCTTGTTTGTAGCATACTATATGATCAATAGTGCTCGTTCCCAAAACTTGGTGGTAATCTCCACCACAGTCTCGATGGTCTGCTGGAGCTCATGAAACTCCTTCACTAATCGTTGCACCTCGATAGGTGGTGCAAACTCTAGATCAAATCGCCTGAAAAACTCGACCCATGTCATCTCAGCCACACCGACTGCTCCTACCGGGCTAGTCACCTCTCCCAACCAGTCCCAGGCCCGATCCCTCAACATACATGAAGCAAACCCTACCCTCTCTGCATCAAGGCAAGAAATCGTGCATTGGGTGTTCTCTATGTCTGCTACCCAGCGTCGGCTAACAATGGGGTCCCTAACCTCGAAAAATCTAGCACCCCGCAGGCCTTGAACTCCCGGAACGAGGGAGTTCGGACCCCGACCTGGACTGTAGCAATCTCGACTCTAAAAGCCCTAAGCCTCTCCTCCATGATCTCCATCATTCACTCCTTTACCTTCCCAAAGATAATTAGGGTAGTGTTAAGGATGCCCCTCGTAACCTCAGCTGCAATAAGCTCACGAAGCCTCTCGTCAATGGGCTTGATAGTGTCACCTGACCTAGCTCCAGATCCTGATCCCGATCCTGATCCCCCTTCTTTGAATCGTATCACCACCATACTGTATTGAAATACCACAAAACATAATGATCAAGTGTCCATATAGGGGATCCTCCCACACCGGTCCTCCTTAGAGCTTCCAAATCTAAGATTAGTTCGGGTACATGTCCTATGCTTTCAGTAGTACGTGCCCAATACTACCTTCCACATACATGTACCTTCCCTAAAGCTCTACCTGATAACTCTAATTCGTCCCAAAACAAATCATATTCATAGGCTACCGCATAGCTCAAATCCTAGGCTAACCTAAAATTTCCTCCATCCATATCAAACCATAACTCAATCATAACGGGTTGCCTTATGCATGCAAATTATACACCGAACAAGATCAAATAGACTTTTGAATAATAGACTCTACCCTAAGACCACAACCAGACAAGGAACAGGAAATAAGGCCAAATCAATTATTATGAAGCTATAAGACCCTAACCGTATATAATTTTGAAAGCATAGACATAGCAAGATTCATACGATTATCATCACTCACATATCAGTATAACATGGCTAACATATTGGGGGAACTACTTACTTGGCTCGGCGGGCCAGGCGCATTGCACTCTCCTTTTTCTCATTCTAAAAAGTTTTTAACTTTTATTTTTATTTTTATTTTTTTAAAACAATTTTACCATTTCCTTAGTTGGAGTCCTGACACACCCGAGAGTGTGTCCAAATCCCTCAAACCAAGGCTCTGATACCAACTTGTAACGACCAAATTTTCAAAAAAAAAACTTTCATTTTTAAATTATCAAAACATTTCTAATCATCTGTAAAATATCAAGAACAATTGTTTCAAATTCATACATCAACAAACTTTATTTCAAATATTAGAGTCTCCCAAAAGAAAAAGGCCTGTGAGAGTGCATGTCGCGCCATCAGACCTTACCCTTGCCCTTGGGCTCAGAAGTACCTGAAAAAATCAGCAAACTGTAAGCTAATGCTTAGTGAGTTCCCCAGAGCATACCCCATACAATCCACATAAGCCATAATCATGTTAGCTATAAAAGCTACATAACTACATAAGCCATGCATACAAATATATAAGGAAGCCATGTAAACCCTCCACGGCTTGCACCTAGTGCCACTGGAACCCCCACGTGGTATTAACTAACTACCATGGGAACCCCTACATGGTCTTCCTGCCAGGGGAAACCCCACAAGGTTTTCTTGCCGTGGGAACCCCCACACGGTCTTCTTGCCATGGGAACACCTACACGGTCTTTACAACCAAGAGATGTCATACGTACCACACAAGAAAATATACTAGAATGCCATGGAAACCCTCCAACGTCTTATATATAAGTGCCTCGGGAACGTTCCGAAGTCTTTCATGCGAGTATCACAAATAACTAGCATATCACATCTCCCATAACCAATTAATCATAACTCATAACACTAATGGGCCGGCCTTGGTGCATTCGACCCATTGGTATGGTGAAGAGACTCAACTCTCATGAATGCTGAACTGACAAGATAAGATCAGATAAGTCCCACGCACTGCTCCAACTAGATTGCATATAATCATCATGTGATTAACTTGTCAAAATCCTGAAAAACCATAAATGCCCTCAAAGTCAACCCTGGTCAAATTCAAGGTGAACAGTCCATGTTGACCTCAACTCGTCAAGTGCATCCAACAACTCATTGAGTTACCTGAGTAACTCGTCAACTCACCGAGTTACCTGTGTAACTCGTCGTGTTCCTTAATGTCCAGAAGACCGAAAACTCATGTAGACCTAAACCTCCAATCCTTCACCTAAATCACTAAAATCTTGAAAACGGGTAAACCCTACCAGACTCGTCGAGTTGGCTAAGGAACTCGACGAGTCCCTTCAGTCATTTTTGTGTTCAGACGTTTTAAAGCTACTCCAAAGCTCCAAATTGCATATCTAGCCTCCAGTGACATGGTTTCTATGTAAAGTTGCAAACATTATGTGCATGCAAGCTCTTAAATGACAAAACCAAGCTAAAGGAGGGGTTTAAGCCGAAAAGGAGGACCAATGCTTGATAAATTCAGTGACTTTATAACTCTAGGGACTTAGAGGAGTCCAGATCTGAAGTTACAATTTCAGATCATGCCCAATACCCGAAATAATCTACAAATGTACTAAAAATGACCTTAAACCTAAGAAAAAGGGTATCTAATGCCAGAATGACCTAGGTAACATCTTGTTACCTTCAAATGGAAGCCCAAAATAGATGTTGGATCTACAAGCTCCTTCCCGTTCCAAGCTTCTCAACCTTCAAACTTCTTCAAGAAGTTGCACCAAAAACACTCTCTTAGCCTCTCAAGGACATGGAAACATCAAAGAACGGCTATGATTTCTTCTCTTCATAATGAAGTGGTAAAGGAGGCCACAAGAGGAAGATTAAGTCCTTTATATAGGGTACAAACCTTAAAAATTAGGGGTTTTCCATTACAAATCCTACTCGTTGAGTCGGGGCCTTTCGACTCGTCAAGTAGGATCTAAATCTCGCGTCCTCATAAATGATCTCTACTCGACGAGTTGGAGCTCTCCAACTCGTCAATTCCTAGCATAAAAACCCTAAAACTTGGAAAAATTAGAGGATACCTGGAACGGGTGTTACAGCCTCGCATATGCTCATGTGAATGATGGTAAAATGTAGTGAAGGGCAATGAAGTGCATATTTATAGGATATGCGACATGAGTAAAAGGTTATCGACTGTGGTGTATAGAAGAAGGAAGAACTCCTAAATTTATCTTGAGCAGAGATGTGACCTTTGATGAATCTGCCATGGGTAACCAGGGAGGAGGTGATACAAGTCAAGCATGTAGAAAATCAAACTCCAGACATAGTTGTGATAAGTGACAAACAACAAGGCGACAATAAACAACCTGGAAAAGATGAAACCCAAGGGCTACCCATTGGATCTTCGTACAGTGGTGTTGATGTCGGGAAGGATGATATGTCTGAATCAATAGAAAAGAAAATATCAAGGAGGTTCATTCGACAACCTGATAGATATGTGGGATGTGTGAATTCAGGTGAGCTTGAGTCCACTGCTTTTTCTTTAGCCATTGGAGAAGACATTGACATTGAGGAACCTCAATCATATAAAGAGTTTGTGTCGAGTAAAGAAGAAAATGACTAGTTGATGGCCTTGAATGAATAAATTCAATCTTTAGAGTATAACGAAACATGGGATCTTGTTACATTACCAAAGGGTGCAAAGCTAGTGTGATGCAAATGTGTCTTTAAGAATAAGGAATGGATACTAGGAGTTGAACCATCTAGGTTCAAGGAAAGGTTGGTGGCAAAAGGGTTTTCTCAGAACGAAGGAATTGATTATCACGAGGTGTTATCACAAATAACGAAGTAAAAAAAAATTCGGGTTCTTTTGGCCATGGTGAGTGTTATAGATCTGGATCTTGAACAACTTGATGTGAAAACTACATTTCTTCATGGGAACTTAGAAGAGAAGATTTATATGTCCCAACCAGAAGGGTTCCTTGATTCTAAGAAGGATCATGTATGTTTTTTGAAGAAATTCCTTTATGGATTGAAGCAGTCTCTAAGACAATGGTACAAGAGATTTGGTTTATTAATGATCTCGAATGGCTACACTCGGAACCAGTTTGACAATTGTGTTTAATCAAAGGAATTGTCACCAGATTCCAACATATATATGTTGTTATATGTTGATGATATGCTCATCACAGCTAAAGACATGGTTGGAATAAATGACTTGATGGCGACCCTAAAGAATGAGTTTGAGATGAAGGATTTGGGAGCAGCAAAGAATATATTGGGGATGCAGATTCAAAAGGACAGAAGATCAGGGCGGTTATGTATTTCTCAACAAAAGTACATTGAGAAAGTTTTGCAGTCCTTCAATTGTGATCTATCCAAGCCATTTGGAACTCCTTTGACCGCTTACTTTAAACTTGTTCCAATCACTATACCCACTACTAATGAAGAAAGGAAGTACATGATAGGGTTCCATACTCAAGTGATGTTGGAAGTCTCATATATGCTATGGTCTGTACCAGACGTGATTTAGCTCATGCAGTTAGTGTGGTTTGCAAGTTTATGAATAATCCAGGGAGGACTCATTGGGAAGTTATAAAGTGGATCTTGCAATACTTAAAGGGAACGATGGATGTTTGTTTTGTGTATATAGAAAATATGAAGAGTGACTTGGTGGGATATGCTGACTCTGATTATGGTGGTGACTTCTTGAAGTGCAGGTTATAGACATGCTACATATTCACTTTATTCGGATGTGCCATCAATTTGAAGTCAACGTTACAAGATACCATTGCACTTTCTACAACTGAATTCGAGTACATGTCCATGATAGAAGGAATAAATGACGAGATATGGTTGTAAGGGATTATTCAGAGTCTTGGTCAGAAGGTGGAGATGCCTATCGTGTATTGTGATAGTCAAAGTGCTTTGTGCCTTGCAAAGAACCCTGTGTATCACGAGAAGACGAAGCACATTGATGTCAGGATAAATTTCATTTGGGATATTCTGGAAGGAGACAAGTTTTCAGTACTAAAGATTGATACCAAGGTCAACCCAGCAGATATGTTGACAAAGTCGTTGCCCGCAGAGAAGTTCAAGCTTTGCTTGGACTTGGTTGATGTTCGTAGGAGTTAGGTCACTTTATGGACAAATGGCAAGAACGGAGTGGAAGTTCTTGTTTGTGGTGGACTTCATAGGATGCTCAAGTCAAGGTGGAGATGGTTAAATGTGACTAGAGCATTTGGATCATGTTCATGGAGTATTTGGAGCACTTGGAACTCAATGGAGCACTTAGGGGTCATGGAGCACGTGACAAAAGGAATAGATCATCTGAGAGATGAATGAATTGTCTGGCAAAGAAAAAGATAAAGTGCCAAAGGAATAGATCACTCCATCTTGTAGATCTAGACATTTCATTCCATTAATTTACTTTTTTTTTCCAAAGTGGTGATTCTTCAGCATGGCATGTTCTTGACCCAGTAAGTTGTCCTTTTAGACCATAGGAAGGGTCTTAAGTCATAAAAATGTGGTCTTGATGGTTGGGTTTGTTCCATGCATTCTTTAAAAGGTCTTAATGCATTAAGATGTGGAGTTTTAGTGTATTAAGCACTTATTGGACACGCAAAGTCATAAAGTTGGAAACTTTATAACTCTTAGTGATATTTTGGCCTTAGATATGCAATTGGACGCATTAAGTTGAAGTATTAATCTCTTAATGTGAAAAGAGAAGTTCTATGGGTACACTTTGTGTACCTATATGTACGATGAGTGTACTCGGTCAACCACCCTGATCACAGTCAAGCTTGAGTACGATTCGTGTACTTCTGGAGTACGCCCCGCGTTCACGCTCTATGTCGACTCGGTTGGGTTGACTTAGTTAAGTTATTAGTTTTGACCAAGGGTAATTCAGTAAAATTGTGATTATTTTATTAATGGGAACTGTTTGGACATTTAGGACTTGGGTGAAGCCGGTATTCGATATTAGAGTATTAATCAGTTTTTCGTTAGGCTGTGAGGTGAGTTTTCCTCACTGTACTTATGGATCGAAGGTACCAAGTTCGGACCATTGGATTGGTATCTTGCTATACAATGATACATTGAGTATGAGATAGATTAGTATGATTATATGCTAGTTGCTGATATGCGTAGACCAGTAGATCTGTAAGACTACCTGTGTTTTTTGACTGAATGATTATCTTTTTGTTGATTATGTTTGCTATCTTTTATATGTTGACATATTGTGTTGGATTGAGGTCGTACTTATTTGTGTTGTAGATAAAAAACCCGTGGCATTCCAGATATGAGCTGAGGACCGATTAGCATGCCAGACTCATACTGAGGGCTCGGGAGCATTTCAGATATGAGCTGAGGACCGGCAGTTATGCCAGAATCATACTGAGGGCATGAGGGTATTCAAGTCCGATGACTGAGTGGACCTGATATGTATTGGCATTCCAGTCCAATGACTGACTGGGCCAAGGGTAATCCAGACCGATTACAATGGACCCGGAGGTATTCCAGTCCGATGACTGACTGGACCCAACATGCTTGTTCGTTTATGATATGTGTGCTATGTGGTGGTACTTTGGGGGAACTCACTAAGATATGAATTACAGTTTTTAGTTCATTGTTTCAGGTACTTGTGATGATTACGGGAAGGCGAAGGCGTGACCTTACACATCCTCTGTTTTGTAGCTTATGATTTTGAGATAGTTCGATATTGATAAACAATTTCGAAACAGTGATTTTGTAAACATTTTATGACTATGGGCTGTTTTTTAAAGTTTAAATTTTTTGTGGTTTTTGAGTCGTTACAAGTTGGTATTAGAGCCTTAGTTTGAGGGAATTGGAGGAACACCCGTTTGAATCTAGTCTCAAACTAAGTAACTGCAAAGGTTTCAAAAATGATTCTCAAAATTGTTTTAAAAAATAATCAAGAAAGAATGCGATGTGTACGATCATCCGGAGCCAGTAAGTAGACCCCATATTATTACACCGTTATTTGATATTATGATATGTTAGAACAACATGCTAGTGATAGGCTAGGGATCTTCAAGAATTGCATAATAGAACTTGTTAGTTCGTAGAGACGACGCTGGGCAGCCAACCTCATGGATCACGCGTCTGGTCCCTCTCCCGTTGGGCGAGAGCTTTCAATAAAGTATCTCTCGCTTGGAAAGTAGGAACCGATCTGCTTTGGAGATCCCGCAGAAGTTCCCGGATCTTCAAAAGCTTCGCGGGGGACGCGACATCCAATTGTAGCTTAATCTTAGTATTTTGGAGTACACTTGAGGTCACTCCCCTATTTGCCTGATTATATGATTCTTGGTAGGCTAGGGTTTCTTTCTTATATGGAATTGACATCATTATTGTAGTTGCTTAGTGTATGCATCAAAATTGTACATAACTAAGATTTTATAGCCTGAGAATGTTGGATTTAGCCTTATTTCCTGTTCCTTGTTTGGTTGTGGGCTTAGGGTAGAATCAAGTATTGGACTATCTATAGGATCTAGTGTTATGTATGATTAGCATACACGAGTGCTACAGGGTTGGTGGAAGTTTCATGGATAAGTTATATGGAGTCAGTTGACCCATCGAGGGATGTCTAGCCTTTCTCTAGGAAGTGAGAAATAGGGTGTATGTGTATGCCAGTGAGTGTTGTTAGGGTTGTTGTGATGATCCTCTGAGACAAATACGGGTAGGTGTGGAAGGTAGTATGGGCCCGTACTATTGGAAGCACATGACCCATTGTAACATCCCAAAATTTATGACAAAAAATTTCATATTTAATTAAATAATTATAAAACCAATAGTCTGAAAGCATCCATAGTATCATTCTATATTAAAACCTATATGTCAATAATAAAAACGTGTCATAAGAAAACAACATCAGAGTATAACTTCCAAAGATATCATGTGCGGAAAACATAGTGTGATGCGCTGCGATCATGCCAGCTCCTTTCCTTTCGATAAAGAAGTACCTGAAACCAAAACTGAAAACCGTAAGCACGGAGCTTAGTGAGTTCTTCCATCATACCACATACCATACAATAAACATATTGCCTAGCATATCCGGGTGCTGGCCTACCCCTTCGGTCTCTTTCAACCAGTAACTGCCTAGCATATCACGGTGCTAGCCTACCCCTTCGGTCTCCTTCAACAAGTAACCACCTAGCATATCTAGGTGCTGGCCTACCCCTTCGGTCTCTTTCAATAGGTTACAGGGACTATTTCACCCCTACCACTACCACATAATATCCTAGCATATAAACACATAAATCATGTACTGCCTAGCATATTTGGGTGCTGGCCCACACCTTCGGTGTTTCCGACTGGTTACGAGGACTATTTCACCCCTACCACTATCATATAATAACATAGTGTACAAGCATATAAATCTCAACAGATAGTGGCAAACCAGACAATTATCACAAATACAATCATCTCCACTGTAAACAACAACTTGTAAGCCGGCATTGGTGCCTTCGACCGACTTATATCGGGAAGATAACTCACCTCACACTGTTAAAGTCCACTGCAAGAAATCCTTAACTGTTGTCCAAACAACTCTTCGAGCTATCAATACCAAAATATCACCCAATTAGCAATTGGGTCCCAAACCATGATCCATAATCCATACTTGGGGTGAAATGACCGTTTCACCCCTGGCCCAATAAGATTCACAACCAAGGCCCAAAACTATCAAATCCATAAAAACCTATCAATGGAAAATTGGGCCCAAACCCTTAAATGGGCCTTTCCCTAAAGTCCATTTACTTTTCTGAACCAATAATTTTCTGATGGCTCAATGGTCCAAGTCCATTGGGCCCACTAAGGCCCAATTCATCAGCCAAGGCCCATTAGGGCAAGCCCAACAAGGCAAGCCCAATCAGAAGTCCATTACTCTAAAATCCTTAGTCCATTACGAGCCCAAACAAAAGGATAAGTCCAATACCATGCTAGCCAACAATCAAAGAGCCTAAAACTTGCACAGGTGATGCTCACGTCGTGAGCACTTTATGATTACGTCGTGAGGTCGTGACTTTGGCCCATAAACTTCCTCGAACATGCTCTCACATCATGAGGCTTCATTCCTCACATCGTGAGTCCAGTTCTGACCAAAAATGAGCATTATGCTCCTAATCACAAATGTCCATTCCTCACATGGGACAGTCTAGAGGGTCTTCCTTGACCCAAGGACCATAAAAATCGAAGCTTTTCAATCACAAATGTCCAATACATGACTTAAACACCAACTTAGGTAAAAATGAAGGTAAAAGGACCAAGACTCGAGCTTGGAGTCCAAAACCATGACCAAAATTAATATCTAGCACTTATAGGACTTAAGATACCATCATAATCCATAAAGTTACCAACTTTATGGATTCCATGGATGCTAACCATCATTACAAGTCATAAATTGCATGGAAACTTAGATCTAGCTAGCAAGGAAAGGAAAGGCATGAGCTTGAGGACTTACAAAGGTCTAAAAGCTCCACATCTAGTTGATGAAGCAACCAAGAAGCTAACAAATGCAACACCAATGATCTTCTTCTCCCTTATTAAGCTTCATGGATCCAAAATCTCATGAATAACACCAAGAATGACCAAGGACTTTAGTGGGGGCTGAGATTAGGGTTTCTAGAGGTCTACGAGGTGAAGGAAGCTGAGGAGAAGCAACCTAATCATCTCATACCTTTAAATACTCGAAAATAAGAGTTTTGGTGCATCAAGTGCATCTCACGTTGTGACCACTTCATGCTCACGTCGTGAGTCTTAAATGAGCTTGGTCAACAAGTCAACGATCACTCACCCGAACCACTCCAATTTCAAATAGTCATAACTTGTTCGTTTCAAGTCCGTTTTCGACGTTCTTTATATCCATGGAAAGGTGGAGAGAAGCTCTACACATTTATCAGCTTATCCTCACCTCAAAAAATTCCGAAAAAAATCCAAAATTCATAAAGAGCTCAAACTGTCACTTTACCGATATACCCCTTGGCTTCAAGACACAACCCAAACTCCCGGATCACTTCAATATCATTATCCGTACCTAAATGGGTCTAGACCTCTCTTTTCCAAAGGCCCTAAGTCTTATGATAACCTATCTTCAGGCCACAGTCCCGAATTAGGAAAGCGATTCGGAATAGGGAGTTACAACTCTCCCCCACTTAAATTAGATTTTGTCCTCGAAATCACTCCTTACTAATATTCACATCAAACACACAACTGAAGGAACGCAACCAAAAATTCTGCATACATAGCAACCTTCCCTAAGATAACCGAGCCCCAAAACCAAAGCTTTCATCCTAAAGGGAAAGAACCCTTTAACTTCCTCAACCACTTCTACCTTCCTAAGATCTGAATTCCATAATGTTCTGTCTCCCTGACAAACCCCTCACACCGAGCTGCCACCAAACCATCCTCATAGAGTCTCACACTAGACAAGATGCTTCCAATCCCTGATTACATTGTTATCTCGACAGAGACAAAGTCACTGACCATATACCGCTAAAGAATACTTAACTCGATAGGAGACGCAGATAATCCTTCGAGTAGTAGATTCATCCCTGCAACGGTTAGAATCAGACGAGAGCTGTGCAACAGGGTCAAATCATTTACTCTAAGATTATTTAATCCCACTATGTGTGACTTAGCATTACCCAAGCAATCAGTTACCCATCCATACATGG
Source organism: Lactuca serriola (assembly GCF_051521515.1). NCBI lineage: Eukaryota > Viridiplantae > Streptophyta > Magnoliopsida > Asterales > Asteraceae > Lactuca > Lactuca serriola. Next base: position 169,947,070 of record NC_136413.1, read on the forward strand.
AGTCCTAAAACACTAATATTGCTGAGCATATCTGGGTGCTAGCCTCCCATTCGGTCTATTTCAACTGGATACTGCCGAGCATATGTGGGTTCTCGACCTACCCTTTCGGTTTATTTCAACCGGATACTACCAAGCATATCTAGGTGCTCGACCTACCCTTCAGTTTATTTCAGCCGAGTACCATCGAGTATATCTGGGTGCTCGACCTACCCTTCTGTCTAACCAGACCGGATTTTACTCGCAGCATTGGAACCATCTGAAACAACATGATGCCTCCTAGCTGCTTTCTAAAATCCACCAAGACCTCTCTGGTCTCAATTCGCCTGCCAGTCATTTGAAATACCGGGTTCCAGCCTGGTTGCTGAGCCAAAAGACACCCACACAATCGCCCACATGACTTTCCAACGTAATCCTCATCTGTCAATAGTTCACATCGTTTATCTTGCCACTATGGCTCTAACGACCTCTTGATCCAACCGATCAGGTCCATACATCCAATCCTGACGTCACCAAATACAAGGCTAAAAGTGAATACTACATGACCAAAGGTAGCCTTATATCACAAACGAACTTATACGCTCCATCGCTCCCTTGATCCCATGACTGAAGTGGTGTTACTATTGTCTAATTACCGGATCAACCAGGTCTAATTCATTTGGGGAAATTCGTAAAACAATTTTTGGATTTGCCACGCTCTCACTGTTGCACCAAAACTGGTGGGTGCTACGGTTCTCCCCGCGATCTAACAACACTCCCATGCTGTCTACCAACCTAGTGAATGATACAGCTACACCCGTTGTCTTACAATTCTAATTCTATTAGCCAAACTAGTGAACGCTACGATTACCCCCGCAGTCTCACAACACTCCCATGCTACCACATCTGCCGCCCACTGAGTTACTACTAATCTATTTGTCTGAACACCATCCATATTCTCACACGCGCTTGACCCACTCCCAACCGAACTCAGTTTATGATTGGAACCCTAACCTGAGTCCCCGAAACCCACCATGTGATGCCAAGAAAACATGAACCAAATGTTGGAAAATTTCCGAAACTCCCAACTCACACAATCCTCAATCTAGACAGCCACTCGACCGCCTTCCTCCCTGACCGGGATGCGAAACTCATCCTAGTTTCACACCTATTTCTGATTCTTGAATACCTGATCGATTCTCCCCCACTTAGATTCAACTAAGTCTTCACGACAAATGAGAATTGAAGGATTCCCAATCTTTCTTACTCTCTAATAATCAAACGGTTGACAACCTGCGCTTACCAATGCTAGCGATCCATTACTAGCCATTCTTAAAAGACCATACAACCCATAAAGACTAAATGAACACTTTCTAAATCCCAACAATATCGATAACTCCAGATGCCTTGAAATGATAAAGCACTCAAAAAATTTGAAATCCAATTAATCGATGCTTAGAGAAAACTTCAGCATTAGACCACTTTTCTTGGAACCTCCAAAAGCCCAGCCCATGCACAACGATTGACCTCACCGAACCTCGACGATGTTGGATAGCCACTCTGCTGAAGCCTGATAGCAGACCTCCCACACAATTCCCTCGAGCTGATCCCGACCTCAACCCAAAATATCAACCGTACACTTGGAACTCGCTTATTCAAGATACGACCCCTTACCAACCTACTAAAGTTTCATGGTATGAAAATGGCATATAACACTTCTGATAAGACCATGAAGAAAGCAACAAATAACATCCCCGCAATGTCGCCTGCTGGAGTCCTGACCTCCCCTGTCTGACACGACAAAGCCTGACTCCTTTCTGTTGGGCTCCTGCCATACCCTCTCGTTCATCTGTGATCCTCAAAGTAGCCATAGCAGGCGTGCTTACTAATCCTCCCCTCAACATCGGACAGTCGGCCTTCGTGTGGCACGCATGATTGCAGAGGAAACATAACAGGCTTGCCCCTGAGTACAATCCCTGCTAAAATGACCAAACCTGCCACACTTGTAGGAGTCTAAACTTTTGGATTGGCAAGTTTCCTCGTCTAGTTTCCTTCACGTGCTGCACAGATTCCGACCCTGCTGGCCTTTCATGCACTGGTCAGAAATCTTGGATCTCTTCCCGGGACCCTCCAATGTCTACACCTGGTCCAACCCCCTCTCACCAATGTGCTCCAAATCTATCTCCTACTTACGGGCTCTAGAAATCATATCATTCAAGGTCTCGCATCCCGAAGTACTCTCAAACTTCCTGATATCATCCCACAACATATCATGATTCCTCACTTTCTTCATCTACTAATATGCTGCATACTACGGTACAAATAAAGCACTCTCCTGGGGCTTGGCAGTGACCTCTGTCACAACCTCAATAGTCTGGCGGAGTCCTAGAAACTCTTGCGCCAACTCCTATACCTCAATTGCCGGAGCAAACTCTGCTAGATACTCGGTTGAGAAATCATCCCATATAACAACATCAATCGCATCATCACCTAACTCACTACCAATATCTTCCCCATTAATCATGCGCCCGGTCCTTCAATAGGCAGGAAGCATATCTGACCTTCGCCTCCTCGGGTCAGAAACTTATCCTGAACACGTTAGCCATATCTGCTAACCACCTCCTACTGAGAATGGGGTCCCTAAACCCATGATAGTCTGGAGCTCCACAAGCACGGAACTCCCGTAACGACATCGCGTGCGTCCCTATCATAGTCATCACCTTAGAGAAAAATGTGCTCATCCTCTCATCGAGGATCTCCAAAATTCCCTCCTTGGCCGTACTAAAGATCACAGAAGTCTGGTCAATGATACTGCTTGTAATCTTAGTTGGAATAAACTGCTTTAACTGATCATCGAGCTACCCAACTCCAAAGTCCGAGCCTTATCGCCTGTCGTCACCAAAATTACCAACTGGCCCATCACGTAGCATCACCATGCTGGAAACATACCATAACAACCATCTGAATAATCATCCAATATCGAGGGATCACATACGTTGATCCCCTGTCGAGTACATATCCTATGTTTTTAGTAGTACGGGCCATACTACCTTTCCCCAAGTCCCTTTCACTAATACCACTCCCAACACTAATCTCATCCTAGGCTTACCCTAGGGTAATCTCCGAACCACTTTCCGCCATCAGCTACATAAGAAGTCCCTACTATCTCTCCCTAACTAGCTCGTGAATACCATTACTTATTACTAAGACCAGATAATTCTTCGAATGAGAGGTCCTACCCTAAAATGGTTAGACTCAGATGAGAGTTGTGAAATAAGGCTATACCTAACCTTCTAAAATTATTTAGTCCTCGTAATATGTAACTTAACGCATTCATTTACTAGTTAATTAAAGATAACTAGAACTCCTAAAAGCACAAAGCAAGCAACATTCGAGCATTGAGTAACCAAACCATGCATATCTGAAACAGACCATCATATCACTAACTAATCAGTACTAGCATGCAGTTCAATAAGCACATACAGTAGGCATACAAGGTGTTGAGTATTTGAGATATTGAAACTAATTTGGCATATTTGGTTATTTAGGGGAGCCTTTTTAGGGTTAATCATTTTATGATTCCCTATGATGCCTTTATATTAGAAGTTCTTGATCGAGCTCTTCTAAGGCATTGGTTTTATTTAAGGAAATGATTTTATATCTATGGTATATATTTATTGTTCCCTATAAATAATCATTAGGTTAGCTTTTAAGGTAAGGTTTTTACCATATTAGGGTTTTATCTATACGTTCATGTCATAATCAATATACACAAAAACCTTTATCAGATTACTTGCATATGATGGTGCTTGATTCTTGATTGTTCTTGATATTTCGTATTCGTCATCTAATATTTATTCCTAACAAGTGGTATTAGAGCGGGTTCTTGTAGATATCAATGATTATTGCAAGAATTGATCTTATTTATGGTGATATTTTATCATGATTCTCACCTTGTTCTTCAAGTTTTGTAATTTTTCTGAAAAGAAAAAGTCTAGTACCTCATTTTATTGCAAAATCTTTTTCAGATCTATTATCTTCTACTCATTATTTCATTTGATTTGTTCTTGAATCGTGTTCTGGAAGAGAATTAGAGGAAACATTTTGTCTTTATTCGAATTTTCGTGTTCAGATCTACTTTATCTCTCTAAAATTCATCCGATATCTGTTTTCTCTCTCTAGAAACCATCTCATATCCGCTTTCTCTCTCTAGAATTCTTAACAGATCTACTTTCTTTCTCTTCAAGTTATGTCACTTGTTGAAGATCTAATGGATCTTTTATTTTGTAACTCCATTTTAGAACTTGGATTAAAGGTTACTAAACCAATCTATGGAGTAGACAAAGTGACTTTGTTTCATGTTCTTGGTGATTTTACGTTAAGGGATGTTACTGAGTTATAAATTTTTTTTTGTTGATGATAAAATAACTGAATACTTATGTGTTAATGAACATGAATTACAAAAGAATGAGAGAATAGTAGAAAAATTCTATATTATCTATGGACATTTAGATTGAGAAAATAAACAGTAGAAGTTAGAGAAAGAAAGAAAAGAAAAAGAAGTTGTTATTAGTGTTCTTGGAGAAGTTCATGATGTTCTTCAAGTTTCTGAAGAAAAAGTGACTCCATATGTTTTTGTTGATGGGGAGTCAAGTGTTTCAAATTTTTCAGAAGCTTCATAATCTGAATCTATTAGTTCTGAAGACGAATCTAAATGCAAAAATTCAAAAATCATGAAAGTAAAGGAGTTTTGTTCTATTGGAACAACAACAGATGATTTTTTGTGTTCTGATAATGTCTTTGAAGGATTGGTTCCTTACATATAGCCAATAATTCAAGATGTTTAGATTTATCGAACTCCTAAGGATTATGTTCAAAAGACTTCAAATGTTCAGATTCATAAAGATGAAAAGGCTGTTCTGATCCGAAATTCCTTTCTGAAGCCTAGAAATCAGAAAAGAAAAAGAACAAGAACAAGTGTAAAATAAAGAAGGTTTGGATGCACAAGGTACAAGTATCTAATGCTTGTGAAAAGGTTTAGAAAGCTGAAGTTAAAAATGTTTAAAGGAAATTCCGTTCATATTTTTCTTCAGTTAAATATGGTAAAAGTTGGAGAAAAGAGAAAAATGTATTCGGTTGGTTCAATGAATTTTTTGGAAAATTTTCTTTTCCAACTAAAAAGCGGGTATTATTTTCAGAAGATGATAGATTTTTTTTTTTAAAATAAATGGGTGTGCAAGAAACATACTTCAATGTTGAATCTTAAATGGATACCAAAAGTCTCATAAAAGTTGTCGTTAAAAAAATCGAAAAAGCAAGAAAATCTGATGAAATCTTGTGAATATTCAGTCAAATATATGAAATTATGTTGAAGAAATTAATTTTATTGATTTTTTAATTGTTGGAAATGATAAAAAGGTGAAAAGTTGAAAAAGTGGGTGAAAAGTGACATTTTCTGCAAAAAGAAGGCTGCCATCTGATACATTTCAGCAAAAGTGGTACAAGTTGTCAGTTCTCTGCAATCAGAAGGGTTAGATTTGGAACTATTGCAAAATGGGGGGTTACGTTCGGAATTATTGGTGACTTTGGGAATGTTGGGCCAAAACCAATTCTTCGCTGATACTATGGGGACCAATTTCGTAACTTTGATGTAAAATTCCAATTCTAGCTCAACTTTCGTATTTTTCAATTTTGACGTTCGTCTCGGACATTCGCAGTTCCATTTAGTTTCTCATCCCAAAATCGTCGTTTTTATCTTACTCCGAACGTTATTTGCTTGCGAACATTCGCAGGTCACTCTTCATCTACGAACATTCGCAGGCATTGATTCGGAGTCTGGGAGAATGAAATTGGATCGGAGTTCAGACATTCGCCGTTAATGGTTTCGCAGTCCTCCATTCGCATTTACAGATTCGGTGTTTCAAGCCTTGGTTTTGAAATTGCATTTAACTGTAAACGAAGGCTCGCATGTAATGGATGTTTGCGCAACTCTTGGTCTCGTAGTCGGAGGTTCGTAATCGTTGGTCTGATTTTGACTTTTCAAGAGTCAAAGTTTCGTCGCTCTTCAGAATTCAACTAGGATATCGTACAAATGTTCGGCACTCGGGAGTTCAAATCAGAATCGGAGGTTTAAAATCGAAATTTTGGGTCTTGTTAACTGTTATCTTGATGCGAACAAACCCACCAACAGCGAAAATGAAATTGAATTGTTTTAGAAGTAAATATCGAGATTGTTAATGAGACTGGAAATTGGAATTTTGGCGATTGTATCTTAATTGGATCTTAATTGGCATTTTTGGAATAGTATTGTTGACTAACGCTATTACGAATCGGAATTCACGAAAATCGGAACCAAAATCTCGAGCGGAAGTTAAAACCAGAAATTCAATCGCAATCTGTTACAAACGAATGGGAATCAGAATTAATTGTTTCAGAAATTGAAGTCGATCTTAGTGTTCCTAATTCGTTTCTCGACAACATGATCATCTGAAATCGTGATTACATGAACTCTGTTCAAAATTATTTCAATCGATTATCTGGCTTTGACTTTCAAAAGTCAAACAAACGGGTTGTTATTCAAATTAAGAAGATGACTTCATTTACTGTTTCAGCCCTCAGAAGTTACAAAGATTAGCAGAATTAACCCCATTTCTAAATCCTTTACAAATCAATGGGTTTAACCATTGAAGTTTTTGGATCTTGAAAGTTTCTGGCCCAGATTCTTAATTCTTTCAATTTCTTGGGATTTTACCACTTTTTACCCCTTCTTTCCAAAATATTTCCGTTTCTAAGCTTTTCTTTGGTCTTATTCTTTTTAATCCCTTCTAAATTATTGATTCATTTTCTATTCTTTTTGTCTAATATTTTAAAATTGAAAAATATAAAATTAATTTTTGTTATTTTTTCGGTTTTATTTTTGAGAATTGCGAATGTTCAAAAAGGGATTTATTTCATCAAATCTGACGAGTTTTGAAGATTGTTGGTGATTCTTCTTAACTTTCCGGATTCCCTCCATGATATTTGTTGAAGATTTAAGGGGGAGTGATGATTATTCAATGGGGAGTTCGTATTTGGAAGATTATTTTTATTTCTCTCTCTTTGAAAACCCCATGTGCTGATAAGTCTCACAATTTAGGGGGAGAAATGCCAAGAAGATTGGAAATCGTGATCTTCATCAGTTCCAACATCTAGGGGGAGATTGTTGAGTATTTGAGATATTGAAACTGATTTGGCATATTTGGTTATTTCAGGAAGCCTTTTCAGGGTTAATCATTTTATGATTCCCTACTGTATCTTTACAGTAGAAGTTCTTCATCGAGCTCTTCTAAAGCATTGGTTTTATATTAAGGCATCGATTTTATATGTAACATCCCGAAATATCAAGAGTAGAGTTGAAGGGCTAAAAGAGTAAGTTGTGAAAGAGTGACTCGGCGAGTCCATGGATGGACTCGGCGAGTAGAGTCGCGACTGGGTCGTGTGCTAAGTAGCCGACTCGGCGAGTCAGTGAGGAGGACTCGGCGAGTAGGCGCTGATTGGAGAAAACCCTAATTCTCGGGGTTGAGCCCTATATAAAGAACATTATGTTTTCCTCCCAGCCTCCTTATCACCCTTTGAGCCCCAGAAAACCCTAAATCACGGAGAAGCACCATTGTTGAGTGGATTGGAGCTTGGAGAAGTAATTGTTGAAGGAATTTTGGGAGATTGAAGGCTTGGAGCAAGGGGCTTTGCTTGGGTTCGAATTACATTGCAGTTGGGGCATCTCTTGGAGGTAATATCTCGTTCTTGGGCTGTTGTTATGTTGTTTCTTCATTTTGGGAATTGTGGGAACTTGTCTATGGATGTAATTGGAAGTCTAGAGGTTAGATCTGAGGTTGCTACCTCATATCTGGAATGGAGAAGGATCAGAGAGCATGAAAGTCCCTGTGTTGGAGTGTTTTGTGGAGCCATCATGTCCCCAAACCTTAGCCTAATGTGCAAATGGCCTAGATCTCTTTGGATTCACGTAAAGTTTGCCACTTTACGTGATGGATGAGTGGTAGGAGGCTAGCTATATGTTTTGGAGCAATTGCATGGCCTGGAATGCTTCTGAATGGATTCAGACCGGTGGTACTCGGCGAGTCACATGGGTGTACTCAACGAGTTGCTTGAAGATGAGCTCGAACTCGACGAGTTGGAAGAACAACTCGGCGAGTTGGATGAAGATGGTCTGGAACTCGGCGAGTTGTATGAACAACTCAGCGAGTAGGTTGAAGATAGCCTTAGACTCGGCGAGTCAGTTGTTGGACTCGACGAGTCTTGTCGAAAAGTCCCAATATCTTCTAGTCGAGTTGAGAATCGGCGAGTCAAGGGATGACTCGGTGAGTTGTGTGCGAGTGGACTTAGAGTTGTTGGACTCGGCGAGTCTCAGGGTGACTCGGCGAGTTAGGTCGCAGATTGAGTGAAGTTCTGATTATGGGAACTCGGCGAGTCATAGGGTTGACTCGGCGAGTAGGGTCAGTCAGGGGTTGACTTTGACTGAGGACTTGATTTTGACCAAGGGTTGACCGTTGACTTTTAGGGTTTGGTCAGCGATGTGGCCTTTGGGCCAAGAGAGGGGTAAAATAGTCTTTTACCCTTAAGAGGGTGCCATGAGAGGATTGATTCTAGTCTCGAGAGTTATATTCATGAGAGTATTTGCCTTACGTGTTAGGCGGTGGCGAGTTCGAGATTTAACCGTGGGAATATCTGCTTTCTGCTTGCCAGGTGAGTCTTCTCACTATACTTTACCTTGAGTAGGTAACCAGAGTTATGTGACAGAGTATTTGTATGCTATGTATGTTATGTGTTGTACTGCATTATTTCTATGTGATCTATGCTGTGCATGTTTTCAGAGCTGGGACCAGAGGGTTCCTAGAGTTAGAATCGGAGGGTTCACAGAGTTAGAACCAGAGGGTTCACAGAGCAGGGTCCACGGACCCACAGAGTGATAGCCTCGAGTGGCTAATGTGTGTTGTGTGCGGTATTTTGGGGAACTCACTAAGCTTCGTGCTTACAGTGTTTTGTTTTATGTTGTGTTGCAGGTTTCTTTCAGTATCACGGGACGGCACCGGCTTGATTGTACACACCAGAGAAAGAGTCATGTTTGAGGATCCTGGTTTTCTATACAAGTGAAAATGGAGTTATGTTTTGTAATTCGATTATGAATGAGATTTTAAACAAGTGTTTCTAAGAATTAAACGTTTATTTTTAAATGAAAAATTGTTTGAAATTTTCGGTGTTACAAGTTGGTATCAGAGCCTTGGTTTGAGGGATTCGGATGTGCCTTCGGGTAATTCTGGACTCAAACTGAGGAAGTAAGAAAAGTTTTCAAAGAAATAATTTTCTAAAGCGAATAAGAGTTCAAAGAGAAAACGAGAAAGAGCAGTGTGTACAATCAGCCAGAGCCCGAACGGTGATTTCCCAAAATACCCTTACTTTTGTGTTATGAGATATTTATGATGCACTTTATGAGATATTATTGCATGCTAGAGACAGGCTAGGTATTCCATATCTTAGGACTAGAGTGGCCTGATTTGTGATGCCTTAGCCTAGGAATTACTGTGATATGCGATGTCCTTTTGAGTATGTGATGAGTGAGAATATTTGATTGGAATCCTTTAGGGGATTTAAGTAGAGGAGTAATCTAGGGGAGATACCTAGATGAGTACTGTGGTACTTGGAGAAAGAATAGTTAGAGCCCGCGAGGGGAAGAGTTGTAGAGTTCGGTGGTACTTCCGAGGATGAGCAGAGCAAGTGGAGTTATCACCCAGAGTGAGTCATATATATTCTTCGATGCTCGAATGCTGCTTGCTTCGTGCTTTGTGGAACTCTCGATGATGGGAGTCAGGTACCAAGCGAATATGACGATATTCAGGAGGTAGATGGCTGGCATCATTAGGAGCTCTTCAGCAGCTGATGGCAGAGAAGTGTGGGAATCTGAGAAGAGCCTAGGGAGTAACCTTAGCCAGATGAGTGCACTGGCAGGGTAGAGAATTTCGCTGGGGAGCGAGCGCGCGATGGAATTGGTGAACGAGAAGGTCGAGCAGCTACTTAGGAGCTCCGGGATAGTCCGTGTGGAAAGTATGGGTAGATGTGGCAGGTAGTATGGGCCCATACTACTAAAAGCAGAGGACCCATACTTGATACATGGAGTATTCTGAAGGTTCTAACGAGCGTATTAAGGAGTGATGTATGGTTCGAGTTCCATACATCAGAGCAGATTGAGGAGTGATGTTATGGTTCGAGTACCATACATCGGAGCAGATTGAGGAGTGATGTTATGGTTCGAGTACCATACATTGGAGCGGATTGAGGAGTGATGTTATGGTTGAGTACCATACATCGGAGCAGATTGAGGAGTGATGTTATGGTTCGAGTATCATACATCGGAGCAGATGGAGGAGTGATGCTATGGTTTGGGTACCACACACCGGAGCATATTGAGAAGAGATGTCATGGGATGAGTACCATGGTTCGTAGTGAATGATGCTTGTGATTCTCTGGTTATCCAGTCACGATTGATGAGGTAGAGATTGGACACTATGGGTTTTAGGTCTGTAGGCCATGATTGAGTTTGGAGAGGCGTCCCTCGAGAGGGAAGTCAAGAGCCTATTAGAGTATTTTGGTAAGGAGTTAGAGGGAGAGGAGATTTTCGGTCTGAGTTGAGCAATCAGTCGATAGAGGAGAGGTCACCTTCTATGTGAGTGGTGCTATTTATGTTCGTGTGCGGAACATGAGAGGCCTGATGTTTTAGTTTTGGGTTTGGGGGTAAACCCTGCAGGTCGTTATTGATGATGATTTCTCCCAGAGTATCAGGTAGCATGTGTGCCGCGAGGCAGTGATTTATCATGAGCAGATAGTCAGTTGGGACTGAGATAGTCGAGGACCACACTACACCTATTTGAGTATAGTAGGATGTATTGTAGTGGTATCAGTGGGGAGTTCAGTCGAGTTTAGCAGTGCAGAGAGTTTTCTATCTATGTTGGGTGTTGAATATGGGAGTGGGTCCCTGTTCTTGGGATGATCCCGGTGTTGGAGCGATGTTTGATGAGTTGAGGTGAGGGGTACGATGATTTTGTGGTTCGGTCTATGAGCCAGGGATGTTATTGAGCAGTTGAGTTGTTTGGTACTAGATTGGTACGAGATTTGGAATGACTAGAGGCAGTCGTGGCGAGAAGTTATTGAGGAGTTCATCTGAGGATCAGAGTTATGAGATCGATTAATTTCCTTAAAGGGGATTATCGGGTGTTGCGTAGCACTTTCTAGGGGCAGGTGCGTTATTGCTGGTGGAAATAGTTCGTGAGGTTGTTGATGTGTCAGATAGTGATGGTTCGAACCCTAAGTGGGGGAGAACCGGGTGGTTTATTGAGAGAACCAGAGATTTGTGCAAGAGCGGTTGGGGGTTGGATGCAGAACCTGCGGCTTGAATTCATGAGATCAGGTTCATTGGTGATTAAGGAAAGGTGCAGGGCGAGATAATGCATGTGATATATGTCTAAGAGAAGGATGGGTGTCTCCACAGCGGGTGGTCAATGATCAGGAATCTGATGGTGGTCAGAGTCGTCTCGAGTGGAAGGCTCGTAATGATGGTATGGGCAGTTGAGAACTTCTGGGTTGAGATATGGGTAGCCGATTATCGAGTAGCCAATTCCCGGGCTAGGATGTGTATTCTTGCTTGAATTTTTGAGCAGTAGTGGAAAGGGTTTCGGAGGATCATCAGTGTGTTCTGAAGGGTTAGCGCCTTCCTTGTATTCCAATTGAGTGTTTGGATGCACTGAAGTTGCGCATCGTGTGATATCAAAAATTATTATGGGATTCAGAGGAAATGTATTGTCGTGAGTGTATGGTATTGGGAGTAAGGGAATCAGTGGTTGTGGCAGGATCTTGTGATGTTCTGTTGGGATATTCCGAGGTATCCGGGTATGATACCTTTATTTCGGAGTTACTCGTAAATCTTGAGTTGAAACGATTTGTGGTGTATCAGGTATCTACGGATCTAGTGGGAGCCCTTCGAGTATGGGCATCCAGGGAGATTATTAAGAGAATGGATCTTCGCAAGGGTGGGCATTTTGATATGTCGATTGCTTCCAGAGTCTGGAATGTGTATTCGAGTCGAGTATGGGTAGCTGCCTGTGATAGTCTGCGGAGCATGAGCTAGTGGAGTTAGAGGGTGTTGTGATACTGCGGGGAGCCATAGTACTCACTAGTCAGAGGGTGTTGTGATATTGCGGGGAGCCGTAGTACTCACTAGTCAGAGGGTGTTGTGATACTGCGGGGAGCCGTAGTACTCACTAGTCAGAGGGTGTTGTGATACTACGGGGAGCCGTAGTACTCACTAGTCGGAGGGTGTTGTGATACTGTCGGGAGCCGTAGTACTCACTAGTCAGAGGGTGTTGTGATACCGCGGCGAGCCATAGTACTCACTAGTCGGAGGGTGTTGTGATACTGCCGGGAGCCGTAGTACTCACTAGTCAGAGAGTGTTGTGATACTGCGGGGAGCCGTAGTACTCACTAGTCAGAGGGTGTTGTGATACTGCGGGGAGCCGTAGTAGTCACTAGTTAGAGGGTGTTATGATACTGCGGGGAGCCGTAGTACTCACTAGATGGCAAGAGAATGTGATGATGGAATGATCTCCGATCAGTGTATGATGTGGAAGAGTTTTGGGCTTGAGTATCCCTAGTATTGAGTTCTGGAGCCTGGGTGTTGAACCGGGGGCGAGACTGGGGTCACCGTCTCTGTCGGGAGATGCGGCGAGATGCGCAAGGGATATGCGCACCAGAAACCAGAGATCAGAGTTGAGGCGATCCTTGGTTGGATTGTATTTTCTCGCATGTGGAAAAGAGAATTTTGTGACTTGCGCGTCCCTGGGCCGGGATAGTGGTCACGGGGAGGAAGTTAGTGGGTTATTTGGATCATGATATGGGTGACCTTTGGAGGCTCAGTTGTGGAGTCAAAAGCTGACCTGGTGCTCAGTCTCGAAGAGAGATATGAGAAATGAGCTAGAGCTTATCATGATGATGTCTGAGGACACTTCAGAGCGAGCGAGCGATTCAGACGCTCGAAGACATGCTTCGGGCATGTGTATTAGACCTCGGAGGGAGTTGCGGCACGTCTTTATCTTTGGTTGAGTTATCCTGTATCAACAGCCATCATTAGTGCATTGGTATGCCACCCTTTGAGCTGTTGTGTGGGAGGAGGTGTCGGACCCTCATTTGTTGGGGAGAGGTAGCGCATGGACCCGAGGGCCCTTGCGAGCAGATCCAGAGCATGTGTGATACATGGAGTAGTGGCAAGGTTGGCTAGTGGTTTCCCTGGGTAAGGGAAGAGAAAGGTATGTAACCCCCTCCGGGGGGAGTGTTGGTTAACGGAAGTGAAAGTAGTAGTGAGAGTGGATGATTTGGAGTATGGTGGTTGAACACTGTGTCTGTGACAGTGGTATGGAATGACATCATGTTGGGATGTCTGCTGAGGACGCGGAAGGGGTTCCGCGGGAGTAGAGCCAAGAGTCTCAGGATGGATTCAGGGAGGGAGTCTGGGACTCCCAGCTTGATTCTGATCAGGGTATTGGATATGTACTAGTGGTTCATCCTAGGGGATGTTGGAGGATATCATCAGTGCATCGGGTTTTTCCCAACCTGAGGGTGCTGGGAAAGTTCAGCATGCACATGTGATTGCAAGAGGAGAACTCGTGGGAGTTGCTCTGAGATTGAAGAGTGGGTCTTTCTGTCAGCACAGAATGGATAGAGAGGGATTCGGATCGGGGATCCGATGGTTCATGGCTTTCTAGCCCTTATGGGTCGAGCGATTGTTGAGATTTGGAGCAGTGATGCATCTCAGGTAATTCTCGATTGTTGAGTGTGATTATCAGAGGGTACAGCCGGTGCCCGGTTTGAGACGGTGGTCAGGACACCGCAAGGAAAGAGGAAGTGAGTTCGAGTTCGATGGTTATGCTTGAGGAACCTGGTCCAGTTAGGGCCAGGTGGCGCGTCGTGGGAGTATTTTGGAGTTGAGTTGCCATAGGCTTCGAGGACGAAGCCTAATTTAAGTGGGGGAGAATTGTAACATCCCGAAATATCAAGAGTAGAGTTGAAGGGCTAAAAGAGTAAGTTGTGAAAGAGTGACTCGGCGAGTCCATGGATGGACTCGGCGAGTAGAGTCGCGACTGGGTCATGTGCTAAGTAGCCGACTCGGCGAGTCAGTGAGGAGGACTCGGCGAGTAGGCGCTGATTGAAGAAAACCCTAATTCTCGGGGTTGAGCCCTATATAAAGAACATTATGTTTTCCTCCCAGCCTCCTTATCACCCCTTGAGCCCCAGAAAACCCTAAATCGCGGAGAAGCACCATTGTTGAGTGGATTGGAGCTTGGAGAAGTAATTGTTGAAGGAATTTTGGGAGATTGAAGGCTTGGAGCAAGGGGCTTTGCTTGGGTTCGAATTACATTGCAGTTGGGGCATCTCTTGGAGGTAATATCTCGTTCTTGGGCTGTTGTTATGTTGTTTCTTCATTTTGGGAATTGTGGGAACTTGTCTATGGATGTAATTGGAAGTCTAGAGGTTAGATCTGAGGTTGCTACCTCAGATCTGGAATGGAGAAGGATCAGAGAGCATGAAAGTCCCTGTGTTGGAGTGTTTTGTGGAGCCATCATGTCCCCAAACCCTAGCCCAATGTGCAAATGGCCTAGATCTCTTTGGATTCACGTAAAGTTTGCCACTTTACGTGATGGATGAGTGGTAGAGGCTAGATATATGTTTTGGAGCAATTGCATGGCCTGGAATGCTTCTGAATGGATTCAGACCGGTGGTACTCGGCGAGTCACATGGGTGTACTCGACGAGTTGCTTGAAGATGAGCTCGAACTCGACGAGTTGGAAGAACAACTCGGCGAGTTGGATGAAGATGGTCTGGAACTCGGCGAGTTGTATGAACAACTCGGCAAGTAGGTTGAAGATAGCCTTAGACTCGGCGAGTCGGTTGTTGGACTCGGCGAGTCTTGTCGAAAAGTCCCAATATCTTCTAGTCGAGTTGAGAATCGGCGAGTCAAGGGATGACTCGGTGAGTTGTGTGCGAGTGGACTTAGAGTTGTTGGACTCGGCGAGTCTCGGGGTGACTCGGCGAGTTAGGTCGCGGATTGAGTGAAGTTCTGATTATGGGAACTCGACGAGTCATTGGGTTGACTCGGCGAGTAGGGTCACTCAGGGGTTGACTTTGACCGAGGACTTGATTTTGACCAAGGGTTGACCGTTGACTTTTAGGGTTTGGTCAGCGATGTGGCCTTTGGGCCAAGAGAGGGGTAAAATAGTCTTTTACCCTTAAGAGGGTGCCATGAGAGGATTGATTCTAGTCTCGAGAGTTATATTCATGAGAGTATTTGCCTTACGTGTTAGGCGGTGGCGAGTTCGAGATTTAACTGTGGGAATATCTGCTTTCTGCTTGCCAGGTGAGTCTTCTCACTATACTTTACCTTGAGTAGGTAACCAGAGTTATTTGACAGAGTATTTGTATGCTATGTATGTTATGTGTTGTACTGCATTATTTCTATGTGATCTATGTTGTGCATGTTTTCAGAGCTGGGACCAGAGGGTTCCTAGAGTTAGAACCGGAGGGTTCACAGAGTTAGAACCAGAGGGTTCACAGAGCAGGGTCCACGGACCCACAGAGTGATAGCCTCGAGTGGCTAATTTGTGTTGTGTGCGGTATTTTGGGGAACTCACTAAGCTTCGTGCTTACAGTGTTTTGTTTTATGTTGTGTTGCAGGTTTCTTTCAGTATCACGGGACGACACCGGCTTGATTGTACACACCAGAGAAAGAGTCATGTTTGAGGATCCTGGTTTTCTATACAAGTGAAAATGGAGTTATGTTTTGTAATTCGATTAGGAATGAGATTTTAAACAAGTGTTTCTAAGAATTAAACGTTTATTTTTAAATGAAAAATTGTTTGAAATTTTCGGTGTTACATTATATTTATGTTATATATTTATTGTTCCCTATAAATAATCATTAGGTTAGCTTTTGAGCTAAGCTTTTTACCAGATTAGGGTTTTCTTTGTACGTTCATATCATAATCAATATACACAAAAACCTTTATCAAATTACTTGCATATGATGGTGATTGATTCTTGATATTCCGCATTTTTCATCTCAGATTTATTCCTAACACAAGGCATCCTTGCTAGATCCTTAGCCATAATCTAGCATGCAGTTCACATATTCACACTTCATATCATAATATAGCATGTATGGGTATCTTGGGAAAAACTTACTTGAGCCCGACCAATTGCACGCATCACACTCCTTGTCCTTTATAAAAACCCTTAATCTTAATTTTAGAAAAAAAATTATTTTTCTTGTAAAAATCTCTCAAACCCTCGATTTGAGTCTAGACACCCCCGAAGGTGTGTCCGAATCCCTCAAAACAAGGCTCTGACATCAACTTGTAACATCCCAAAATTCATGACTAAAAATTTCATTTTTAATTAAATAATTATCAAACCAATAGTCTGAAAACGTCCATAATACCATTCTATATCCAAACCCATATGTCAATAATCAAAACATGTCATAAGAAAACAACATCAGAGTATAACTCCCAAAGATCTCATGTGCGGAAAACAAAGTGTGATACGATGCGATCATGTTGAATCATTTCTTTTCGAAGAAGTACCCGAAACCAAAACTGAAAACCGTAAGCACGAAGCTTAGCGAGTTCCCCCATCATACCACATACCATACAATAAACATACTGCCTAGCATATCCGAGTGCTGGCCTACCCCTTCGGTCTCTTTCAACCGGTAACCGCCTATCATATCAGGGTGTTAGCCTACTTCTTTGGTCTCTTTCAACCGGTAACAGCCTACCATATCAGGGTGTTGGCCTACCCCTTCGATCTCTTTCAACCGGTAACCGCCTAGCATATATGTGTGTTGCCCTAACGCTTCGGTTTCTTTTAACCGGTTACGGGGAATATTTCACCCCTACCACTATGACATAATAACATAATATATAAACACATAAATCACATACTGCCTAGCATATCTGGGTGCTGGCCTACCCCTTCGGTCCTTTCATTTGGTTATGGGGACTATTTCACCCCACCTACCACTACCACGTAATAGCATAGCATACAAGCACCTAAATCTCAATAGATAGTGGCAAACCATACAATTATCACAAAGACAATCATCTCTACTATAAACAACTACTTGTAAGCCGACATTGGTGCCTTCGACCCACTTATACCAGGAAGATAACTCACCTCACACTGTTGAAGTCCACAACAAGAAATCCTTAACTGTTGTCCTGACAACTCCTCGAGCTATCAATACCAAAATATCACCCAATTAGCAATTGGGTCCCAAACCATGATCCATAATCCATACTTATGGTGAAATGACTATTTTACCCCCCGCCTAATAAGATTCACAACCAAGGCCCAAAACTATCAAACCTATAAAAACCCATCAATGGAAAATTGGGCCCAAACCCTTATATGGGCCTTTCCCTAAAGCCCATTTACTTTTCTGAATCAATGATTTTCCAATTGTCGAATGGTGCAAGTCCATTGGGCCCATTCAAGGCCTAACTACATTGGGCCGACTAAGGCCCAATTCATCATCCAAGGCTCATTAGGTCAAGCCCAATCAGAATTACTCTAAAATCCTTAGTCCATTACGAGCCCAAACAAAAGGATAGGTCCAATACCAAGCTAGCCAACAATCAAAGAGCCTAAAACTTGCACAAGTGATGCTCATGTTGTGACTACCTTATGCTTACGTCGTGAGGTCGTGACTTTGGCCCAGAAACTTCCTCGAACATGCTCTCACATCATGAGGCTACATTCCTCACATCGTGTGTCCAGTTCTGACCAAAAATGAGCATTAAGCTCCTAATCCATTAAGCCTTAACACGGGACAGTCTAGAGAGTCTTCCTTGACCCCAAGGACCATAAAAATCGAATCTTTTCAGTCACAAATGTCCAATACATGACTTAAACACCAACTTGGGTCAAAATGAAGGGAAAAGGACCAAGACTCAAGCTTGGAGTCCGAAACCATGACCAAAATCCAGATCTAGAACTTATAGGAGTTAAGATACCATCATACTCCATAAAGTTGCCAGGATTATGGATTCCATGCATGCAAACCAACATTACAAGCCATAAATTACATGGAAACTTAGATCTAGCAAGAAAGGAATGGAAAGGCATGAGCTTGAGGACTTACAAAGGTCCAAAAGCTCCACAACTAGTTGATGAAGCAATCAAAAAGCTAACGAATGCACCAACAATGATCTTATTCTCCCTTATTGAGCTTCAAGGATACAAAACCTCATGAATAACACCAAGAATGACCAAGGACTTCAATGGGGGCTGAGATTAGGGTTTCCAGAAGTCTAGGAGGTGAAGGGGGTTGAGGAGAAGCAACTCTAATCATCTCATACCTTTAAATACCCTCAATTAAGGGTTTTAGTGCTTTAGGTGCATCCCATGCCATGAGCACTTCAAGCTCACGCCGTGAGTCTTAAATGAGCTTGGTTAACAAGTCAACGATCACTCACCCAAACCACTCCAACTTCAAACGGCCATAACTTCTTCGTTTCAACTCTGTTATTGGCGTTCTTTATATCCACAGAAAGGTGGTGAGAAGCTCTACACATCTATCAACTTATACTCACCTCAAAACATACCAAAAAAAATCGAAAATTCATAAAGAGCTCGAACTGCCACTTTAACGATATACCCCTTGGCTCCAAGACACAACCCAAACTCCCGGTTCGCCTCAATTACATTATTCATACCTAAATAGCTCTAGACCTCTCTTTTCTAAAGGCCCTAAGCCTTATGATAACCTATCTTCAAGCCACAGTCCCGAATTAGGAAAGCGATTCAGATAGGGTTTTGTGGGGGAATAGTCTCTATGGTATTATATGAATTTTATCTGATACCTCCCTGGTTTAGTTTCAGTATGGTGGTTACGAGACGATTTGAGTCAGGATCTGGATCAGGAGCCGAGCAAGTGGCCAGGATGGGCTAGGATTGACTGAGGACCAGGTTAGGGAGATACTTCGTGAGGAGGTTGTTTCTATTGTCCGGGAGAAGATACTGGAGTTTTTTTGTGTCTATCAAGACCATGGTGATGGAGTTCTTCGATGACCGACACACTGCACTTTTTGAGGCTACTCCTTCCGCAGCCACCATAACCGTGATTGGCACTGGGAGGGCTTTCTAGTACCGAGACTTCGATAATACAAAGCCCCTAGTGTTTGACGGGGTTCAAGATCTGATCATTTCCGTTAGATGGCTATCCGATGTTGATGGATGTTTCTTTACTTGCTCTTTCCCAGCTGACTAGAGGTTCAAGTGCACTCTGAAACTTCTTAGGTCCGGAGCGAAGGATTGGTAGAGACTGATTACTAGTTCTTATACTCCAGAACAGAGAACTGCAATATTATAGGAGTAGTTCCTTGAGATGTTCCGCTTGAGGTATGTTCCATTGGTAGAGCGGAAGAGGCTACTTGGACCTGAAATAGGGGACCGAGTCGGTGACAGAGATGACCAAGATATTTATAAAGAGAGTTATGTTTTTACCTGAGTTTGTTTCTTACGAGCAAGCTCAAATGACTCGATACTTGAGCATGCTCAAGATGAACATCCGACAGTTTATGTCTACACAACGTTATGGTTCACTGGTGGAGTTGCAGGAGGCTACTGGGTGGCGGGAGATTAAGATAGAGCTCCAAACAAGTGAGCAAAGGCAGACCCCGGCGCAGTCGTAGCCTGCGCCAAAGCGGTTCATGGTCATTGATGTTAGATTGAGGAATCAGAGGGGCCGCACATGTGGAAAGTGTGACAAGGTTCATGATGGTGCTTGCCGATCTTCTTCTAGATGCTACAAATGTGGAAGGTAGGGCTACGTTGCAAGGGATTACAGTCAACAGGCTCAAGTACCAAACACCATGATTTGCTATCACTACGACTAGGATGTCTTGCTTCCTACTAGGCTGACGCAGGCTCCATCACCGACAACTCTGAGGATCACGGATGGGAGCCAGGGCCGGACGAGCCCCCAAGGGCTCGAGGTCGCGCTTTCCAGCTTACAGAAGAGGAGGCTAGAGCAACACCAGAGATCGTGATGGGTATGTTTCTATATATTGTTTTGTCGATTAATTTATGGTATGCTTATATTTATGATTCTGTTAGGAACCTTCCTAGTGAATTCTTTGCCTGCTCTTTTGCTTTTTGACTCAGGTGCAAGTCGGTCTTTTGTATCTCAGATGTTCAGTAGGATGTTTGATATGCCTATTGGGGAGTTAGAATGTCTGTTGTGAGTTTCTATCACCAACGAACACTAAGGTTTTGCATCCAGAGTGTATCGGGATTGCATATTGGAGATCTTTTGGGTTCCTTATCTGATTGATCTGATCCTTATTCCCATGGGGGATGTATGTGTGATAGTAGGGATGGTTTGGTTGATCAGGTTTGGTTCCATGATTGATTACGAGTGCCAACGAGTGGTATTTGAAACCCTTAGTGGGGGAAAACTGGTTATCTATGGAGAGGGTACTAGGGTTGGTTCAGGAGTTTGCTCGGTAGCTTGGAATTTTGCCGATGTATTCCCATAGGATTTACCTGGTGTGCCTCCCGAGAGGCAGGTTGAGTTTAGGATTGATCTAGTGCTAGGTGCGACTCCGATTGTCAAGGCGTCGTACCGCTTGGCACCGCCTGAGATGCAGGCGTTGTCCTCTCAGCTCCAGGAGCTATTAGGAAAGCAGTTCATCAGAACGAATAGTTCTCCATGAGGAGGGCCAATACTATTCTTCAAGAAGAAGTATGGCTCACACCAGATGTGCATTTATTACAGGGAGTTGAAAAAGTTAACAGTGAAGAACCGTCATCCCTTTTCACAAACTGATGACCTCTTTGATCAGTTATAGGGTGAATCTTGGTTCTTCAAGATCGATCTGAGGTCTGTACATCATCAGGTGATAGTGAGAGAGGAGGACATGGAGAAGACCGCGTTCTGGACTCATTATGGGCATTACAAGTTTGTGGTGATGCCATTTGGTCTCACTAATGCGCCTGCGGTACTAATAGACTTGATGAATCGGGTATGCAGGCCGATGCTTGACCGATCTATTATCTTGCTCATTGATGACATGTTGGTGTATTCCAAGACCAGAGAGCAGCACGAGTAGCACCTTCGAGAGCTTCTGTGTCACACCCCAAAACCAAATGGCGGAAATGTCTGGGGTGGATGACTTCATTTTTAGTATATCAACACATGCATTATAGTAATCAAAGTACAAACAACCATTGCATTAATAAGTATAAGTTTTTACATTTGTTCAATCAGTGTATATTGACACCAAAAATAGTTATAGCTAAAGATAGAAGACATGACTCAAATAGCTCCATCTTCTCAAAATATCGAGGAGTACCTGTCTACTGATTCCCTGAGAATACAAGTAATTTGAAAAGAGAGTATCAACATAAAGTTGAGTGAGTGCATAAGTATTTATGTTTGAAATTATGTTTTTTGTTCTTTGAATATGTATATTGTTCCAGAAAAATCCTATATTTTATGATGTATAAGGAAAGTAGTTTTAATCACATAAAACCGTTCTGTTTGTAAACCACTATTCTGTATAGGTATTCCTTTGTAAAACTTGTAAAAGTGAGAGTGCCTGGCTTCACTAGTTGTTATTGTAAACTGAGATGTAATATGGTAAATTGTATCTTTGTAAACTGGTACTTTGAAAATGTACTCATGTTTAGTTAATTATACACTAACTGTATTGTTAATATCTTTTAAATGAGTTATTATAACCATACTGAGACTAGATCGCCTGAAACAACGCTTTGAAGGAGCCAAAACTGTTGATAACAACTGTCACTCATAGGCGTTTATGCCCGACTGTAGCTAGCGGTCTGAGTTTGGATTTGTCAATCCCAATATAGATCTATACACACTTCTTTCAATCCCTGACTGTAGATTCTGGTTATAGTGTCAAGACTTTAACTATGTTGCTTAAATGAATAAACAACATGAATCTATTGTCTCATAAAAAGCATATAGACATTATGTGTATAATAAAAGTGAAAACCTAATCATTCTGAAATAAATGATTGATAGTATGCTCCTGAATTAGTATTCTTAAAATGTATACCCTTGATTAGTTTTGAATCAAACCCTTGTTCTCTTAAAATGGTGTACTCTAGTATACTAGAATCGTGAATTAATCTTATTTGAATCATAAATTATACCTATTATAATTTATATGTACATTTTGAATTGATACTAACTGTTCATGAATTCAACCCCTTGCTAGACATGTTACAAAGCGTATTGAAGCTGAATGAAATAACTTTTATATTTATATACATATACAAACACACACACACACACACACACACATATATATATATATATATATATATATATATATATATATATATATATATATATATAACTAAATTTAAACGACATTCACACAAATAACCGATACTCTAAGCCCACATCCAAACAAGGAAAATGAATTAAAGTGAGTTATCAGTCCTCAGCCCTTTAAATCTTACATATATATATATATATATATATATATATATATATATATATATATATATATATATATATGATTTTTGGAGAAAAATATAAGTTTATAAAATTATTTAAAGAGTTTAACATTTTGAAATACTTTTGGTGACTTGATGTCATTTTAACACAATTTGAAACCATTTGATTTGATGATAATTGAAATCCATTTTGGTGAGATATTTTGAAACCATTTGTTTGTAACACAAAATCCTCGTGTTAGACTTGTATTTCCCCCCCCCCCCCTTTAAAACAGTAAAGACAGTGAAAATACGGGGGGTATGAACTCACCTTTGTGTGAGTGAATTGGATGAAAGATCGATATAGGATGCTTGGTATGCCAAGTGAAGTCCCGAGCACAAATGGATCCTATTTAGCATATATTAACATATATATATATATATATATATATATATTATATATATATATATATATATGTTTGAAATTAGGGCCTATAACAGCTAATATATAAAGGAAACAACCTTTGGAACTAGGAAACACTTACAATGAAGCATTAGAATCAAAAATGAAGGGCTAAAAGATGATCACGGCCACACAAGAGGAGTTCACGGCCAAGAACACGTGAAGTGTTCACGGCCCAAATGATGAATGTTTGAAGGGTTTGTAACGACATAAATTTCAAAACAATTTTTCACATTTTAAAACACACTTTCATTCATAATTGTTATAAAAATGTCAATGTATCACATAACAATCCATAACATCACATCCCAATATCATATCATATAAAACTCCTCATATGTGTGTACTGATCAAGTCGGCGCCTTCCCCGCGATCCTCACTGGTACCTGAAGCACATCACACAACACTATAAGCATAAATGCTTAGTGAGTTCCCCAAAATACCACATACAACACATATGCCTTTCCAGGCCATAACTTTGTGGAACATTCCGGCCCAAGTGTCTGAGGGGACTTCCTTCCCGAATCCCGGTAGACCTTCCGGTCCTACCCATATCGACCTTCCGGTTCGTAACCACATGACCTTCCGGTCCATGTCCTCTTGACCATCTGGTCCATATCATCTTGACCTTCCGGTCCTTATCATACATAGCATAACACATACATATCACATATCAGCATATAGCACATATATTTCATAACATACAAGACCTTCCGGTCACACATAGGTACCCTTCCAGGTACAGTATAGTGAGAAGACTCACCTCGGTATCTCATATAATCTCGCACTCGATCACACTTGTCTAGCCCCCGCCTAAACACATATCAATAGTCTCAATTAAATAACGGCTCTCAAAGGCTAGATTAAATCCATTCTACAATTTCCACAGAAGGGTAAAAGACCATGTTACCCCTCCCTGACCCAAAAGTCCAAAGGTTGACCAAAACCCTAAAAGTCAACGAAAGTCAACAGAAGGCAGTACGCGGGGCGTACGCCAGCTGTCACACCCCAAAACCAAGAACGACGGAAACGTTCTGGGGCGGAGGACGTCATGTAGAGTATCACAACACAGTAAAAGTAAACAAGCAAACAACATCATCCATTGCATTAAATATATATTTTTAATACAAGCGTGTTCTGTACAGTTATAGACACCAAAAATATAATGTAAATCAAAATAATAAGATGAGTCTTGGATGCGCTCCATCTTCTCAAAAGCTGGCCTTGGTACCTGTCTACTGTCGACCTAAGAATACAAGTTATTTTGAAAGAGTTTATCAGCATTAAGCTGGTGAGTTCATAAGTATTTTAGTGTCGGTGTTTGTTATCAAAACGTTTGAACAATGTCTCAAGTGTATGTTTGTAAAATGTATGAAAATGTTTGTAAGTGTTTGTAAAAGTTTGAATCTCTTAGAAAAACCTATATTATCTATTAAAGTAGCCTTCTACCAAGGCTTAACTGTTTTGTATGTTCGTTTGTTGTAAAAGTGTGTAATTTCCCAAGTGTAACTATCATTAACAAAATATAGTTTGTACATTAATGTTTAAGTGACATAATCACTAAATATATGTAATGGGTAAATTATTGTAGTACTGTAGTGTTGTATTATAGGAACTACTGCTGTACTAACTACCTTAAACCGGATTTATATTAAGGTATCATGTGATTTATTGTACCATACTATCTATTGGATAAACAACGACAAATGTAGGTCGTAAAAAGAAATGACGTTTGGCACCCGCAAACCTGCAGGTCCGGCTGTAGCTAGCAGCAAGGTGTAGGATAGTCAATCCAGTATAGATCTATACGCAAACTCACGCTCTCCCTTCAAGAGACTCTGGCTACAACTCGGGCCATGACATTTAAGTCATGCTCCGATTCATATCACAATAATTAACGTGTTCTTGTATATGTAATGTAATGAACTGTTCTAGTATAGTTGTATATGTTCTTTCTCTAGTATAGTTGTATATGTTCTCCTTCTAGTATAGTTGTATATGTTCTCCATCTAGTATAGTTGTATATGTTCTCTTTCTAGTATAGTTGTATATGTTCTCCATCTAGTATAGTTATATGTGTTCTTTCTCTAGTATAGTTGTATATGTTCTCCTTCTAGTATAGTTGTATATGTTCTCTATCTATTATAGTTGTATATGTTCTTTATCTAGTATAGTTGTATGTGTTCTTTCTCTAGTATAGTTATATATGTTCTCCTTCTAGTATAGTTGTATATGTTCTCTATTTAGTATAGTTGTATATGTTCTTTATCTAGTATAGTTGTATATGTTCTCTATCTAGTATAGTTGTATATGTTCTTTATCTAGAATAGTTGTATGTGTTCTTTCTCTAGTATAGTTGTATATGTACTCATAGTAATGTAATATATATGTTCTCATCGTAATAAGTATTGACTCATAAATGAACTGACTCATTGATCTAGCAATACTATAAGTATGATTCTGTGTTACCCCGATGGTAGCCTATTGATGATGTAACTAGTACGCATGAATATGGAAGCATTTTTATGTATATATATGTACACATGATATATAATTAATATTTAAACGACCTTCGGACGAGTACACGATATCCTATCAGACCACATCCAAATCGAGGAAAAGGAAACAAGGTGGATAGCCTTCCTAAGTCTTTTAAACATTACTTATATAACTATACATATACAGGCATGCAATTTATAATAAGTTTAACAAAGTTTAAGTAAAAGTATTTGATACGTAAAAGAGTTTGTAAAACATTTTGAAGTAAAACAGTTTGATAAACAGTTTGGACAGTGATAAAATCATTGGTTTTATAGTTATTAATCACATCTGATTGATGTAATAGCTATTAGTATTCAACTTGTATTCCATCCCCCCATAAAACCATTTAAAACATTTAAAAGTATTTCAAAGGTTAATTAAAGGGGTATGAACTCACCTGTAGTGAGTGGTTCTGATGACAATGTTGGATTAGAAGCTAGGTGTCAAGTGGTGACTTGAGTACACACGTGAATCCTGTTTAGCATATATTGGACATATATGATTATAATTAGTATTATGAACGACTAATTAATGTATTGGGACCACCTTAGGGACTAGCAAACACTTATAATGAAATGTTACGATCATATAAGATTGTATGAGGGTTTATAAGGCTATACAAGAAAGTGTATGGCCAAAATACACACTATATGTGTGTGTGCGGCCAGGTGTGCGGCCTAGTGTGCTGCCAGCACATGTGTGTGGCCAGGTGTGCTGCCAGTACATGTGTGCGGCCATGTGTGCGGCCAGGTGTGCTGCCAGATGGTGTTCTTGGTGTTCTTGGTGTTCTTGGTACCTTTTATGAAGATCTTCAAAGAGAATGGATGATACTTGAGAGGATTTCGAGTTCTATGCTTGAAGAAGTGAAAGAAGTGTTCAAAAATGACTAAGTATGGTATATATAGGTGGAGTGTGCGGTTGGGAAGAGTGTGAGGCCGCAAACACAAGTGTGTAGCCGCACACTCAAGTTGTGGCCCCACACTCCATGTGTTGGAGTGTTTGGCCCGGTTTTGATTCCCACACTTCGAGTTAACCCTTTTTAATACTCCTTCCTTGATTATATCACATTTAGAACGCTTCATTAGGCTCTAAAGGGTACTACCATATAGTAATATAAGTCTAATATTAGAAAGAATTGAAGAGTGTACGCGAGAAATTTTCGGGTTGTCACATCATCCCCCCGCTAGAGGGAATTTCGTCCCGAAATTTGAGTTTAAGCTACTAGGTTATTACAAGTAACGAAGTAAAAAGATGAGGATATTTCAGTTTCATCTGATCCTCTCGCTCCGATGTAAATTCCGGTCCTCGCTTGGCGTTCCAGCAAATCTTCATAATCGGTTTCGTTTGTTTGACTTCACGTTCCATGACTTCTACGGGTTCTTCCATGAAGTTGAGGCTCTCGTTGATCTCGATCTCCTCGAGTGGGATTACAAGAGTCTCGTCAGACAGATAATTTTTCAAGTTAGAAACGTGGAAGGTAGAATGTACGTTACGAAGTTCGTTCGGTAGATTGAGTTTGTAAGCTACTGGGCCAATTCTTGCGAGAATCGCGAAAGGCCCAATGTACCTTGGATTTAGCTTTCCACGCTTTCCGAAGCGTATTAAGCCCTTCCAGGGTGAGAACTTCAATAAAACATGGTTGCCCACCTGGAATTCCAACGGTTTTCTACGTTTATCGGCGTAGCTTTTCTGTCGGTCTCTGGAGGCTTTCGATCGTTCACGGATCTGAACAATCTTCTCTGTCGTTTCCCGAATGATTTCAGGGCTTGAAAGTGTAATGTCAGAAACTTGCCCCTTTGGTAACTGGGTGTCACCCACTTCAGGCCAGCATAGAGGGGATCTGCATTTCCGGCCGTAGAGGGCTTCAAATGGGGTAGCCTTGATGCTCGTGTGATAACTGTTATTGTAGGAAAATTCGACAAGAGGTAAGTGATTATCCCATGCCTTTCCAAAGTCAATTACACAGGCTCTCAACATATCTTCCAGTGTTTGAATGGTCCTCTCACTTTTCCCGTCGGTCTGAGGGTGGTAGGCTGTGCTCATGTCTAGCCTTGTTCCCAGGGAATGTTGCAACGATTGCCAGAATCTTGAGGTGAACCTACTATCTCTATCGGAGATAATGGATATAGGAACACCATGTAGTCACACGATTTCCCTAATGTATGTTCTCGTAAGTTTCTCCATCTTATCAGTTTCCTTGATAGGTAGGAAGTGTGCAGACTTAGTCAATCTATCGACGATGACCCATATGGTATCAAGTCCACCCTTTGTCTTTGACAACTTAGTTATAAAATCCATAGTGATCCACTCCCACTTCCATTCTGGGATCTTTGGCTATTGCAGTAAACCAGAGGGTTTCTGGTACTCGACCTTAACCTTTGCGCAAGTAAGGCATTTACTTACGAAGGTAACAATCTATGCTTTCATATTAGGCCACCAGTATAGCTTTTTAAGATCCAGATACATCTTATCCGAACCTGGGTGGACGGAATATCGAGTGTTGTGCGCCTCAGTCATGACCAAGTCTCGGAAACCACCGTGCTTCGGGGTCCATATCCGGTCCATGAAATGTAGGGCTCCACCACCCTTGGCTTCTAAGTTCTTATCCATTCCTCTGAGGGATTCGCTCGCCACATGCTCAGGTTTCATAGCTTCAAGCTGGGCCGCCTGAATTTTCTTAGACAAGTGCGAATGGATAGTCATTGTCAACGACTTGACTCTTCGACCAGAATATTCCTTCCGACTTAGGGCGTCTGCTACCACGTTCGCTTTACCCGGATGATAACGAATGTCGCATTCGTATTCATTGAGTAGCTCGACCCACCGTCGTTGAAGCATGTTGAGCTCTTTCTGATCGAATATGTGTTGCAAACTCTTGTGGTCAGTAAAAACGATGCTTTTTGTGCCATACAAGTAATGTCTCCAGATCTTCAGGGAAAACACAACTGCCCCTAGCTCAAGATCATGTGTGGTGTAGTTGACTTCGTGTGTCTTCAGCTGTCTCGAGGCGTAGGTCATGACCTTACCCCGTTGCATCAGGACACAACCGAGCCCTTGGTTTGACGCATTGCAATAGACCACGACGTCTTCTATCCCTTCGGGTAGGGATAGTATTGGTGTGGTGCACAAGGCTTGCTTGAGAGTTTGGAACGCTCGCTCCTGTTTCTCTTCCCAGTCAAAGGCCACACCTTTCTGGGTCAGTGTTGTAAGAGGTTTCGCAATACTGGAGAAGTTCTGTGTGAATCTGCGGTAGTAGCCAGCAAGGCCTAGAAATTGACAAATTTCTGTAGGCGTCTTTGGTGCTGACCAGTTCTCAATAGCCTTAATTTTGGATGGATCCACGTGGATTCCCTCTTCGCTTACCACATGTCCTAAGAATTCGACTCTTCGGATCCAAAATTCACACTTCGAGAACTTTGCATAGAGTTTCTCCGTTCGTAAAGTTCTTAAAACTTGTCATAGGTGACTGCCATGCTCTTCCTTACTCCGGGAGTAGATTAGGATGTCGTCAATAAAGACAATAACAAACTGATCCAAGTAAGGTCGACATACTCTATTCATCAAATCCATGAAGACTACGGGCGCATTGGTCAATCCGAATGGCATCACCACGAACTCGTAGTGTCCGTAACGAGTTCGGAAGGCTGTCTTCGGAACATCCTCCTCTAGTACTCGTAACTGGTGATATCCGGATCTCAGATCAATTTTGGAAAAATAATTCGCCCCTTGCAGTTGGTCAAATAAATCGTCGATCCGAGGCAGAGGGTAACGATTTTTGACCGTCAGTTTGTTGAGTTCCCTATAGTTTATACACATACGGAATGACCCGTCTTTCTTCTTAACGAACAAGACCGGTGCTCCCCAAGGTGAGAAACTCGGTCTTATAAAGCCTTTGCTGAGCAGTTTGTTAAGTTGACCAGATAATTCCTGCATCTCAGCTGGTGCTAATTGGTATGGCGACCTGGCTACTGGGGTAGCTCCTGGAATTAATTCGATTCTGAACTGACCTGTCGTTGCGGAGGTAAACCTGGTAGCTCTTCTGGAAAGATGTCGGGAAAGTCGCTCACTACTGGAATGCTCTTTAGTTCCTTCGTTTCGAGGCTCGTATCGACGACGTGAGCAAGGAATGCATGGTATTCTTTACGCAGATACTTCTGTGCTTGAATACTTGATATAATACGAAGACTCGCACTGGGTTTGTCGCCGTAGACGATAAGAGTTTCGTTAGACGGAAGGTAGACGGACTGCTTTTTCGTAGCACATGATGTCGGCGCGATGAAGACTTAACCAATCCATGCCAATGATAACGTCGAAGCTTTTTATTGAGATCGGCATAAGGTCGATTGGGAATGAATGGTTATCTAGAGTTAGGATACAACCTAAGTATATGTTATTCGCACTTTCAGTTTTTCCATTTTCCATTTCTACTGTGAATTGTTCCTTAAGTGTGTATGGTTGTTGCTTAAGCATGCGAGCAAATTTATGGTTCACGAAGCTTTGCTCCGCTCCACTATCGAATATAATGCATGCATAGGAGTTATCTAGGAGGAACGTACCAGTCACCACTGTCGGGTTAGTAACTGCTTCCCCATGGCCTATTGCTAGTACCCTCCCTGCTCCTCCAACATTCTTCGCTTTGGGGCAGTCCCTCTTATAGTGGCCTGCTTCGCCACATCCATAGCAGGTTGGGCTCGCGCCAGAGCCGGGGACTTGGGTGATCGGCCTCGCCGGGGATTTACAGAAACGGACGGTGTGTCCTTTTCTGTTGCAGTTAGAGCACTGCATTTCACGGCAGGGGCCGTTGTGGTGGAAGTTGCATTTGTTGCACTTAGGCAAACTTCCAGCATAATACCTTACCGGAGCAGTAGCAGCAGCAGGGGCTATTGCGGCATGCACAACCACAACTTGCTGCTTTTGGGCAGCTCGCTGTTTCTTCTTGTCTTCCCAGAACTTCCGCTTAGTGTCAGCGGGTTTGGAGGGTTCCGGGATGGCTAGGGTGGTTGTTGTTGCAGGGGTTTTGACTCCATGGTCAATGAGTCGCTGTGCCAGTCGCTTGGCACTGTCGAAGGTAGCGGGGTTTGATGATAGGACATTCCCCTGGTACGGAGGCACTAGCCCCCACACGTACCTTTCAATCTTTTTCTCTTCAGTGGGAACCATATTGGGGCAGAGGGCCACCAGTTCGCTGAATCTGGCGGTATAAGCAACCACGTTGGTTCCCTTCATGGTCAAGCTCCAAAGCTCCTGCTCCAATTTCTGGATTTCGCCCCTTGGACAGTATTCCTCAATCATGAGGTCTTTCATCGTTTCCTAGCCCATGTCGTTGGCTACGACGAGGGTTAGAGCTTTAACGTGGCCGTTCCACCACGCCAGGGCCTTTCCTTCGAAGGTGCATGCGGCATATTTGACTTTGCTCGCAGCAGGGCATGAACAAATTTCGAAGACTGATTTAGTCTTCTCGAACCATTGCGAGAGGGCAATGACTCCGCCGGTGCCATGGAAGGACTTCGGCTTACAGTTGGTGAAATCCTTGTAGGAGCACTCTCTCATGCGCACATGGATCTCAGCATGAGTAGATTCAACAGGGGTTCCACCTTGGCTGTTGTTAGTTGAGTGATATTGAGCCATGGCAGTTGCCACTGCCGCAGCTACTGCAGCATTTAGAGCCGCAGTATAGATGACCGGAGGAGGAGGTGGTGGAGGTGCAGGGTTACGTCTTGTTGACTTACGAGGAGGCATCTTTCAGCTATAAGTTTATAAAGACAGATACAATGGTAAGAATCAATTGTAAGCAAGTTGAGAGTGACACATGGACTAAACAGCCATAGTCCAACAGTTGAATGAGTGTACGAATTGAATTCACAATAGGGGAGAATAGTAGGAAAAATGCAAGTGTAAAGATTTTCTCATAGGTTAGTTAGCTGTCCATATTACTGGTATTATTGATGTAATGTGTTCAGGGAAAAATTGACCTAACAGTAGGTCTTACATCGTACCATACGAAAAGTTTGACAGTTTCTAGATTCCTAATTAGAGTACTGAAAGTTAGGAATATTTTACAGACAAGCGTTACTAAAAGCCCAGATACTAAAGGCTATTCCCTAAAAGACAAAGATGTACTAGACATCTTCTAACACCGACGTGAATTCCTAAGGCGAATCCTCATATCTGCCAATTGACGAACCACTTCTCGGAGGTGTCATTCGTGAGCTCTTTGGCGAACTCGAAGTTCTGCCACTTTGGTGGTCAATTGATGTCGAAGTGCGTCATTGGTTCTCCTCGTCCCTTCAAGTGCTTCTTCCAGATGTCGAATGCGGACGGTATTAACGCCTGAGTTGGCATCAATTTCCATGAATCGTTCGATGGCTGCTCGACCTTGTTCAACGTTTCGAGTAATTCTACGGACCATGACATGTAGAGCTCTATCCGCAGAACCACCTTCGCTAACGTTGTAAAAGCTTCGGTCCCCAAAGTAAGGTAAGGTTTGACCCTGTTCATCGCTCCAGCGATTCAATTTGTTTACCCACAAGGGTGTGGGACCTGGAAAAGATGGTCGGGGATTGTTGTTTGGGGCTTGACCTACGAGCGGTAGGTTGTTGACTTCAGGCTCGGAGTCGGATCCATCAGAAAAGCCTTCTGCGAGGTGATCATCCAAAGGGATTGGATGCTCGTCTTCGGGCTCTTCTTCGATCCACCCTGCATTGCCTTCATTTGGAAAGTATGGGTCGCCATGATGGAATCCATCCATTTAAATCTACGCGAGAAGAGAGGTATAAGAATATAGTATATATGTAGGTAGTAGTAGTACAAAATACACCCATAGTATTTTAAGTTTAGGTTCTACTGATCTTCTTGTGGTATTGTTGGTAAGTTTTTAGACTTGTTAACATATCACAACCATTCTAGGGCATATGCTAATCACTCCTCGGACCAGCATAGTTGATCAAGCTATACCATTCCCAGAACTGACCATACATCCCCGAGCTCACTCGTGATATTTAACAATCGTAATACTTTTGTTCTTGTCATTGTGACACAGATTTTAGTATGAATGCAGACTAGTATACTTAATTAAATATTTTAATATTTAAAGTATAGACTCTTGGTCAGAGTGCTTTAATCCCAAATGGGTTTATAGTTAGTATATCTTTTATGGGTTGATATACTCAATTCACTATAAACAATGCTCTGATACCAATCTGTCACACCCCAAAACCAAGAACGGCGGAAACGTTCTGGGGCGGAGGACGTCATGTAGAGTATCACAACACAGTAAAAGTAAACAAGCAAACAGCATCATCCATTGCATTAAATATATAATTTTAATACAAGCGTGTTCTGTATAGTTATAGACACCAAAAATATAATGTAAATCAAAATAATAAGATGAGTCTTGCATGCGCTCCATCTTCTCAAAAGCTGGCCTCGGTACCTGTCTACTGTCGACCTGAGAATACAAGTTATTTTGAAAGAGTTTATCAGCATTAAGCTGGTGAGTTCATAAGTATTTTAGTGTCGGTGTTTGTTATCAAAACGTTTGAACAATGTCTCAAGTGTATGTTTGTAAAATGTATGAAAATGTTTTTAAGTGTTTGTAAAAGTTTTAATCTCTTAGAAAAACCTATATTATCTATTAAAGTAGCCTTCTACCAAGGCTTAACTGTTTTGTATGTTCGTTTGTTGTAAAAGTGTGTAATTTCCCAAGTGTAACTATCATTAACAAAATATAGTTTGTACATTAATGTTAAAGTGACATAATCACTAAATATATGTAATGGGTAAATTATTGTAGTATTGTAGTGTTGTATTATAGGAACTACTGCTGTACTAACTACCTTAAACCAGATTTATATTAAGGTATCATGTGATTTATTGTACCATACTATCAACTGGATAAACAATGACAAATGTAGGTCGTAAAAAAGAAATGACGTTTGGCATCCGCAGACCTGCAGGCCCGGCTATAGCTAGCAGCAAGGTGTAGGATAGTCAATCCAGTATAGATCTATACGCAAACTCACGCTCCCCCTTCAAGAGACTTTGGGTACAACTCGGGCCATGACATTTAAGTCATGCTCCGATTCATATCACAATAATTAACGTGTTCTTGTATATGTAATTTAATGAACTGTTCTAGTATAGTTGTATCTGTTCTTTCTCTAGTATAGTTGTATATGTTCTCCTTCTAGTATAGTTGTATATGTTCTCCATCTAGTATAGTTGTGTATGTTCTCCTTCTAGTATAGTTGTATATGTTCTCCATCTAGTATAGTTGTATGTGTTCTTTCTCTAGTATAGTTGTATATGTTCTCCTTCTAGTATAGTTGTATATGTTATCTATCTAGTATAGTTGTATATGTTCTTTATCTAGTATAGTTGTATGTGTTCTTTCTCTAATATAGTTGTATGTGTTCTCCTTCTAGTGAAGTTGTATATGTTCTCTATCTAGTATAGTTGTATATGTTCTTTATCTAGTATAGTTGTATATGTTTTCTATCTAGTATAGTTGTATATGTTCTTTATCTAGTATAGTTGTATGTGTTCTTTCTCTAGTATAGTTGTATATGTACTCATAGTAATGTAATGTATATGTTCTCATAGTAATAAGTATTGACTCATAAATGAACTGACTCATTGATCTAGCAATAGTATAAGTATGATTCTGTGTTACCGCGATGGTAGCCTATTGATGATTGATGAGTTTATAAAAACTCTTGATCGATTAGATCTTATAACAGGCAAAACAAGAAAGTAATAACAGTAAGACAAAAAACACAAGAATGGATCTGAATGAGTCGAATGATTCTATTAACTCAATCCTCAGCAGAGCTCGATGAAGAACTTCCGTTGTAGAGGATTCTAGGGTTACAAAAGATAAGAACGTGAATGCTATCAAAATCTCTATCAAAATCTTTTGTTAAAGAATGCATGCAAGCATCTATAAATAAAAAAACCCTACAAAGAACTCACGGATGGACAGGCCCATACCGGAGACAAAACTGGACTAGCTAATGAGCCCAAAGACGCAACACTAACTGGACCTAACAATCTCCCCCTTTGCGTCAATTGGAGCGAGATTATGACTTCTTCTTGTTGGGTCCAGCTGCCGGAACCTTCTTAGTGGTATCAAACAGACGAGGGATAAGAGCGAGGATTGTCTGTCTGAAGCGAATATACCACTGGATCATATCATCAAAGTACTTCTTGTCGTCAGCTGAGTTTTGCTTGCAACGATGAATGATACCCAAAACATGTTCCATGCATGCAGTGGTGTAGAGATGTTTGTCTGCCAAAGCGAATAGGCATTTTTGGCCTTCGTTTCTGGTAAACATAACAAAATTTCTTTTCGGGTCTATCTTCCCCATACGCATCATGTTCAGATCACTTGCTGAGCCAACAGGAGAAATAGTAGGCTTTTTCTTGAAGACAATAGCGATCTCCTAATCCATCTTGGCAACTTCCATGATGTAGCAGACAAGCATCCTCTTGAAGTGGTCAATGATCGGACCATATTCTGCTTCATTTGTAAGAAGGATGTTGTGCAAAATTATCCAGTCGTGTGGATTCAAGTTGGGAAGATCGGCAAGCGAAATGGCATGTTTGGTCTTGTCAGAACCTCTCAATACCTTGAACTGAACATTGATGAAGTTCCCTTCCCGATACGGCTTGAGGACCCGAACATTGATTATCTTCTGAGCACTCCATGTTTGATATTGTGGTTGAGCAGCCCTCAGATAGAATTCGACCAAATCCCTGTCAACCTTTGGATGAGGATGAGGGAACTCGACAATGTTGTCAAAGGCATGGAAGATGAAGGCCTTTCGGGTCAGTGGCATGTCGAACTGAGAATCGACAGAATTAATGCGATCTAGTGAGATCACTGGTTCGAGCCACAAGATGCTCGGGGTTTCAATTGCTTCTTTCAGCAACTTCTCAAGAGTCCAAGGAGGAAAAAGGGTTTTCCTTCTCTCAAGAAGGTCGTGAGCTTCTTTCATCTTTCTTTCAGCTTCTTCAGCCTCTCTAGCAACCCGAGCGCTCATATCAGCGTCCTTATCTCGACCTTGCTTTTTCAAGAGATCAACAATCGTCTCTTTCTCGTCGTCACTATCTTCAGCAATTTGTTTCCCTTTGTCTTTTCCACCCGAACCTGAGGCTTGACCTGTTGAAGGAGGTTCGGTTGTTTTTGTTGCTGTAGAAGTGGGAGGCGGTTGAGATACATTTTCTCCCCCTTGTTTAGGAATGGACACGAACTCAAGGAGCCCTTCAATTTTGCTCAGGAGAGAAAGGGCAGGAGCAAGCTTTTCTGCAAGATCACGCCTCACATAGTAGTTTAGTATCGGATCATGTGCTTCCAGGATGTTTGAAATGGCTGTTTGGACATCCGAAACACATGAAGACACAATCTCTCGTTCAGATCGAAGAGATTCAATCTCCTTTTGAGAATTGGAGAGTTGAAGACTCTTGACCTTAAGAGCAGTGGTCTTTCTAGCAAGAGCGTCCATGAAAGAGTTTTCAGCAGCTAGATCTTCTTGAAGCTTGGTGAGGCGCTCCTCAATGGTCGCCTTAAACGCGGAGTTGTCGTCGGTGAGAGTTTTACGAAGAGTGGCGAAGGACGTCAGTTCAGAGGCAACTGAGGTAGCCAGCTTGTTGACGATGGGGTCAAGCTTCGTTTTAGTGGCTTCGGTAGTTTCCTGTAAAGACTGCAAAACAGAGGAGGCATCAGTAAATAGTTTTTCGACTTTTTTCGGTCACAGCAGCACAGGCTTTGGTGGAGGCATCAATTGCGGCAGTAGCTGAGCTAACGGAGGCTTCATGAGCCTTAGTAAAAGCGTCAACTATCCTCTGAATAACAACTTCAAAAATGGTAGACTGTGATGAAGAAGAGGAGGCAATGAGGGAATCAATCTTCTCGTGAAGCTCCTTGAGATGCTTCTTGGTGACGGGAGCATCATCATCGTCGTCACTCTGCACCTGATACGGACTGTAGTAGACTGAATCAAATGTCATGTCCTCCCCACCAAGAAATGGTACTTCATCCTCTACGGACTGAGCAGGAGAGGAGGGTGGAGGTGAGGGTGGAGGCTCGGTAGTGGAAGTAGGTTCGGGTTGTGAAGTAGGTTCGGTAGTGGGAGTGGGTTCGGGTGCTTTAGTAGGAGCCCCCGTATCAAATACGTTGGTTCTTACTTCAGCTGTTGTGGTGGTAGCTTCAATGAAAATGGGAGGGGGTACTGGGATAGAGGTAGATGGGATTTGAGTGGTGGAGGTTATGGGGGAATGGAAATAGGAATGGCGATTTGTGGAAAAGAGACAGGTGAACTAGAAAAGTGTACTTCTGGGGTAGGCGATCGTGGAGGAGTGTTACCACGAGGGGACTCGTCAGAGTCTGAATTGTCTTCCTCAGATTCACTTGAGGAGCAAGCAAGTATCAGCTTTCTCCTAGGTTGGGTTTTTCTCTTCTTCAGTGGAGGAGAGTGAGCAGCCTTGGTAGGTTTTCGTTTCTTGGGAGAAGGGCCTTTTGCTCCCTTGCCAACCTGTTTGTCTTTTCCCTTTTCAGTCTTCTTTCCCCTTGGAGCAGGCTTGTCAGCTTCGTGAATGGATTTGATCATCTCAGGAGTGAGCTCTCTAGGACCAGAGCAACGAAACTCCTTGTAGGTTCGGATGATACGACTATCGGCAGGAACGTCTCCAAACATCGACTCAGGGATGGAGCCAATGAACTAAAATTTGGATGCATCGGAGACTATGATCTTCGTGGTATGGAAAGTACCAATCGAAGAGAGTGGAGAATCAGCAATAATGGGGACGTGATACTTGTCCATCACCCATTTTGTGACCAACGTCCAGAATCGAGCGTAGGAGATCTCTGAATGTCGAGATGTGGATGCAAGGCTCTGGATCAGTTGCTGCCATAACACCGACCCATAACCCAGGTTGATACCGTTGTATACCCCATACAGAATCGTGATGAATAGACGACTCACTCCGTCTGATCTGGCACTACGTTCAGATAACCCTTTGAATAGCACAGTAAATAACCCGTTCCACTGAGGAGGCAGGCACGATTTCTTGAACTTAGTGACCGTCGTCAGAACCTCGGTGTATCCCATGTTATAGAACATAGAAAACAAGTGACTTACTGGAATGGATTCAGGGTTAACCTTGGATGAATCGGGTTCAAACCCTAAAAGTGAGCAGAATCGCTGCTTGGAGATTGACGCCTTGTGATCAAGAATGTCGAAGAAGATCCTATCGACAGACTTATCGTAATGAGCGGTGGCAAAGATTTGGGATAAAAATTCCATTGGAACAGCTGCAGTTTTGGTGAGAGCAGGAGCAAGTGGCGAGTATTTGAGGCATTCGATGATCGGGAACATGAAGGCGTCGTAAACGTGTGGAGTAAGATCGATGATCAGACTCTGTTGAGGACGAATCGGCAGGATGTGGGAAGTGGCATGAACAGATGATGAATCCGCCATTGAAGTGAAGAAGTTGGGAGAGATGATGAACAGTAAAGAAATTGTTCAATTAAGCAAGACATTGTTCAATGTATTTGTCGGGCTGATATCATATGAGTCGATGTTATAAAACGTGCGAAACCGCATTGGTAACTCGATGTTATAAAACGTGCGTTTGTGTGTAATTTAGCAAGTAGTAGAACAAGCATATGAGTCGAAGTTTATCTGTTCCTTCTTGGATTAGAAGCTGATATTTGGGCCCCTCAATGATTTTGTTTTGACCCACGTAACGGGCCCGGTCAGAACTAAGTTGATGTGTTTAATTAAGTTCTTTGTCAAACAAATCAGAAATCGGGAAACAAACTGTTGGGCAATAAGCAAGACTATGTTCCATGTATTTGTCCGGCTGATATCTAGAACAGAGGATTATATGATCCCTTATCTGAAATGGCGTACCATCATCTTCTCAATTCCGAGAAACCTTGAAAAGAGCTACGATTGACGATCGGTTCCTGAAGTCATACTTGCAGTTATATTTATTAGACTTATCCAAGTGGGAGGCTGTTGGATAAGGTGTCTAAGTCCATAACTATTTTTGGTATGTACTTGACCCGACCTGGCATGGTCCATTTGGGTTGCATGGCACCATGCAATTGGATAGACTAAATGAGAGAAATAACACTTGTGGTTATTTAATATATTATAAGTTCTAATATATTAATAATATTATTTAATTAGTTTGGGTGCAGTAAAGAGGTAAATAATGGTTGAAGTCACCTTTTATACTGTGGCTAAAGGAGAGAGAAGAATCCGTTCCCAAATCTTCGAGGGAAATACGAAGGGTTTTTCGGAGGTGATTGATGTGTGACAGTTGGTAGCACCGACGATTACGCAGGCGAGAGAAGAACTGCCCCGATTCACACGCCTTCCCATCAGGCCCCGTTTAAGAAAAACCGTTCCACTTCGCACGCCTGTCATTCAAGCGCCATTTGAAAATCAAATCGATTGGACTCCCGCCTGAGTCAGCATCTTATCCCTTTAGAGTGAACGTCATCTTAAAGCAAAATTACCACGTGGACCAATATGAGCCACAACTCTTTTATAACTTCAAATCCCATAAAAAAAATTGCTTGTAACAAATGAAACCAGAATTTTGGAAAATCAAAAAGATTATCGTGCTTAGTGTGTAAAAGAAAAGGAAATAAAGCAACACATATGAGGGAATTTGTGATGTCAGTAAACACACAAAACAATGGATCCCGGGCATGAATCTCTTCCTTCAAAGTCAAGAGAGACTTTAAAGTGTTTGTTTGGTTTCCCGTTGAATAACGATCAAACACTTATTGAGAAGTGTTGAAAGTCTTCTTGTAATCAGGCTAAGTTGGGTGGCTTTCGCTTCAGTTCAAAATTCTTGATCTTGATATAAGACAGAAAGCGAACGAAGTACTTGTGAGACCAATGTAGTCTGTTGAACAAGTAAGTTTGAAATAATTTAAGTGGCAATGTAAAATAGTTTATGTAAAATCTAAAAAAAATAAAACTGGATTCCAAGGGAAGAAATTTTATGGGATTTAACAATTTCATAGGAATCACACAAAAGGAAATTAGAGATTTCACTTTCCATCCCCATGGATAAGTCCATCAATTCGTTAGTGAAAGCTAGAGTAAAGTTGATTGTTCACCATCAATGCATAGTAGGTATTGAATTGTGGGTTTCACTTAGTACGTAGTGGCACGAAGCTAAGATCACGAACACAGGAATTGTGTAACCATAAACCTCAGTGGTAATTTCTGAGAGTCTCAAGGGTTACGTGTATGAAGCGAATGAGATGGAGAAAAGTAGTGTAGATGGTGTAAAGAGATCAAAGTACCTCTGCTATTAAAATAAGGACCAAGCAGAAAAATCTTATCTCATGTGAGAAGAGAGTAAGGTAGCTCATGATTAGAATAAATATAAAAGCCTAATTGGGAAGACAAGGTTTGTATATACCAAGTCAGTAAGGCTATTATTCTGAATCTGGTGAGGCTTTGGACACATACAACAACATGCGTCTAGGGACACCTAACTAATGAAAGAATTTCCACACAAATAGCCACACAAAAAAAATGAGATAAAAAAAATTCTGCAAAAAAAAATGTTTTTAGAGTTTCTGATAAAAAAAAATTTGAAAATTTTAATTTAAAGAGAAGAAGAAAAAAAATGAGACAAACAACAAAAAAAATTTGGAACCGAACCCGAGCGTTCCGTCTATTTCGGTTGCAAAAAAAATAAATTTGAGAAAGAAAAGAATTTTGAAAATAAAAAAAACTTTGAAAATAAGAGAGATGAAATTTGAAAAAGATACAAAAGGTGTATAGCCAAAGAAACTACCTTTGAGTGATAGGCGAAGATAAGATAATAGGACCGAACCCAAGCGTTCGGTTCATTTCGGCACACACGTGAATCGAAACCGAACGTTCGGTTCATTTCGCTTCCAACTTTTAGTTTTGAGAAGTAGTCTTTGGTACTGACTCTGATTCCATCATTCCTAGCCCGTGTAGAATTTTATTGAAACTCGCTTCAGGAAGAGCTTTGGTGAAGATATCAGCTAGTTGATCAGTGGTTCGAACAAAGTGAATTTCAACGTTTCCATCTTCCACATGATCCTTTATAAAGTGATACCTCAGTGCAATATGCTTGGTCTTGGAGTGTTGCACTGGGTTATGACAGATCCTAATTGCACTTTCTGAATCGCAATATAGTGCGATCTTTTTCATATTGAGTCCATAATCATGGAGCTGGCTTTGGATCCAAATCACTTGAGATGTACAGGAGGCAGCTGCGATGTACTCTGCTTCGGCTATAGACAGAGAAACACATGTCTGTTTCTTTGATTGCCAGCTAACCAACTTCCCGTCTAGGAATTGGCAGCCTCCAGTGGTGCTTTTCCTGTCTAAACCACATCCTCCAAGGTCTGCATCTGAGTAGGCTAGAACGAAGAAACCTGAGTTTGATGGATACCATAAACCGAGGGAGGTGGTTCGTTTCAGATACTGGAGTTTGTTTTTCACTGCAAGCATATGTGGTTCACGAGGATTCGCGTGAAACCTAGCACAATAACATACAAAAAACATTATATCAAGCCTGCTAGCAGTAAGGTACATTAAGGACCCAATCATCTGGCGGTATAGCGTAATATCGACTGCCGGTTTTTCCAAGGATGGTGTGAGCTTGGTGCCGAACGCCATTGGAACTTTGACCTTTGAGTCTCCCATTATGCCAAATTTAGCAAGAAGAGTCTTGGTGTATGCTTCCTGGTTGATAAAGATGCCTTCAGGTCCCTATCTAATGTTTAAACCAAGGAAAAAGTTAATCGGACCCATTGAGCTCATTTCAAATTTAGTCTCCATCAGCTTTCTGAATTCAGATGTTAAGCTAGGATTCGTTGAGCCAAAGATGATATCATCGACATAGATTTGAACTATCATAAGGTGGTTACCTTCCTTCTTACAAAAGAAGGTTGGGTCAACCGAACCTTGTTTGAATTTTGACATCTTTAAGAACTTAGTTAGCGTTTCATACCATGCCCTAGGTGCTTGTTTCAGACCATAAACTGCTTTATCCAGAATATAACAGTGATTTGGGTACTTTTCATTGACAAAACCAAGAGGTTGCTCTACGTAAACCGTTTCTTCAAGTTATCCATTGAGAAAGGCTCATTTTACGTCCATTTGGTAGACCTCGAAGTTCTTGTGTGCAGCATAGGCCAGAAATATTCGAACAGATTCCAGCCTAGCTACCGGAGCAAAAGTTTCTTCGTAATCAATTCCTTCTTCCTGGCAGCATCCTTTCACCACGAGACGAGCTTTATTTCGAATTACATTGCCTTCCTTGTCCATTTTGTTTCTAAAAACCCATTTGAGACCAACGACTAAGGCATCTGTAGGAGTTGGAATGAGGTGCCATACCTTGTTTCTTTCAAACTCATGGAGTTCGTCTTGCATGGATTGGACCCAATCAGAATGATCAAGAGCTGTGTTGACAGTCTTAGACTCAACATTGGATACGAAAGAATTATACATGCAGAACTCTACTTTGGAGAATAGAGATGAGTGCTTCGCCTTCAGTTGAGATCGGGTCAGGACCTTTTCAGAGACATTACCCACTATCTGAGATACAGGATGATCTCTGGTCCATTTAATAAAAGGAGGGTAATTTGGATCATAGGATGGATCCAATTTGGAATTGACAATTTCTTCCAATTCAGAATGACTATCGTCATCGTAGAACATATCGGAGTTCTCCCCCTCGACTGATGAGCTTTCAGGTGTAGCTGGACTTTCTGGTGCTACAGGACATTCGGGTGTAGTTGAGCTTTTGGGTGTTGTAGGAATAGAATTCTCCCCCTCAACTGAAGCGCCTTGCTGAGGAGATTCGTTTGGAACTTGTTCTTCTTCACCTATTCGTTTGGCGGCATCTTCGACAATTTGCTTCAGATGGTCGACTTTTTTGTCTGCTGCCTTGGCTTCTGAGAGAGTAGCTTTCTCAGGTTCATCGAATAATTCCACAAACTGATCGAACAGATCAGCAATCGAGGCCGTGACTTGACCTGTTTGAGAGAAAATCTCTCCAAATGCTTCTTCAGTAAACTTTATCTTTTTGACGTAGCTGTCATTGAAAGTCACATAATATGTTTCTTCAATTTTTCTGGAACGCTTATTTAAAACCCGATATGCCTTTGAAGTAAGAGAGTATCCCAAAAAAATTCCTTCATCAGCTTTAACATCAAAGTTGTTACGATGTTCTTTGGAGTTGAAGATGAAGCATCGTAAACCGAATACATGGAAGAATTTTACGTTCGGCTTCCTGTTATTGATGATCTCATAAGGAGTAAGAGAGAATCGCTTGTTGAGATAAGACCTGTTCTGCGTAAAACATGCTGCAGCAATAGCATCAGCCCATAAATATAAAGGAAGAGAAGCGAAACTTAGCATCGTTCGGGCCGCCTCACACAAGGATCGGTTTCGTCTTTCGGCAATTCCGTTCTGTTGAGGCGTGTAAGGAGCTGAGAACTTGTGACTGGTTCCTTTTTCTGGCAAAAAGTCTTCAAATTCTTTGTTCTTGAACTCCAGTCCATTGTCTCTCCTGATGTTGCGAACGACTTTTCTCAGTTGCACTTCAACCTGCTTGATGAACATCTTTAGCTTAAGAGTAGCCTCAGATTTGTGCTTCAGAAAGAACACCCATGTAAAACGTGAGAAATCATCAACAATAACAAGAATATACTTGCTACCGCCAATGCTTTCGATTGATGATGGACCACACAAGTCAATGTGAAGCAACTTAAGGGGTTCAATAACTTTTGTGTTTATAATAGAAGGGTGACTTTGACGACTTTGTTTTCCCATTTCACATGCAGCGCACAAATGTTCTCGATCAAACTTGAGCAATGGGAGACCCCTAACATGACCTCCTGTGACAAGCTTGTTGATGTCTTTGAAGTTGAGATGTGAGAGCCTTCGGTGCCACAACCAGCTTTCGTCATAATGAACTTTGGACAAAAGACATATAGCTGGATTTCCTTTGATTGGTTTGAGATTAAGAGGAAACATTTCGCCTTTTCGGTTTGATTTGAGAATGACCTTGTTTGATTTCTTCTCTATTTTTTCTGAACCTTCGTCGTCGAATGAAACCTTGAGACCGGTACCGCCCACCAGTTGAGATACACTAATGAGATTGTGCTGCAACCCTTCAACGTACACCACCTTTCTTATTGTAAAGTCTCCATTGGTTATCATCCCATAACCCTTTATCGTTCCATAAGAGTTGTTGCCGAACTTGATATTCCCACCATTTTGAAGAGATCGAAACTCCCTTAGCTCTTCCTTCCTTCCTGTCATGTGACATGAGCAGCCACTGTCAATGTACCATTCTTTGTCGAACTGCTCGTCACTTATGACCTGCAAAAATTAAGCAGATTTAGGAACCCAAAGTTTCTTGGGTCCACGTGAGCCTTTCACAGGAACAGGAATAGTAAGAGTAACATCAACAAGATATGTTCTTTTTATTAATGTTGTCTCATCTTTCTTCTTAATAGTGAAACTTTGATTTTGTTAGGGTTAGTTACAGACGTTTTGGTTTCAGATTTTGGTGTTTGGGCATTAGTCTGCTTTTGGTTTTCCTGGACTGAGGAAATCTTCGATTTTCCTTTCAAGTTCGTTGATGAATTTGAATTTTGTGCAGGAACAAAATTGGGTTTAGATGAGAATTGAGCATGAGAGGAATCAGAACGAGTGAATTTAGAATGGGAGTTTTTTCTGACTTGAGGTTCTAGATGACCCTTTTGCTTTTGGTCATTGGAGGGACCGAACCTGGACCTTCGGTAGCTTTTGCCTTCATTACCGAACCTATCCTTTCGGTTGTTGTTGCTCTCGGGACCGAATTTTTCCTTTCAATTGTTGTTGCTCTCGGGACTGAATCTATCCTTTCGGTTGTTGTTGCTCTCATGACCGAACCTAACCTTTCGGTTCTGTTCCTCATGTGGCCCGAAAGCCTTTTTTCTGACTTTGAATTTCTATCATGATAAGAGAAATTAGTGTTTTGAAAGCGCCAAAATTGCTTTCGCTCAGAGAGATTCTTTTTGAATCTTAGGTTTCTTTGCTGCTTTTGATTTTTCACCTGTTTTAGTTGTCTATGGATATTAGCCTTTTGCTTTAGCTTCTTGACAGCCGGTTCGCTCTTCGTAGATAAGGTGTCGCTTGTGGAGTTGACTTCTTTTACACGTATTTCTTTTGTGCCACTAGTGCTTGGCACGTCAAAGTTGTCAGGCTTATTCAACGGCTCTGGTACATATCTCCCTTTTGTTTTCCAGGATGTTCGCTCTGACAAACCAACTATTTCGTCGGCATTATCTATAGGAGCTGACCAGAAGAACTCATCACAACCATCTGCGTTATCTTCG
Organism: Lactuca serriola; assembly: GCF_051521515.1. NCBI lineage: Eukaryota > Viridiplantae > Streptophyta > Magnoliopsida > Asterales > Asteraceae > Lactuca > Lactuca serriola. Next base: position 169,992,012 of record NC_136413.1, read on the forward strand.
TTCACTATGGCAGTGAGTTCGTCTGTTTGATGTGCGGTTACTCCTATGACTTTATATACCTAATTTGGGGTAGTTCTAACCTTCTGAAACACAAGAGATTTTTCTTTAAGGGCTGGGGACTTATTCTTGGACAAACGAGCGAATTCCACAGAATTTTCAAAAATTAGATTTTTGTGATTTTCGGGTTCGCTCTTGACAAACTCAGAATAGTCAACTTCAACCTCTACAGAAATTTCACTCATATCATCGTCCTCATTAAGTTCAGATGCGTTTTCAACATCAATTTTATTTTCTGAGCTTAAATTGGCACTCAATGAGTCGAATTTTTGTATGGTTTCGGTCCTTAGTTTCAGTTTATCGTTTTCATCCAAAAGATTTTCCAGCATGTCCTTATGGTCTTTGGACTTTATAAAAGATTCTATTTTGTCCAGACCGTACATATAAGTAGGATTCACATCATCAAACGAAACAACACTTTCACAGTTGTATGCTTCAACATCGATTTCATCCTCCTTAAATTCAAGGAAGGGTAAAATCATGCGATGTATTTTCTGCCCTATTTCACAATTCAGATGCAATTGAGTAATGTTAGCGTAAAGTCTTTTAGCAATCAAACAAAAAACATTTCTTTGTTTTAAAAGTTTCAAATTGTCTCTTTGCAAATAAATGTTTTCATCCTTAGACTTAATCAGCTTTGACTCCTTTTGCTCAATCCACATCCTTCGCTCCTCACTCTTGGATGACACCCTGCTTATTTGGTCAGTTAGGTTAGAATTGGTGACCCGTGTTTGAGTTAAACAACTATCCAGATTTGAGATTCTTGAATTTAAGTTATTTAATTCCTTTTCATATGATTTCTGTGGAATTTTGAACGAAATAAAAAGAGATTGTACCTTCTTGATCAATTTATCATGTTCATTGATCTGCAAACTGAGAGGTTTTGCTGTGAAGCATAAGTCCTCTCGCTCCTTAGTGTCCTCATTTCCACCATCTGTATTGTATCCCCTCATGTGAGATACGTCAGTCACCATCAGACACTTTCCACTGCTTTCACTACCTCTTGCTACATACACTTTTCCATGAGAAGGCTTTCTCACCTCATCATCTTCTGAGTCGGTCGACCACACCTGTACGCCACCGAACTCGTCATCCTCTGCCAAACCCTGTACAATAAGAGCATTCATAGAAGGATTAGTAGCAGCTTTCTTTCTCTTAATCTCTTCTAGCTTTTTCATCAGGATTGCCTCTTCATCTTTATCCTCATCTTTCTCTGCCATTTTCTTCAGAACACAATCTTTGGCATAATGATTCTTTCCTCCACAGTAATAGCAGCTAACACCAGAATCTCCTTCAACCTTCGCCTCTTTCTTTGGTTCCTCAGTCTTCGGCTCCTCCCTTACTTTTTCTGAACTGTAGCTTCCCTGCCAATTTCGGTTCTTATTGGTAGGAAACCTCTTCTTGATGAACCTTTTTGGATTTGACACCATCATAGCATAATCTTCTGAAGTAAGATCGTAGTCCTCCAGGTTCAGATCTTCATCTTCTACTACATTCTTGCTTTTGGACACGAGGGCCAAGGACCCTAAGTTTGAGACCACATTCTTCTCTTGCATCACAATCTTTTCTTGGGATTCCAGAATTCCCACCAGTTTTGCCAGCGAATATGACTTGAACTGCTTGTGAGCTTTAACTGTAGACACAACAGCTCTCCATTCGGATCTTAAGCCATTCAGAAAGGTGACCTTCTGTTCAATCAGCTTCCTTTCGATATCATGTTTGATCATCTTGCTGAGAAGATGATTGAAGCGATCAAACGTCTGTGTAACAGACTCATCGGAGTTTTGCTTGAACTCACCAAACTCAGACAAAAGCAAGGTCTGAATTGAGTGTTCTAAATCTTCATCTGTAGAATCCAACTCTCGCAGCCGATCACAGATTTCTTTAGCTGTACTGCAGGAACTCACCAACCTAAACGTATCAAGCTGAAGAGCAAATCGGATCAGTCTCAATGCTTTGATGTTGCACTGAAACTTCTCCTTTTCGTCTTGAGCAATGTCTTTCACATCTTTTAACAGATCATTATACTCTTTCTGTGTTTTAATGATTCTGATTGTTCCTGAATGAGCAACTGGTCCAGACACAATAGCTTCCCATATGAGATACCCATTATCTTTAGATCCGATGACATAGTCTTCAAAATGATGCGCCCATACCTCGTAATCCTGAGTGTAAAGAATTGGAATCTTTGTTGTTGATCCAATATTGTTTGAGATGTTGATAGGATTAGATTGAGAATCGTCCATGCTTGATCGTTTAACCTGTTGCAAGATCAGACTTGTAATATGTAATATTAGGGCAAAACGAATAAATAATGAGATACGTCAATTATGGAGTGACGGCTCAATAAATATCAGTTAATGCAGAATAACCCTAATCACTTCTTTCACAGAAGAAATGTGTATGAATTACACAGCCTCCTGCTCTGATACTAACTGATGAGTTTATAAAAACTCTTGATCGATTAGATCTTATAACAAGCAAAACAAGAAAGTAATAACAGTAAGACAAAAAACACAATTATGGATCTGAATGAGTCAAATGATTCTATTAACTCAATCCTCAACAAAGCTCAATGAAGAACTTCCGTTGTAGAGGATTCTAGGGTTACAAAAGATAAGAACGTGAACGCTATCAAAATCTCTATCAAAATCTTTTGTTAAAGAATGCATGCAAGCATCTATAAATAAAAAACCCTACAAAGAACTCATGGATGGACAGGCCCATACCGGAGAGAAAATTGGACTAGCTAACGAGCCCAAAGACGCAACACTAACCGGACCTAACAATGATGTAACTAGTACGCATGAATATGGAAGCAGTTTTATGTCTATATATGTACACATGATATATAATTAATATTTAAACGACCTTCGGACGAGTACCCGATATCCTATCAGACCACATCCAAATCGAGGAAAAGGAAACAAGGTGGATAGCCTTCCTAAGTCTTTTAAACATTACTTATATAACTATACATATACGGGCATGCAATTTATAATAAGTGTAACAAAGTGTAAGTAAAAGTATTTGATACGTAAAAGATTTTGTAAAACATTTTGAAGTAAAACAGTTTGATAAACAGTTTGGACAGTGATAAAATCATTGGTTTTATAGTTATTAATCACATGTGATTGATGTAATAACTATTAGTATTCAACTTGTATTCCCCCCCCCCCCCATAAAAGCATTTAAAACATTTAAAAGTATTTCAAAGGTTAATTAAAGGGGTATGAACTCACCTGTAGTGAGTGGTTCTGATGACAATGTTGGATTAGATGCTAGGTGTCAAGTGGTGACTTGAGTACACACGTGAATCCTATTTAGCATATATTGGACATATATGATTATAATTAGTATTATGAACGACTAATTAATGTATTGGGACCACCTTAGGGACTAGCAAACACTTATAATGAAGTGTTACGATCATATATGATTGTATGAGGGTTTATAAGGCTATACAAGAAAGTGTATGGCCAAAATACACACTATATGTGTGTGTGCGGCCAGGTGTGTGGGCTAGTGTGCTGCCAGCACATGTGTGAGGCCATGTGTGTGCCCAGGTGTGCTGCCAGTACATGTGTGCGGCCATGTGTGCGGCCAGGTGTGCTGCCAGATGGTGTTCTTGGTGTTTTTGGTGTTCTTGGTACCTTTTATGAAGATCTTCAAATAGAATGGATGATACTTGAGAGGATTTCGAGTTCTATGCTTGAAGAAGTGAAAGAAGTGTTAAAAAATGACTAAGTATGGTATATATAGGTGGAGTGTGCGGTTGGGAAGAGTGTGAGGCCGCAAACACAAGTGTGTAGCCGCACACTCAAGTGTGTGGCCGCACACTCCATGTGTTGGAGTGTTTGGCCCGGTTTTGTTTCCCACACTTCGAGTTAACCCTTTTTAACACTCCTACCTTGATTATATCACATTTAGAACGCTTCATTAGGTTCTAAAGGGTACTACCATATAGTAATATAAGTCTAATATTGGAAAGAATTAAAGAGTGTACGCGAGAAATTTTCGGGTTGTCACACCAACGAACCACAATCGGGGCCTCAACCCCTTACGCTGAGCATACTGAGAGTTACGCCCAATGTAAGTCCCAGTTTAGCCATTTATTAGATTTTGGTCTTAAATGGTTAAGACACTCCTTCAGCTTCCAGATCTGACTCTCTTACAACCTCTTATTCCATAAAGTCGGAACCTTTAAGCCTTTGCATGGCTGTAAAGGTCCTTAGACCCTCAAACCTCTTTCCTTTTTCCCTCCAAAGGTCTAGATCTCATGCATGGCTCCATATTTACGTCCAAAATTGCATTTTTATGAACATACAACACTTATAGTCTTGAAATACAATAGATCTAGGCTAATGGATGCCATTTGCTCATAAAGTCTCCATCTTGGGACCAAAAACCCTAGAAATTGGTCCAAGAAGCACACAACACAAATAACATGGCAAGATTTGAGCTTTTTACCTCGGGAAGAAGCTCCAACCTCTGAAAAGCTCAGATCTATTCTTTTCCACAAGCTTCTAGCCTCCAAAATAGCCTCTTCTTCTCTTCCACCACCTTGAAATGACACTTAGAAGCTTAGAATACCAACACTCTAGCTAGAAACGAAGGAGGGCACTATTTTAGGGTTTCACTCTCTGTAATGGAGGCTAAGTTCAAGGCCATAGCATTCCTTTTATAGTGCACAATCCCCGAATTAGGGTTTACACCTGGGCTCGCTACGCCCAACGTAACCCTGGGTACACCCGACGTACCCAGGCGAGTCCGCATCCAAAATAAGTGTGTGAGTACACGCAGTGTACTCGCAATCCTAACCTTTCACTTAAGGGACTTAATTTGACAACTTGGGAAAGGAGAAGGGTTAAATAGCTTTACCTGAATTTCGGGATGTTACAATTCTCCCCCACTAGAACCAGACTTCGCCCTCGAAGTCTCATGCCAAAAACAACTCCGGGTGCTGCTCCCACATCTCCGACTCCGGCTCCCAAGTCAGCTCGGACCCCCTCCGATGCTGCCACTGGACCTGAACCAGGGGCACCTCCTTGTTCCTCAGAACCTTGTTCTTCCGATCCAAGATTGCGATCGACCTCTCAACATACTTCAGACTCGCGTCCACGTGGATATCCTCCAACGATACCACTGCCGACTCGTCGGCTATACACTTCCTCAGCTGAGACACGTGGAAGGTATCATGAATCTGGCTCAACTCCGCATGTAGCTCCAAACGATATGCTACTATGTCCACCCTCTTGGTCACCCTAAACAGCCCAATATATCGGGGCCCCAGCATGCCCCTCTTCTTTAATCGAATCAATCCTTTCCAAGGAGACACTTTCAAGAGTACAAAATCCCCGACCTGAAACTCGAGCTCGGATCGTCGCCTATCCGCTTAACTTTTCCGATGACTCTGAGCTGTCAACAATCTCTACCTGACCTGTTGTATCTGCTCTGTCGTCTGAAGCACTATCTCAGTGCTTCCCATCACTCGCTGTCCCACCTCTCCCCAACTGATGGGAGTCCAACACCTCCTCCCATACAAAAACTCAAAGGGAGGCATACCAATGCTCGAATGGTGGTTTTTTTATAAGAAAACTCAGCCAATGACAGATACGTGTCCCAACTTCCTTCGAAGTCCAACACACATGCCCGAAGCATGTCTTCGAGCGTCTGAATCGTCCGCTCACTTTGTCCGTCCGTCTGCGGGTGGTAAGTGGTACTGAAATGCAGCCTCATGCCCAACTCCTCGTGGAACTTCTTCTAGAACCTGGAAGTAAAACGTATATCCCAATCTGATACAATCGAGATCGGCACTCCATGCCGCGATACCACCTCTCTCACATACAACCCTGCCAGCCTCTTAACAGAAAAGCTCTCACTGATAGCAAGGAGGTGAGCGCTCTTCGTCAGTCGGTCGACGATTACCCAAATTGCGCCAACACCCCTTGTGGTCCTCGGCAACTTGGTGATGAAATCTATAGAAATATGTTCGCACTTCCATTGGGGAACCTCAAGTGGCTGCAAAAGGCCATGCGGTCGCTGGTGCTCAGCCTTAACCCTGCGACAGGTTAAACACCTCTCAACAAACCATGCTACATCCCTTTTCATACATGGCCACCAATAATCCTTCTTCAAATCCAAATACATCTTAGTGCCCTGGGATGGATCGAAAATCTCGATTTATGCGCCTCCTCCATCAAGGTGGTGCGCGCTCCGCCTGCATACGACACCCAAATCTGACCCTGAAGGGTCATCATCCCACGACTATCGGTAATGAACTCCGGCACTTGCCCGATCACTCGCTCCCTCTTCCGGTTCTCCGGTCTCACAGCCTCTGCCTAGGCCTCCCAAATGGTGTCCAACACCGGAGTCATCACTGTCAACCGCATACAAATATCCCGAATTGGGGCGCTATCCGCCCTACGGCTCAGGGCGTCAGCTACGACATTAGCCTTGCCCGGGTGGTACAGGATCTCACAATCATAATCCTTTACCACATCCAGCCATCTTCTCTGCCGCATATTCAGATTGGGCTGGTCCATCAAATACTTCAAACTCTTGTGGTCCGTGTAGATGGTATACCGAACCCCATACAAGTAGTGACGCCAGATCTTAAGGGCGAACACTATTGCCCCCAACTCCAAATCGTGGGTGGGATACCTCGTCTCATGAGGCTTCAGCTGCCTCGACGCATACGCTATAACATGCCCCCTCTGCATAAGTACTGCACTCAACCCCGATATCGATGCGTCACAGTACACTACAAAATCCTCCATCCCTTCCGGGAGGGCTAGCACCGGGGATTCGCACAATCTCTGGCGAAGTGTCTCAAACGAGGTCTGCTGCTCCGGACCCCATGAAAAAGAAACACCCTTCCGGGTAAACCTGGTGAGAGGCACGACAATCTTGGAGAAGTCCCTGATAAATCTTCGATAATAGTTGGCCAACCCTAGAAAACTTCTAATCTCGGTGGGTGATGTTGGAACCTCCCATCTCATAACCGCCTCAATCTTGGCCGGATCGACCAATATCCCATCTTGGTTAACAAGGTGTCCCAAGAACTGGATCTCTCGTAACCAAAAATCACACTTGGTGAATTTAGCGAAAAGCCTCTCCGATCTCAATACCCCGAGAATCTCTCTCAGATGCTCCTCGTGCTGCTCTCTAGATCTCTAATACACCAAAATATCATCAATGAACATGATCACCGACCGATCCTGCATCAGTCTGCACACCCTGTTCATGAGATCCATGAATGCTGCCGGTGCATTGGGTAGCCCAAAAGGCATCACCACGAACTCGTAATGCCTATAACGAGTTCTGAACGCTGTCTTTTGGATATCCTCATCCAGAACCCTCCTCTGATGATATCCCGACCTCAAGTCTATCTTGGAGAACCAAGACGCCCACTGCAACTGATCGAACAAATCGTCAATCCTCGGTAACGGATAACGGTTCTTGACCGTCAACTTGTTCAACTCCCGGTAATCGATGCACATCCGGTGCGAACCATCCTTTTTCTTGACAAAAAGGATCGGCGCTCCCCAAGGTGAGCTACTCGGTCTAATAAACCCTTTCCTCAGCAGCTCCTGAAGCTGCAAGGATAACTCTTGCATCACTAGCAGCAAGGTGATAAGGCGCCTTGGTGATAGGTGCTGCCCCTGGAACCAAATCGATACGGAACTCTACTTGCCTCTCGGGAGGCACACCCGGCAATTCCTTGGGAAAAACATCCGGGAACTCGCACACTATCGGAACCTCATCAATTGAACTTGGCCTCTCAGCGGCCACTCGTGTGTCCATCACATAGGCTACGAACCCGCTGCAGCCCTGCTATAAACTCTGTCTCGCTCTGGCAGCCGAACAAAAACGCTGACCCACATCGGGTACCCTTTCCGTACACCGTAAGTACTCCCCCACTAGGGTCTCGTATCCTCACCAACTGACCCTCGCAGTCTATAACAACTCTAAATTGGCTCAACCAATCCATGCCCACTATGACACATACGTCCCCCATCGCAATCGGGACTAGATCTACCGGGAACTCCACACCGAAGATCTCAAGTATACATCCTCGAATCACATCCGTAGCATACACCGCTTGCTCGTCAGCTATAGAAACTCGTAGAGGTCGACTCAACGCCTCTCGTCGGATACTGATGTGCTGACTAAATGCCAAGGAAACAAATGACCGACTCGCACCCGATTCAACTAACACTAAAGCAGGTACAAAATTTACAAGAAAAGTACTTATGCATATCATAATATAAGCACAACACCTCAAACTCAATCATAAATAAATGAAAAATACATACCAGCCACGACATCGGGTGTTGCACGAACCTCCTCCTCTGTCAACTGGAAGGCTCTCCCGTGAGCCTTCGGTGCCTCGTCCTTCACCGTCCGAACCTCAGCAGCGCGCACGGCGGCAGGGGGCAGATTCCTGTTGTGCTCCCTGTGTTGTCCCCCGCAGCTGCAGACACTCGGCCTTCCGATGGCCCGTCTGGTTGTAATGGAAGCAAACCATGAATCCCTTGGGGTAGTCTTTGGCTATATGCCCCTCCTTGCCACATTTGTAGCCAGCACCAGATCGACAAATCCCATCATGTCCCTTGCCGCCCTTTCCGCAAGTGCGGCCCTTCTGGCCTCCAGATCTCGAATCGACGGGCTTTCCCGCTTGGCTGCCGGCTAAGACTGTGAGTCTCGGCCTCCTCCCTGGCCTGCGTCTCCAACTCAATCTCTCTCTTCCGGGAATTTTTCTGAAGCTCAGCAAATGTCTGGTAAGTCGAGTTCGATACGAACTCCCGAATATCCCTCCTCAATATGCTCAAATATCGGCTCATGCGTGCCTGCTCAGTAGACACCTGCTCAGGGCAGAACATCGCCCTTTCATGAAACTTCCTGGTAATCACTGTAACTGAATCAGTACCCTGCTTGAGGGTCAAGAACTCCTGAGCCAACTGCTCCCTCTCCACATGGGGAACATACTCATCTCTGAACAAGGTGGTGAACCTCTCCCAGGTCACCTCAGAAATCTCCGCAAGAGTGAAGCTCGCCGTCACGAACTTCCACCAGTCCTTCGCTCCCAGGTGAAGCTGGTTCAGCACGAACCGTACCCTCAGATGCTCTGGACAAGAACAAGTGTAGAAGCATCCCTCGATATCAGAAATCCATCTCATTGCAGCGATTGGATCCTGCGTCCCATCAAACTCTGGTGGCTTCGTGTTTCTGAACTCTCGAAACAACAATGAGTCACCTCCCTGAGGCCTGGCAACAGCAACGACGGCAGTAGCTGCAGCAGCCGCAGCCTCAGTCAATGTTGTGTACCGCTCATTGAAGGTCTCAATCAATGTGGTCTTGATAGACCCAAACATCTCTAGAATCTCGGCTCGGATGGAAGCAACCACCTCCTCAAGAATCAGCATGCGGATCTCCTCCTCGCTAACACCACTGCTCTCAGGTATGTGGCGTGTCCCAACGATGATGTCTCTCTGAAATACATCATAAAATATCAGAGACCCGCTCGAGCATACTCGCACTCGATAACACCTCCCTACTTGTTCCCTAGTACCCTAAGGATTCTTACTTGGACTGCGCACTGATACGGTGTCTTCGGTAGTACAGGCCCTTATACTACTACCCACACCGCATCAGTATTCACCCCAAGTCCTCCTCCATGGATCCCAGATCACAAGTACTCTACACCTCGCTGTCATAGACTACCCTTCGTTAGATCTCTCATCAGCTCCTCACTGCTATCTACTCACTCTCAAGGAGCAGAAATCTTCCTAGGCTAAGGTATCACAAATCAGGCCACTCTAGTCCTAATATGAATACCTAGCCTACTCTAGCATGCATACCATATCATAACATATCTCATAACACATAATGTAAGCGTATTTTGGGAAATCACCGTTCGGGCGCTGACTGATTGTACACACTGCTCCGTTCTTCCTTTTTCCAAAATCCTTTACTCTCTTAGAAAATTGTTTATTTATGAAAAACTTTCTCAAATCCTCATTTTGAGTTCGGATACATCCGAAGTTGCACCCGAATCCCTCAAACCAAGGCTCTGATACCAACTTGTAACGACGTAAATTTCAAAACAAATTTTCACATTTTAAAACACACTTTCATTCATAATTGTTATATTAATGTCAATGTATCCACATAACAATCCATAACATCACATCCCAAGAACATATCATATAAAACTCCTCATATGTGTGTACTGATCAAGCGGGCTACTTCCCGCGATCCTCACTGGTACCTGAAACACATCACACAACACTGTAAGCATAAATTCTTAGTGAGTTCCCCAAAATACCACATACAACACATACGCCTTTCCAGGCCATAACTATGTGGAACATTCCGGTCCAAGTGTCTGAGGGGACTTCCGTCCCGAATCCCGATAGACCTTCCGGTCCTACCCGTATCGACCTTCCGGTCCGTAACCTCATGACCTCCCAGTCTATGTCCTCTTGACCTTCCGGTCCATATCATCTTGGCCTTCCGGTCCTTATCATACATAGCATAACACATACATATCACATATCAGCATATAGCACATATATTTCATAACATACAAGACCTTCCGGTCACACATAAGTACCCTTCTAGGTACAGTATAGTGAGAAGACTCACCTCGGTATCTCAAAAAGCCTGTTCAGCCATTGATTTTGATCCTTTGGGGTTCTTTGGCAATTTGGATTTGAGAGAGATGATGCGAGATCTGGAGACACTAGCGTAGCTATCAGTGAAACTTTTGAAAGCCTGTTGAGCAATCTCTACGGAAGAGACAATGGGTTGAATGATGTCTGAGCAACTACCTAGAAGAGCACCCAGTAGTATTTGATCTTGACGATACCAGGCCTGATAGAGAGGATTAGGTTTGCTATCAATTGTTTTTGGTGGTGGTTCGACTGAATCTTTGACATGTTTTTCAAGACCGAGACCGATGAAGGTGGAGGGAACTTGTTTTCTCCATACAGGGAAGTTGGTTGATGTGAGTTTAATGGGAAAGTGAGTGTGTGTAGTGATTTCAACAATGGTGGCCATGTTGTAGGATGAAGAAATGATTGTTGAGTGTTGTAGGATCGTGAAGGCTCAGATGAGCAAGAAGTGCTCTGATACCATGTAATAATTGAGAGATTATTGTGTAACTTGAATGATATTACAAACTCTATGTATCCATTTATAGGCCTTTTACAACAGAGTAATAGAGTAATTACAGGAGCTATATTTGGTATACATATTGGGACCAATATATGATGATACACTTTGCGTCTATTGTGATTGTGTGGTCCTTATAATGGTGGAGTCTCTTATAGAAAGAACCTAAACAGGGGAAGGCGGAGGCAGAAAAAGGCATTACTCTTTTATCCATCCTATCTTGTAAAGGTCTTTGATATGTGTCTAAGATGATACTCTAGACCACCCCCATGGCTTGACCCATCATCAATGAAGGTTGACCCAATCAATTGTTGAACTAGTCTTCCACTCCAAGCATTAACTGCATTAGAATAGCTCACGTTTCCTTCATGCATGCATTATTTCCTGATTTGTAGAGTAGTGGTAATTCTCATCTTTATTCCAAGTTGATGTTCAATTAGAAGAATGAATGAAATCAGAAAAGTTGTTTTAGTATTGTGTCTTTTTGTATCTAACTACTATGGAGAATAGCCATCTCTAAGTGGTGTCTATCAGTCTTTAACCATGTGAACGAGAGGGGAGCTACAGTATACTGGGGAGTGGGAGGCAGTTCTTATCAAAAAATGATAGAGATAACAGAAACAGGAGGCGACAAGTTCAACCTACAAAACTAAGCAAAAGGTGGTTGTAAAAGGGAAGAAGAATTGTCACTCAGTAGGCAGTTAAATTAGGGATTTTTCATAAAAGAGGATGTCGGTTAATAAGCAATCACTCATCAGTCATATAAGCAGGAGGCGGAGAACTAGAGATATGGGCTCTTCAAACAAAGCAGGAGGTGGCGAGCTATATGATTGACGAAGCAAAGAAGAGAAATATGACAAACATGAGACGAAGGCTTGGAAAGAATAAACATGGGAAAGAGATTGGTTTCTGATTGGCTTAAAATAGTCGGTGACTTGTAGTTGGAGATGACACAGCTTAATCTAGGGATTCAATATACATGTAGATGGATAACTTTGATTTAACACTTCACAAATCGATCTAGGGATTCACAAATCGATGGTGAGATAAAACCCAGGGCTTCAAATTAATCAAATTATTGGTCGAAATTCAAATTTTATATTTGGTAAAACCAATAGAGGCATGTAAAGTCAGGTAGGAGGGAAGAAATTACGTGAAGAGATAAATGAATAGGAGATACAAACACGTTTCATCAAGGAAAGCTGGAGTGGCAGATGACGTCAATGAAGCATCTCGGTGGAGAGAAGCTTAAGTCCCTGGGGTTTGTAAGTCGGTGACCGACTTCCAATTAATAAGACTGGTTATGATAATAAGCGAGAAAGCATTTTGGTGAAACAGGCAAGAACCTTTGTGATGCAGGCAGTCCGTTAAAATAGACCGCCCAATATACTTCTTATTAGCGGAGGAAACAGGTGATCGACGTGGATATAGTTTGAACTCTTTAGCATATATATATATATATATATATATATATATATATATATATATATATATATATATATATATATATATATATATATATATATAACCAAATCCTTTAATTTAAACCGCATGGACACATATATACATATATATTTTTGATCATCTTTTGCATGAACTCAATTATATAAAATCATGTCATTTTGTCGGTTTTCTCATGTTAAGCAAAACGTTAATCACGTAAAAGTGAAGTGAATGAACCAGTTTACGTAAACAAAACATGGCTTCACATGTATTCACCCCCAAAATCATATAAACATGAAGGAGGGGCTGTAGAAACTCACACTCAAAGCGTGTGGTAAGTCCATTAAAAGATTGGGTTGTTTTTGCGATTTTAAGACTTTTCCGTGGGACACCTTTTGGATAACTCGAGCACACATGGTTATAGTTCAACAAAAAGGAAACTCATAAAATCACTTTTCAGAAAAATCAAAGCACCAAAGGGGGTCGATGGAAAATGTCGACTATGATGGTGTGTCGACTCATGGCGGCACGTATGGCTGATTTAGGCCTTGATGAGGGCTGATTTCGATGCCAAAAAGGAGCAACTCCAATAAGGGAAGGCTGGAGGTGACATAGGGCAGTGGAGGAGGTGGCATAGGGGTTGAAATAGTGGTGGACGACAGCCTTTTATTCGCCAGAAGTGAGGGGGGAGGTGGAGAAAGAGAGAGAGGGGATGAGAGATTGGGTGATCTTCTATTGTAAAAAAATCTTATTTTTACGAAGATATTGGAAGTATTTTGAAGATTTCGAAGATTCACAAGTGCATGTAAGATACTTTCATGATTAGTGATGATGTCATCACCTGTTTCCTCAATTCGCGTGCCAACAATCCCGACTTTATAAAAATATTTTGAAAAGGCATGTTGCTAGTCTTAGACGCGGTGATTTAAAAAATGAAAATGAAATTCGAAACCGATATACAAAACTATGTGAAACATCGATTCACGTTTAAAAGGTTCTGGTTTGATAGTTTTCGCGAAACTGATTTAACTTCGGGATAAAAATATCTTAAAATGGAGTCTAATATTAGACCTAAGCAGTGTAGTGTTCATTTCCGGGAAGAGTTGTTAAATATTGTTTTTACACCTCAAAAGGACATAACCCTTCGTATGATCTCCATTTTAAACGTTCTTTATATCCACGCAGTCATGAGAACATATTTTATCCAATTTTTAATTTATAGCTCCCAAGTATACTAAATGAAAAGGTTTTATTTTTAAGGCCTTAATAATACTTATTTTGTGAACTTTTTATGTCTGTTAACAATTGTTCACATTTCAAGCAATCTGAAGTAACTCTTGTGCATTTTGTTGGATAAGGTGTCTAAGTCCATAACTATTTCGGGCTTGTACTTGACCCGACCCGGCATGGTCCATTTGGGTTGCATGGCACCATGCAATTGGATAGACTAAATGAAAGAAATAACACTTGGAGATTATTAATATATTATAAGTTCTAATATATTAATAATATTATTTGATTAGTTGATCAAAGAATTAATTTGGAATTAATTAAGTGATCAAAGGATAACTAATTAAATATATGGGTTGATTATGTAAATCATCCATATCTTGTATAGTGGGCTAAGAGGCTCCATGGATTATCAAGTTGGGTTCTACCCATAGGATGCTCCATGGATGCTCCATGGGAGTTACAAACCCATAGGTCATGGAAATGAAGAGTCATGACACATTAGGGTTTACATGGTGTAACCCTAGATGTGTCAACACTATATAAGAGTCCCATTCTCCACAAAATTGGCAACACAAGTTGAACACTAAGAAACTAGAGGGCTTGGCCGATTTTGAGAAGTGTGTGTTATCTCAAGAGTCTTTCCAAGAGCATTTGGTGTTGTGTGAAGCATTTGAGGCATCACACTTGGGGTGCTAGGCTCACAAGGTTTCAAGGAACACAAGCAACAACAAGGTAAGTTATTCTATCTATGATTCAAGTTAAAATTGTTCCCCATGTATGCTAGATAGGACTATAACCTTGGAATTCAATTTGCATGATAATTAGACAAACATAGATCCAAGGTTATTAGGGTTGCATGTACACTTAGGAAGTGTTAGAATGCTCAAAACACATCAGTGGTATCAGAGCCTAGGCTTGTTTGTTTGTTATTTGTGCTTAAAAGTTGAAGAAAGTCGAAATTTCTGCTGTCTGACTGATGGACTCGGCGAGTCCATGGGGAGGACTCGTCGAGTTCATGTGTATCTTCAACCTACTCGGCGAGTAGGTTTATGCACTCGGCGAGTAGGGTCGACAGAGTGCAGAATTTCGACTTGAGTTGCTGGAAATGGATTAGAATCATTACCCTAAAATGTTTTGGTACTTGAAAACTTGTTTTAGAAGGTGTAATGTCTTTTCTAACTCATTTACAACAACTAGTTATCAAAATTACAAAGATTAAATGTGATTTTGATTCTTGAAAGTGTTCATATTCATATTCTTGTTCTTATGATGTTTAGATGATCATAGGAATTATTTGTAACCTTTGTGGTAGATTAATTCATGATCATAATGTGTTTTAATGGAGTCCATAACTTGTCCTCAAGTTATGGAAAACCAAAAGTCTCTTGGATTAAAAACCATTAAAAGAACACAAGAGTTAGGAAAAATGAAAAGTCCTCATTTTATTACTCTATTAAACTCATAAGTTACAAGAAATGAAAAGTTTTGAAAGTTTACAAAACTTGCCCTCAAGTTTTGGAACAAGTAAAGTTAAGTTAAAACTTTAGTTCCAACCCCTAGAATTTTAAAAGTTAAAATTCAACCCTTATACTTATATTATTATGATTTAATAATTATATATATATATATATATATATATATATATATATATATATATATATATATATGTATAAGAACAAAGTCGTCTTACCGCTAGTACGCCTCATTCACGAAACCGGTCTATAAGGTGGGTATAAGGTTGTTGCCTATAAAATGGTGACTTAATGGGTGTCCACTCTCACCCACCGCTTGCTTGATCGGTGGAGGGTCGTTAGCCGAACGAGTAAGACAAGGACTTATTAATTCTCATTCAAAGTATGATGAATATTATAAAGTAACTAAATGTTTTATTAAATTCCCAATCTTAGTTACTTTAGGAAAAATGTGAATAAGGTGCTATTCCATGAAATTACACTTTACACTTTGGTTAAGTCGTTGGTGGAGCGTGTGTGGTTAACCGGCACACTAACTTGGACTTAACAAGGTAGGTAAAGGGTGACTTAGGGTTTATTATAGTATCGATGGAGCGTGTGTGGTTAACCGGCACATCGATTGAGTGATAAACTTTAAGGGTACCAAGTGATTTGCATGGTTACTTCACACCTCGTTTTGTGATCCTCGGTATCCCAGTCACAAAACTTGGAGGGCACACTCGAGATTGAAACATGCCTTTGAAAAGTTCATTGAATCTCAAAGAATCTAGGAATTTCTAAGAACCATTCAAAAACCTTATACTAAAATATTGCGGTTTTCGTGGTGGAAATTGGTGAATCGTCATTCACCTACCTTTCAAATATGATATAGCTTAGATTACGGCATACCTCTTCTAAGTTATATTATATTGTGATTGGATCCTAGCCTTAATATTACATTTGGGTGTTTTATTAAGGACTCTCTTATCTAAACTAATCTTGTCCTCTTTCCTTCAGATGTCTTTCAACAATGCTTCTGGCTCTAATCCTAATGGCTCCTTTACCCTTATGAACTTGTGTGGGAAAGTCACCTTTGATGGATCCAACTTCAATGAGTGGATCAGAAACATCAGGATGATTACCCGCTACGAGGACAAAGAATATGTCCTTGACAAGGAGCTTAAGGAGATTGATGAGTCCACTGCAACTCCTCAGGAGATCGCTGAATTTCGGGCACATGAAAGCGATGCTACGAAAGTAGCTTGCATCATGATGGCCACGATGACAGCGGAACTCCAAAAGTCTTATGAGGATTTCTACCCTTATGACATGCACCAAGATTTGATGGAAAGATACCATCAAAGTGCAAGACAAGAGAGGTATGAAATCATCTGCTCTATGATAACAACCATGATAAAGGACGGGGAATCCGTCACGAGCCACATGCAGAAAATGCAAAGGTATGTGGATCGTTTGCTGAAGCTTAATGTGAACTTCCCGGAGGATCTTGCAATAGATATTATTTTGCATTCCTTACCATCGTGCTATGATCAATTCCGCATGACATATCACATGAACAAGGAAGAAGTCACCCTCAGCAAACTTCAGGGACTTCTCAAGACCGCAGAATCAGGTCTTAAGGGGAAGTCGGTTGTTATCACTCCTACTCAAAACTCTACTCCGGTTTTGGCAATCGGGAAAAGTCGAGGGAGGAAGAGAAAGAGCTCTTCTAAGGGTACCAAGGCTCAGACCCTTGATGGCTCTTCTTCAAGTGGAACCAAGAAAGGTTTCATTACTCCTTCTTCTGACCCAAAAGAGGCTGAATGCTTCTATTTCCATGAAAAAGCTCATTGGAAGCGGAATTGCCCAAAATACCAGCAAGATGTGAAGGATGGGAAAGTTAAACCCAACCATGCAGGTATTTACACTATCATTTCTAATAACTCACCCCATTCTAATTCTTGGGTCCTTGATACCGGTTGTGGTATTCATATTTGTTGTGACTTGCAGGGACTAAGAAGAAGTGAGGATGTGGAGCAAGGAAGGATAAACTTGATCATGGGGAATAGGAAAGCTATACCTGTTACCAAGATTGGAGTTTATACTTTATCGCTAAGTAGTGGGTTTAGTTTAGATTTGAATAAGTGTTGTTATTCGCCAGGAATGGCAAGAAATATTATTTCCTTTCATGCTTTGTACAAACAAGGGTTTACCTTTTCATTTAATAATGAAGTTGGTTCTATTGATGCTTTCTTTAATAATGTTCTTTATTTTAAAGCATTACCTTGTGATGGTGTGTATGAAGCTGTATCTGTTGTAGATAACTTAGGAAATAATGTTTTGTGTATTGATTCTACTAATAATAAACTTGGATAAAGCATCTTTATGGCATTGTCGTCTTGGACATATAAGCAAGAGACGCATAGGCCAACTCCAAAAGGATGGAGTCTTGGAGTCGTTTGACCTAAAGTCAGATGATAGTTGCGAATCATGCTTACTTGGAAAAATGACAAAGTCACCCTTCACAGGTTCGTGTGAGAGGGGTGAAGGTTTGTTGGACCTTATACACACGGATGTGTGTGGACCATTCAAACATGCCACAAGGGATGCTAATCGTTATTATTTGACTTTTACTTATGATTATAGTAGATATGGATATGTCTACTTGATCAAGCATAAGTCAGAGACTTTCGAGAGGTTTAAGGAATTTAAACAGGAAGTCGAGAATCAATTGGGCAGGAACATTAAGATGCTTCAATCCGATCGTGGTGGTGAGTATCTTAGTTCAGATTTCCTCGACTATCTAAGGGAATATGGGATAGTCTCACAATTGACACCTCCCAGGACACCACAGTTGAATGGTGTGGCTGAGAGGCGTAATCGAACCTTGTTAGATATGGTTCGTTCCATGATGAGTCGAGCTACGTTACCAATCTCATTCTAGGGGTATGCCTTGGAGACTGCCGCCCATATTCTTAATCTAGTCCCTACAAAGAAAGTTGCCAAAACTCCTCACGAGATGTGGACTGGTAAAGTACCTAAACTAGACCACATCAAGATTTGGGGTTGCGAGGCTTTCGTGAGACGCGAGACTCATGATAAGCTCGAACCTCGAAGCGAGAGGTGTATTTTCATCAGTTACCCACAGCGATCCTTTGGTTACCTCTTCTACAGACCTAGTGACAATGTGGTCTTTGTAGCAAGAAGAGGAGTCTTTCGAGAAAGAGAGTTTATAAGCCAAGGAGACAGTGGGAGGCAAATTGATCTTGAAGAAATTCAAGAATCAAGCGGTGAAGGAACTTCAAACTCTAGCCCTCAACCTGAGGAGGAAACTCCTGTTGAGCCAATTGACAAATCTGTACCTCTGAGACGTTCCACGAGAGTTAGGAGTGCACCTGAGCATTACTATGGATTCCATATTACTGCAGAAGGTGAGACACTTATTAGTGATGAGACACTAGTAAGTCAAGATGACCCTAACAGCTACGAGGAAGCCGTGGCAGGCCCCGAGTCTGCTAAATGGAAAGAGGCTATGGATAGCGAGATACAATCCATGTATGACAATCAAGTTTGGAACTTGGTTGAAAATGTACCAGGTCGTAAGACAGTAGGGTGCAAATGGGTCTTCAAGAAGAAGACCGACATGGATGGTAAAGTACACACTTATAAGGCTAGACTGGTTGCAAAGGGCTTCTCTCAAATTCCTGGAGTGGATTATGATGACACCTTTTCTCCGGTAGCCAAGATTAAGTCTATTCGGGTTCTGTTAGCCATAGCTTCATTTCATGACTATGAAATATGGCAAATGGATGTCAAAACCGCTTTCCTTAATGGAAAGTTGGCTGAAGATGTTTACATGAGTCAGCCAGAGGGTTTTGTCAGCAACGAGTACCCTAATAGAGTGTGTAAGCTTGAGAAATCCATTTATGGATTGAAGCAAGCACCTCGCAGATGGAATCTTTGCTTTGATGAAAAGGTCAAGGAATTTGGCTTTTCTAGGAGTGAAGATGAATCTTGTGTGTATGTCAAGGCTAGTGGGAGTATAGTTAGCTTTTTGGTATTGTATGTGGATGACATACTACTCATAGGAAACGACATTCCAACCCTGCAGGAAGTAAAGTCCTGGCTTGGGAAGTGTTTCGCTATGAAGGACCTTAGTGAAGCTGCCTATATTCTAGGGATAAGAATCTTGAGAGATCGGAGTAAAAGACTAATTGGACTTAGTCAGAGTACCTACTTGGATAAGGTGCTGAAGAGATTCAGCATGCAGGACTCCAAGAAAGGAGAGTTACCCATCCAGAGTAACACTAGATTGAGTAAGACACAAAGCCCTAGCACTGAGGCTGAGATAGCAGAAATGAGTCGAACACCTTACGCTTCGGCTGTAGGATCGATCATGTATGCTATGACGTGTACTCGACCCGATGTAGCTTTTGCCTTGAGCATGGTTAGCAGATATCAGGCGAACCCTGGCAAGGCACACTGGACTGTGGTAAAGAATATCCTCAAGTACCTATGGAGGACTAAGGACTGGGTTCTTACCCTTGGTGGGAGTGATGACTTGAGAGTTGTAGGGTATAGTGATGCTAGTTTCCAGACTGATAGGGATAATTTCCGCTCTCAGTCGGGCTGGGTCTTTACCCTAAACGGAGGAGCAATTTCTTGGAAGAGTTCCAAGCAAGAGACAGTGGCAGATTCTACTTGTGAATCAGAGTATATTGCAGCTAGTGAAGCAGCAAAGGAGGCGATATGGCTGAAGAACTTCATTGGAGACCTTGGAGTTGTACCAGCTATTAAAGAGCCAATGGAGATTTTCTGTGATAGTGAAAGTGCTGTTGCCTTAGCCAAGGAACCAAGGGATCATGGGAGATCCAGACACATCGACAGAAAATACCATTTCATTAGACATCGGATCGAAGAACGACACCTCGTGGCAAAGAGGGTATCATCAGATGAGAATCCGGCAGATCCCCTCACAAAGGGATTGACTCGGGTTAAGCATCTCCAGCATGCTCGGAGCATAGGGCTGAAGGATGATATTAGATTTAGTAGTTAGATAATCTCGAAATTTGTAAAGTGTAATTGACATTAGATGATGAATAAAAAATGTTTTATTTATGAGTAAAGTGTTGCTATCTCTTGTCAATCGTTTACTATATTTCTTTTTGCATGTTTTGACTTCCAGAATAATTTTGTTTGGTATAACATATTATTCAAACCTCCACAGTCGGTCATATGTTGGAAGTAGATATGAATCAAGACTGTCATGTTTGGTTGTAGAGGTCTTGGACAAGGCTACAACAATCATGAGTGCTCATAAGTTCTGAGCATTGGACTCAACCCACGCTCACTGGAATCACTTCATGGAATTTTATCTTGAGTGATCGTGAGACGGTAATATCATATAAGTCTTCAAACCTAGAGATATGATTTGTTACTTACAAGTTGGTTATGCATTGACTGTACGAAACCGCATTGGTAACTCGATGTTATAAAACGTACTTTTGTGTGTAATTCAATGAGTGGTAGAACAAACATATGAGTCGAAGTTTATCTGTTCCTTCTTGGATTAGAAGCTGATATCTGGGCCCCTCGATGATTTTGTTTTGACCCATGTACCGAGCCCGGTCAGAACTAAGTTGATGTGTTCAATTAAGTTCTATGTCAAACAAATCGGAAATCGGGAAACAAATGCTGGACAATAAGCAAGACATGTTCCATGTATTTGTCCGGCTGATATCTAGAACAGAGGATTATATGATCACTTATCTTAAATGGTGTATCATCATCTTCTCAGTTCCGAGAGACCTTGAAAGAGCTACGATTGCCGGTCGGTTCCTGAAGTACTAGAGATATAGTTATTAGACTTATCCAAGTGGGAGACTGTTGGATAAGGTGTCTAAGTCCATAACTATTTCGGGCTTGTACTTGACCCGACCCGGCATGGTCCATTTGGGTTGCATGGCACCATGCAATTGGATAGACTAAATGAGAGAAATAACACTTGGAGATTATTAATATATTATAAGTTCTAATATATTAATAATATTATTTGATTAGTTGATCAAAGAATTAATTTGGAATTAATTAAGTGATCAAAGGATAACTAATTAAATATATGGGTTGATTATGTAAATCATCCATATCTTGTATAGTGGGCTAAGAGGCTCCATGGATTATCAAGTTGGGTTCTACCCATAGGATGCTCCATGGATGCTCCATGGGAGTTACAAACCCATGGGTCATGGAAATGAAGAGTCATGACACATTAGGGTTTACATGGTGTAACCCTAGATGTGTCAACACTATATAAGAGTCCCATTCTCCACAAAATTGGCAACACAAGTTGAACACTAAGAAACTAGAGGGCTTGGCCGATTTTGAGAAGTGTGTGTTATCTCAAGAGTCTTTCTAAGAGCATTTGGTGTTGTGTGAAGCATTTGAGGCATCACACTTGGGGTGCTAGGCTCACAAGGTTTCAAGGAACACAAGCAACAACAAGGTAAGTTATTCTATCTATGATTCAAGTTAAAATTGTTCCCCATGTATGCTAGATAGGAATATAACCTTGGAATTCAACTTTGCATGATAATTAGACAAACATAGATCCAAGGTTATTAGGGTTGCATGTACACTTAGGAAGTGTTAGAATGCTCAAAACCCATCACATTTATGAGTAACATAACTTCCATTAAATTCCAAAAAATAGAGGAACATACAAAAGGTCCTATTATAGTGTGGTTCGTGGTGGTTTGACCGACGAACTTTGACCTATTTTTACCAATTATTACATTATCCCTCCGCTAAAAGGATTTTCCTTCCGAAATCCAACTTTTAGATGGAACATCATTAAACAACTGGAGTTACTTGTGTTTCATTTGATCTTCCCATACCGAGGTTATTTTTGGTCCCCGCTAAGTGTTCTACTGCAACTTTACGATAGGGATACGACTTTGCTTTAAGCGCTTAACTTCATGATCCGTAATCTCCACCAGTTCTGTGACAAAGTGTAGTTTTGTTTTCAGTTGAGTCACATAGATAAGGATCACATGAATGTCATCAGGTAGACACTTTTTGAGGTTTGAGACATGAAGAACATCCTGCACCTTGTTTAGTTCTTGACGCAGCTTCAACCGATACATAGAAAGACTGATTTTTTCAAGAATCTCAAAAGGTCCTATGAATTGAGGATTAAACTTTCCTCGCTTACCAATCTGAATCATTCCCTTCCAGGGTGAGACTTTCAACATAACTATGTCTCTAACCTAGAACTCCAAAGGCTTACATCTCACATCATCATAACTTTTCTAACGATCATGCACAACCTTTATTCGATCTTTGATTTTCATGATCATTTTAGTGTTTTCATGAATTATCTTTCACGTAGTGCATAATGTATTATTTGTGTGCTTCTTCGCCAATTGGGTATCTCTGATCTCTGCCCATCATATCGATGAGCAACACTTTCCTCCGTATAGAGTCTCAAATGATGCGACTTTATTGATGGTGTGGTAATTATTATTATAGGAAACCTTAATCAATGACAAATAAGTATCCAAAGTGTTTCAAAAATATATCACATAGGCTCGGACCATATCCTGCAGATTTTGGATGGTTCGTTCACTCTAACCATCAGTTTGTGGATGGTAAGATGTGCTCATGTCTAAGCACATACCCAAAGATTTCAGCAATGATTGCCCAAATCGTGAAGTGAATCTACTATCTCTGTCTGAGATGAAAGAAATTGGCACACCATGCAATTTGATGACCTCATTGAGGTGTTTTATTGTCTGCTTCTCCATCTTATCCATTTCTTTGATCGGCAAGAAGTGGGCAGACTTTGTTAGTCTGTCGACTACTACCTAGATTGTATCATAACCACCAAGCGTCTTGGGCGGTTTAGTGATAAAGTTTATCATGATTTTTCCCCACTTCCACTCAAGTATCTCTATTTATTGGAGTAGACTTGAGGGCTTCTGGTGTTTAACCTTGACCTTGGAGCTACCCTTCTCGTATCAATGCATTAATATTGGATTGGATTGTTAGGGTTTCACATGCTCTTTATGACTCAAGGCGTCTGCAATAATGTTTGCTTTGCTATGGTGATAAGGAATTTTTATATTCGTAATCATTCAGTAGCTCAACCCACCCTCGTTGTCTCATGTTCAATTCATTCTAGTGGAAGATATGATGGAGACTCCTATGATCCGTTAAGATAGTATATTTTGTACCATACAAGTAGTGCCTCCATATTTCCATAGCAAACATTACTACTCCTAACTCAAGATCATGAACCGTGTAATTGATTTTGTGCACTTTAATTTGTCGAGAAGCATAAGCAATCACCTTATCTCTTGAATTAACACACAACATAATCCTTGATGAGACACGTCGCAATATACGACAAAGTATTTAGTTCCATCCAGAAGAGATAGGCTCGTTGCGTTGCACAATATTTGTTTTGACTTTTGGAATGTAGCTTCTTGATTGTCCTCCCATTTCTACTTTATTTCCTTGTATGTCAATTCAATTAGCATTTTGGATATCTTGGATAAGTTCTCAATGAATCTAGGGTAATAACCAACAAGGTCTAGAAATTGACGAACTTTTGTTGGTGTATTTGGTGTTTCCCAATTCTTGATTGCTTCAATTTTCGTGGGATCCACATGCATTTATTCATCACTCACCATATGCCCTAAGAAATGTACTTCCCTGATCAAAGATTCACATTTGGAAAATTTTGCATACAATTTCTCTTTTCTCAATAGTTCCATTATTAGCTGCAAAAGTTGGCCATGTTCTTCCTTAATTCGCGAGTATATCAAGATGTCATCGATGAATACAATCACAAGTTTGTCTAAGTATGGCTTGTAAAAACAGTTCATGAGATCCATGAATACCACTAGGGCATTTGTTAATCCAAATGTAATACCCAAGAACTCGTAATCATCATACTAAGTCGTGAATGTTGTATTGTGAACATCCTCTTCCAGTAATCTGAATCTTTGATACCCAGATCCTATATCTATCTTTGAGTAGTAGTTGTACACTTGTAGTTGATCAAAAAGGTCATCGATTCTTGGAAGTGGGTAATGCTTCTTGATTGATAGTTTATTCAACTCCCGGTAACTGATAAGCATCCTGGAAGATCCATCCTTCTTTTTAGCAAACAAATTTGGTGCTCCCCAAGGTGAGAAAATTGGTCTAATGAAGCCTTTGTCAAGAAGTTCCTACAGTTAGCTTGAAATTTCTTGCATATCGGATGGTGCCAACCTTTAGGGAGATTTATCCACTAATGCTGTAACTGGGATTAAGTCAATTTGAAACTCGACCTATCGGCTCGGTGGTAGCCTACGAAGATCTTCCGAGGAAACATCGGAGTAGTCACATACCTACGGTATGTCCTTGATTTCTTTTGATTTTCTCTCCTTATATACAATATGAGCCAAGAAATTGTAGCATTTATTGTGTAGCTATTTCTGGGCATTTATGGAAGATATATGTTTTAGGTTTTTCCCTAACTTTTCACTGTAAATAATCAATGTTTCTTTGTTTGGTAGTTTTAGTCATATAACTTTCTTGTAGCACATGATCTCAACATGGTGAGGAGACAACCAATCTATACCTATTATAATGTCAAATCTTTTGATGGGCATTGGAATGAGATTTATGTGGAAATTCTGGTCGTTTAGGGTTAGCAGACAATTCCTTAAAATTTTGGCAGTGCTTTTTGTCTAGCCGCTGTGTACTTCTATTTCATATCGTACATCTAACTTACTAGACTCGTGATTCAAAAGTTTTTTTTTAAATATTGGAGTTACAAAACTTTTGTCAGCACCCGAGTCAAAAAGTATTATACCATATATGTAATTGAGAAGGAACGTAACAGTAACCACCAAAGGATCCTAAATAGCATCCCTATTCCGAATCACAAATGCATGCCTATGAGCATTTCCTTCCCTATTATTCAGTTTTAGACAATCACGTCAGAAATACCCTATCTCCCCACACTCATAAGACACTCTTCCTCCTCCATTACCTGATCCCGTACCACCCCTTTGGTTTCCTCCATCAAGTGTTCAACTTTTACAAAAATTAACAATATGTTCCTTTTTGTTTCACTTAGTGAAATGTAAGCATTCACCAGTGTGATGTGGTTTGCAAGTATTACACAAAGGATACTTACCTACATAATTCCTCTGCTGTGTTGGTGTTGGAGTCACTTTTGATGTTGTCGCTGCACAAACATTCTTGGCATGTTGTTTCTTTTATTGGCGTAGGTTCCCTTCATTTGACTAACGCTTATGGTGGCTAGTCTTAGGGTTTGTAACTTTGGATTTTATCATGCGTTGATCGACTTCAGTGTTATTTAGTCGAAGTGATGGGCATTTAACACTACTGTAGGTGGTAGGTCTTGATGCAATGACCATCACTTTTATTTATGGCGCCAAACCCTAAAGGTAGCTCTCCACCTTTTTGTGCTCCAGACTCACCATTCCCAGACATAGAAGAGCAAGGTCGTTGAACCTGGCTATGTAAGCTTTAATGTTTGACCCCTTCATTTTTAATTTCCACAAGTTATGTTCTAAGTTTTTCCCCTCGTTGCCAGGACAATATTCTTCCACCAGTAGTGCCTTTATATCATCCCATGACATGGGGTTGGCAGCAACCACACCCATTGTTTTCACATGGTCGTTCCACCATGTCAAAGTGACGTCCATTAAGGTGCAAGTGGCAAGTCAATCTTTACTACTGCCTTCCGAACAGTAGCTTATATCAAACACAACTTTCGTTTTTTCTAACCACTAGGTCAGAGTCGACACCTATTCCTTTCCATAAACGTTTTTGGGTTTACAGTTCATGAAGTCTTTGTATGAACAAGTTCTTCGGGGCTCTTCAGGATATAGGTTAGGAGTGATACCACTTCTATTTCCATTTCCTTCATTTATTTCAATACGCCTTCACCATGAATAGTTCTTATGTTTGCCAATGTAATTGTGTGACGTTTAGAGATTATTTGTTCTAGTTATCTTGTGCTCTTTGGTAGACCAGCTTCAGGTGGCGCATTGGGAATTGGTGTTTCAACTTCTGGAGTTACTATCAGTCTTGGGCATCCTCTCTTAGGGCGTCCACCTGTTGGTCCTAAAGTGGACATTCCATTAAGATGTAACCTGGTGATTCTCTTTCATGGAAGCATGTTAGACATCTTATTATAGTAAGCAAAGAATATTAAGTTCATATTTCTTTGTTAGTCATTAAAGTATAATGCTATATGAATTTTCCAGTTCATAAAAGTTTCTCAATTTTTATGATGAATTTTGTTAAGCACTTACTTCACACAATTGTTCAACAAGTTCAAAAAGCAATATAATATATTCTTTTATATATTCCACAACATTCTGTTACAATAATTATTATAAAAGATGCTCAAGATTTTGGGCATAAAAGTCCTACATGAATTTTACATCAGCCCGAAGGGGCCAAAAATTAGCAAGAAATACTATACTCTTGCTACCTGAATTTCTCCTAATTTCAGCAACCCAGGTCACTACTTGCCTGCGACTCCATCATCGTCTACTGCAATTAGTCCTACTTGAACCTCAACACCAAAACTTGGTGAGTTATGTTATACTCTCGCCTATATATCTAACAATCCATACATGTAAATACATCTTCCCATGTCTTGTTTCTCTCCGTTCACCAAGATCCCAAATACTACCCTAAAGTGTTTGTGATCTCTATCACCTAGTTTTCTAGTGCTCTAACCCTCTAATCTACGTTCATAAACAGCTCCTCAATATTCCTGGATTGAAGAATAGTTGTATATACTTGGAGTTCCACTCCTGCTATCCCAATTTCATGTGTGATGCTATTAGAGAATGCAAAATCAAGCATGTAGTTCACATCCATCATGGTTTCCTGATTCTATGTATGTTTTCCTTCAATCTTGTTCATTCGTCCTAACAAGAGTGATATGTCTCCTTCCATAATTACATCTCACCTCTTACAGTCTGTAGTTGCTTCTCTAACCCGAGATTTCTCTCAAATAGCTGTGCCAAAGTCTCCATGTTAGTAGGGGTGGAGGATGTGCTCCTGATGGTTGGCCGATCTCTTACCTATTAGTGAACTTCCTATCTGACACCCTATCCCCCACAAATGTAGGAAGACAGAGTTGGATCTTCCAGAAATCGATTCGTATCTATAGGAAGTCCATGGTGATGTTTATGGATGCTTCCTGTAATAGGAATGGACTTGCGAGCGGTCAGTCTATATTTCCTCACTCTCGAGATGTGTCAGTAGGGACTGGGCGGTGAGGTCGAGGTGGGCTGATTACTTCCTCCCCCTCTATTGACTAATTATCCTTAGCAGGCTCAGCCACTTCTCGTAGCCCATACTCCTCCTTGGGCTTCTCCTCATTAGAGGGTTCCTCTTCCTGTTGCTTTTCCTCAATAGGAAAGGGAGCTCCCCTATCTGATGACACATGATGGTGCCTTGTCAAGTACTCAGGGTAGTAGGGGTCACTGGGTAGAAATGGAAGAGTGACCATGTTTCCCTTGAGGTTCATCCACTAAAACATTTATAAAAATATTTTAAAATTTTGTTAGTATCATGTGTTGTCATTTGATTAAATCACTCGAGATGAGGGCAGAGTTTCGTTTTTATATGCTCTAGTAGTTAAAGAGTTTTCGTATGTTTTCCCAGAGGATTTACCCGGTGTGCCTCCTATGAGGTAGGTGGAGTTTTGGATCGATCTAATCCTTGGTACGGCCTTGATTGCTAGTGTGTCGTATCACCTCATACCACCATAGAGGTAGGTGTTGTCCTCCCAGCTTCAGGAGCGGCTGGGCAAGCAGTTCATCTGACCAAACAGTTCACCCTGGGGAGCATCGATTCTATTTGTGAAGAAGAAGGATGGGTCTCACCATATGTGAATAGATTATCAGGAGTTGAACAAGTTGACAATGATGAATCGTTACCCATTTCCTACGATAGATGAACTCTTAGATCAGTTGGAGGGTGTATCTTGGTTCTCCAAGATTCATCTGAGGTCGGGATACCATCAGATGAGGGTCAAGGTGTAGGATATGGAGAAGATAAGGTTTTGAACTCTTTATGGTCATTATGAGTTCGTGGTGATGCCGTTTGGTCTCACCAACACACTGACATAGTTTATGGATTCGATGAACTGGGTATGCAATCTAATGCTCGAACAGTCGATTATTGTTTTCATTGATGATATTCTGGTCTACTCCAAGACCAGGGAGCAACATGACGATCATCTTCGAGAGTTACTTGTGGTACTGAGGCAGGAGAGGTCTATGCCAAGTTCTTCAAGTGTTAGTTCTGGTTACAGGAGGTCTAGTGCTTAGGACGCTTCAACAATGAAAACGCGATTCTAGTCGATCCAGCCAAGACGAAAGCAGTTATGCGGTGGGAGTCCGAAAGTCCCCATCTGAGATCACGAGTTTTCTCGGGTTAGCAAGTTATTATTGAAGGTTTATTAAGGATTTTTCCAAGATTTACATTCCCTGACTCGCTTGACGAAGAAGAGTGTGGATTTTTGGTGGGGGCCTGAGCAGCAAGCCGTATTTAAGACTCTAAGATAGAATTTATGTGAGGCCTTGATATTGACCCTTCCAGAGGGTGTTAAGAATTTGTGGTATATTATAATACATCGATCATGGGTATGGGGGCGGTACTCATGTTGCAATGAATGTTCATTGCATATGCATCCATGCAGCTGAAACCTCATGAGGTTAGGTATTCGACACCTGACATAGATTTCGGGCTGTTGTATTTGCCTTCAAGGTTTCGCAACACTATCTCTATAGGGTCTATTGTACCATCTTCACGGATCAAAAGAGTTTGAGATATCTTATGGATCAATTCAATCCGAACATGCGGAAGGGTAGGTAGCTTTGCATGGTCAATGATTTTTATTACGAGATTCTTTATCATCCATGGAAGGCCAATGTGGTTGCCGACACCTTGAGCTGCAAGGCGACTAGTGCTCTTTGTTCGAGGACTCTGTTTGATGATGACCATCGACTCACCACTTATGTATTTGATCAGGAAGGCTCTGGATGAGGGAATCAGGAGGGAGAATTAGCAGAAGGAAAATATCAGGGATCAGACTGGTAGATTTTCCACTAATAATCATGGGCTTATTACCCAGTGTGGTTGGGTTTCGCTCCCAGTTTCTGGTGGGGTCCGACAGAGATTGATGGAGGAGGTGTATAAATCCAGGTTGTCGATTCACCCTGGAGCCATGAAGATGCATCAAGACTTGAGACTTAGCTATTGGATGCAATGCATGAAGTGAGAGGTATCATGGTATGTGGAGTGATGCTTGTCCTGTTGATTGGTCAAGGTAGGGCACCAAAGGCCGCATGGAAAACTACATCCTTTAAAGGAAACCAAGTTAAAGTGGGAGCATATCACCATGAATTTCATCACCAAGTTCCGACGTACATCCAAGGGATTTGATTCCAGTTGGCTAATTTTTGATCGCTTGACCAAGAGTGCTCATTTTCATGCCATGCGAGTGACTTCATCGGCCAAGAAATTCTCTAAAGTGTATATGCACGAGATTGTTTCATGACATTGTGTACCGGTTTCTATGGTATTTGATCGTGATGTACAATTTACTTCTCTATTTTGGCAGAGTTTTCATGAGGAGTTGGGTACGTGACTGCATTTCAACACTCTTATCACCCTTAGACTGATGGTTAAAGTGAGCGGACCATTCACATGCTTGAGGATATGCTAAGGACTTGTGTTGTAACATCCCAACTTCAGGAGTGCAAATTCAGGGTTCAAAGTGTAAGTATGAAAGGGGAACTCGGTGAGTCCATGGGTGGACTCGGTGAGTAGGGTTGCGACTCTGGTCGCGTGTTAAGTGGCCAACTCGGCGAGTCGGAGGCTGGACTCGGCGAGTAGGCGCTGAGTGGAGAAAACCCTAATTTCGGAGGATGAGCCCTATATCAAGTACATTATACCCTCTCCCCAGCCTCTTTACCCTCTCTTGAAGTCCAGAAAACCCTAAGACGCAATTGTGACGGATTTGAGTGCATTTGAACCTTGGAGAAGAGATTTTGGAGGAGATCTTGGAGAGTTAGGAGGCTTGGAGCAAGGGGATTTGCTAAGATTCAGATTTCTCTTCTGTTGGGGCTTCCTTTTGAGGTATTACTTTGTTTCTTGGGCTGTAATCCATCTAGATTCATCATTTTGGAATGTGTGGAAAGTTTAGCTTGTGGTATTTCGAGTTTGAAGGTTAGATCTGAGGTTGCTACCTCATATCTGGAATGGAGAAGGTCTTGAGTGCATTAAAGTCCTTGTTCTTGAGTGTTTGGTGAAGTCATCTTGTCCCAAACCCTAGCCCTAGAGTGTAAATGCCTAGATCTCTTTGGATTCACGTAAAGTTTGCCACTTTACGTGATGGATGGGTGGTAGAAGGGTAGATCTACGTTTTGGATCAACTGCATGGCCTGGAAGGCTTCTGTATGGGTTAAGATCTAGAGGCACTCGGCGAGTCACAAAGGTGTACTCGGCGAGTTGCTTGAAGATGGACTGGAACTTGGCGATTTGGAAGAACAACTTGGCGAGTAGGTTGAAGATAGCCTTGGACTCGGTGAGTCTGGTCGTGAGGTCCAAACTTCTTCTGGTTGAGCCATGAATCAGTGAGTCAAGGGAGGACTCGATGAGTTGAATGCGAGGGGACTCAGAGTCATGGGACTTGGCGAGTCTCGGGGTGACTCGGCGAGTCGAGTCGTGGATTGGGGAAGTTCTGAGCATGAGGACTCGACGAGTGATCGGGTTGACTCGGCAAGTAGTGTTAGTCAGGAGGTTGACTTTGACAAAGGGTTGACCAGTTGACTTCCAGGGGAATTTTGGTAATTGTTGGCTTTTGTTTGAGTTCAGTGTTGGTATTGGCTGGTGGTGGAGATCGTATCAGTGGTCGGAGCATCTTGGTCTTATCTTTCAGTCAGCAATTGCGAGGTGAGTTATCGTCACTATATCAACAGGGTCTAAGGCACCAAGGCCGACCCTTTATCGGATTGTAATCTGGGTATTGTTGTTATGTTATTGTTCTGCTATGTTTGCATCCTGGTAGTTAGGATGGTATATTGTTAGAGACCTGGGTAAGGTCGGTATCCTGGTATATGAGATGATGTTATGCTAGTGACCCGTTAGGTCGGTATCCTAGTTAGGATGATGATATGTTATGTGATCTGCTAGATCGGCTTGTTGACTGTGAATTGTTATATGATTATATGTTTATGTGCACATGGTTGTTGGACTGGGGTTGGGTTGAGGCGGGTCATGCTTTGTGCTGTAGGCCAACATACCCAGGGCAGACCGGTTGTCCCAAAGGCCCAACGAGCGGTCCGGATAGGCTGTAGGCCCCAAGAGGGCGGACCAGACGTGCCGAGGCTCGGAGAGTGGACCAGGCCGACTGAAGGCCCAGTGCAGGCAGACCAGTCATACTGTAGACTCAGAGAGTGGACCAGGTGGATTGAAGGCCCTGTGCGGGCGGACCAATCACACTGCAGACTCGATGTATATGGCTTGACTCGGAGGGTGGACCAGGTGGACTGTTGGCCGGTGCGGCGGACCAGTCACACAGTAGACCCGAAGTGCATGGTTGTTCTGTGTTCTGATATGATATGGCATGTTGTACGTGTATGGTATATGTGGTTGGTATTTTGGGGATATCTCACTAAGCTTCCAGGCTTACAGTTGTGGTTTAATGTTTTTCAGGTTCTTCTAGAGACCGTGGCAAGGCAAAGGCGTGATCGTACCGCTCCACATGATTATGTTTTGTGATGTGATTCTGGGAATACTCTGAAATAATTGTATTGATAACCTTTTTGTAATAATTTTATGTAATCGGGTTGTTTTTGAAAAAGTTTAAATTGGTTGGAATTGTATGGTCGTTACAAGTTGGTATCAGAGCTTTGGTTTGAGTGAATTGGAGGAACATTCGTGTGAATCCAGTCTCAAATCAAGGAGAGTTTTTTTTTAAAAAAAGAGAATTTAAAATGGTTTTCAAAATGAGTGAAGGAGGACGCGGAGGTACGATCAGTTGGAGCCAGTAAGTAACCCCAAAATACCATACATGATATTTGTTTTGAGCTTTGATAGAACAGCATGCTAGTACTAGGCTAGGGATCTTCAGGATTTCATGATAATGTTGCCTGATTTATGATGCCTGTTAGCCTAGGGTTTCCTTTGTGGGAGATTTCCAGTGTTCCTCTAGGAGTGAGGGTTGAGTGCTTGTTATGTATGTTCTTCACTAAGGTGTTGTGGTATAATTGATACAAATATGGGTAGGTGTGGAAGGTAGTATGGGCCTGTACTACTGAAAGCACATGACTCATACACGTATCAAAGAAACCATGACCTCTAGGGTTGGGTTAGGAGTTGGTTCCCGGGTTTGCGGTAAGTATCTGAGATCTTGTGGTGTTTTTCAGTATGGAGGTTTCGAGGCATGCTGGGAGTGGATCCGGGTCAGGAACGAGAGCAAGAGAGAGAGTTCAGGGCGGGTCAGTACCGCCCGAGGTTATTGGTCAGATGAGCACGTACGAGTTGGATGCGAGGATTCGTGAGATCCTGCATGACGAGATTGCTGCGTTGTTCCGGGCCGAGTTGACGGAACTGTTCGGGTCGATTAAGACCGCTATGATTGAGTATTTTGATGAACGCTATGCAGCTCTCACAGAGACGGCTGCCGCAGCGGTTACAGTAGCTGTAGCAGCGGCAGGAGGAGGAGCTGGTAGAGGTTTCCAGTATCGGGACTTCGATAATACGAAGCCTCCTACCTTTGATGGAGTTCAGGACCCGATTGTTGCTATGAGGTTTCCGGACGTGGAGGGGTGTTTCTTCACGTGTTCATGCCCTGCTGATCAGAGGGTGAGGTGTGCACTGAACCTGTTAAGGCTCGGGGCGAAGGATTGGTGGGGATTGACCACGAGGTCATATTCGGATGCGCAGAGGTTCGAGACCTTATTAGAGTTGCAGGAGGCCGCCAGGAAGCGTGAGTTGGAAATTGACTTGCAGTTGCGAGGACAGAGGCAGGCTCCGGTGCAGTCGCA
This sequence comes from Lactuca serriola, assembly GCF_051521515.1. NCBI lineage: Eukaryota > Viridiplantae > Streptophyta > Magnoliopsida > Asterales > Asteraceae > Lactuca > Lactuca serriola. Next base: position 170,025,469 of record NC_136413.1, read on the forward strand.
GCCGGCGCCGAAACGGTCTAAGACCATTGATTCTAGATTAGGAGATCAGAGCAGCCACACTTGTGGGAAGTGTGGGAAGGGTCACACCGGAGTTTTTAGGTCTGGTGGTGCATGCCGCAAGTGCGGAAAGGAGGGGCACTATGCTAGGGATTTTCGGCAGGCAGCCCCGGGTCGGGATTTGAGGATTTGTTATCATTGTCATCAAGTTGGGCACTTGAGGGTCAACTGTCGATAGCTTGCTGCAGGACCGGTGCAGGCTCCAGCACCGGCCACATTGAGGATCACGGGCGGAGGTCAGGGTGGAGCGGAGCCCCCAAGGGCTCAGGGTCGTGCTTCTTAGCTCACAACAGAGGAGGTCAGGGCAGTACCGGATGCAGCTGCGGGTATGTTTCTTTCTTGATGTCTTGTTATCTTATGATTATTGTGGAGTATTGTATATCTTCTAGTCTCGCTGTGTGGTTTTCGGTATTGTATTCGTTGTTCCTTGGGGATTGGGGTATGGTTATGGATTTGGTGTTGGAAATTTTGTCGGTTGTCATTCATGAGGATTATTAGTGAGAATCTGGCGTTTGGTCTGCATGTCGGGAAACATCTGCAGTCTGAGGAATGGTTAGCTGTAGGTCGGGTTTCTTTCAGGCCATGATGATCCGTTCTGGTATGTGATTTTGTGAAGGTTGCTCGTTCTAGTGGGAACCAGTTTGCGTGTAAGGGATTGTGTTGTGTAGGGTTGATAAGGGAGGTCGGTGATGGCGACCGGTGGTTGATAGTCAGTGCTCTAAGTGGGGGAGAATTGGAAAATTCTCCGGAAGATCGATGAGCATGAGAGGTTGTTTAGCTGCTTGGGATTCAATAGTGTTTCTGTCAGCCAAGAGCGTACGCTGGTATGAGTAGGTGGCAGGCATGCGGGGAAGGATACATACCAAGGGTATTTGATGGTGGAGGGCATGGGATCAGGCCGGGTTTGAGTATGTAGGATGGAGAAAGAGTTTGGAACCCCTATAGGGCTAGAACAGTTTGCATGGGAGAGTTTCCAGGAGGGATAACTCGGAATGATGAATGTTGGTTGAGCGGACCGGATAGACTGAAGGCTGGTAGGCGTACCAGTCAGGCCGAAGGCTCGGAGAACGGTCCAGCCAGACTGAAGGCCCCGGAGGGCGGTCCAGATCTGCTGAAGGTTCTGAGAGTGGTCCAGATTGGCTGAAGGCCTGGTAAGGCGGTGCAGTCATGCTGAAGACTCTGCATGTGTTGATGGATCTGTTGGAGGATATGGAATGAGTATGTCGCGATGTGATAGCATCAGAAGGTCTAGCCCCGGATATTTATCATAAGTATTGGAGGTAGTGCATGGACTCGAGAGTCCCTGCGAGCGGATTCAGAGTATGTGTAGTGCATGGGATAGCGGTTAAGCTATAAGGAAATGGTGTAGTATTGGGTGAGCACCGTGGCACTTGTGGTAGTGTCAGGGCAGCCAAGTGGTTTTCCTTGGTAAGGAAAGGGAAAAGAATGTAGCTCCGATAGGGAGTGTATGTTCACGGAAGTGAAAGCAGTAGCGCAGAGTTGTGATTGGAGTGTTCCAATTATGGTCATTGAGCAGCGTTTTGCGGCGGTACTATGTAATCACATCCAGTTTGGATGTCTGCCGAGGTCACGGAAGAAATTCCGAGGGTGTAGAGCCCAGAGGCTCAGAAGGGATGCAGGGTTGGAGTCTTGGATTCCCAACTTGATTTTGATCAAGGATTTGTGTATGTAGTGGTAATTCATCATGGGGGATGTTTGGAGGTGTCGTCAGTGCATCGGGTTTTCCTAACCCGAGGATGTTAGAACCAGTCCGACAAGGGTATGAGATTGCGGAGGAGAACTCATGGGAGTTGCTCTGAGACTGAAGGATGTGTCCTTTTGTCAACCTGGAGTGGATAGAGTGGGACTCAGATCGGGATTCCGGTGGTTCATGGTTATTTCTAGCTCGTATGCGTCGAGTGATTGTCGTGATTTGGAGCGAGTGATGTATCATGGAGTGATACATTGTAATAAGTGTGGATGAGGTCGGTGGCCGGCTTGAAGCGGTGCTCAGAACACCGCGAGAAGAAAATTGGGTTTTGGGTTTTGGTGGTTGTGCCTTGAGGAACCTGGTCTGGTTAATGCCAGGTGGTACATTACGGGAGTAGTTATGGAGTTGACTTACCGCAGGCTTCGAGGGCGAAGCCTAATTTAAGTGGGGGAGAATTGTAACATCCCAAGTTCAGGAGTGCAAATTCAGGGTTCAAAGTGTAAGTATGAAAGGGGAACTCGGCGAGTCCATGGGTGGACTCGGCGAGTAGGGTCGCGACTCTGGTCGCGTGTTAAGTAGCCAACTCGGCCTGTCGGAGGTGGACTCGGCGAGTAGGCGTTGAGTGGAGAAAACCCTAATTTCGGAGGATGAGCCCTATATAAAGGAAATTATACCCTCTCCCCAGAGTCTTTACCCTCCCTTGAAGTCCAGAAAACCCTAAGACGCGATTGTGAGGGATTTGAGTGCATTTGAACCTTGGAGAAGAGATTTTGGAGGAGATCTTGGAGAGTTGGGAGGCTTGGAGCAAGGGCCTTTGCTAAGATTCGGATTTCTCTTCTGTTGGGGCTTCCTTTTGAGGTATTACTTCGTTTCTTGGGCTGTAATCCATCTAGATTCATCATTTTGGAATGTGTGGAAAGTTTAGCTTGTGGTATTTCGAGTTTGAAGGTTAGATCTGAGGTTGCTACCTCAGATCTGGAATGGAGAAGGTCTTGAGTGCATTAAAGTCCCTGTTCTTGAGTGTTTGGTGAATTCATCTTGTCCCAAACCCTATCCCTAGAGTGTAAATGCCTAGATCTCTTTGGATTCACGTAAAGTTTGCCACTTTACGTGATTGATGGGTGGTAGAAGGGTAGATCTACGTTTTGGATCAACTGCATGGCCTGGAAGGCTTCTGTATGGGTTAAGATCTAGAGGCACTCGACGAGTCACAAAGGTGTACTCGGCGAGTTGCTTGAAGATGGACTGGAACTCAACGAGTTGGAAGAACAACTCGGCGAGTAGGTTGAAGATATCCTTGGACTCGGCGAGTCTGTTCTTGGACTTGGAGAGTCTGGTCGTGAGGTCCAAACTTCTTCTGGTTGAGCCATGAATCAGTGAGTTAAGGGAGGACTCGGTGAGTTGAGTGCGAGGGGACTCAGAGTCATGGGACTCGGCGAGTCTCGGTGTGACTCGGCGAGTCGAGTCGTGGATTGGGGAAGTTCTGAGCATGAGGACTCGGTGAGTGATCGGGTTGACTCGGCGAGTAGAGTTAGTCAGGAGGTTGACTTTGACCAAGGGTTGACCAGTTGACTTCCAGGGGCATTTTGGTAATTGTTGGATTTTGTTTGAGTTCAGTGTTGGTATTGGCTGGTGGTGGAGATCGTATCAGTGATCAGAGCATCTTGGTCTTATCTTTCAGTCGGCAGTTGCGAGGTGAGTTATCCGCACTATATCAATAGGGTCTAAGGCACCAAGGCCGACCCTTTATCGGATTGTAATCCGGGTATTGTTGTTATGTTATTGTTCTGCTATGTTTGCATCCTGGTAGTTAGGATGGTATATTGTTAGAGACCTGGGTAAGGTCGGTATCCTGGTATATGAGATGATGCTATGCTAGTGACCGGTTAGGTCGGTATCCTAGTTAGGATGATGATATGTTATGTGATCTGCTAGATCGACTTGTTGACTGTGAATTGTTATATGATTATATGTTTATGTGCACATGGTTGTTGGACTGGGGTTGGGTTGAGGCGGGTCCTGCTTTGTGTTGTAGGCCAACATACCCAGGGCGGACTAGTTGTCCCAAAGGCCCAGCGAGAGGTCCGGATAGGCTGTAGGCCCCAAGAGGGCGGACCAGACGTGCCGAGGCTCGGAGAGTGGACCAGGCCGACTGAAGGCCCAGTGCGGGCAGACCAGTCATACTGTAGACTCAGAGAGTGGACCAGGTGGATTGAAGGCCCGGTGCGGGTGGACCAATCACACTGCAGACTCGATGTATATGGCTTGACTTGGAGGGTGGACCAGGTGGACTGTTGGCCGGTGCGGCGGACCAGTCACACAGTAGACCTGAAGTGCATGGTCGTTCTGTGTTCTGATATGATATGGCATGTTGTGCGTGTATGGTATATGTGGTTGGTATTTTGGGGATATCTCACTAAGCTTTCGGGCTTATAGTTGTGGTTTAATGTTTTTCAGGTTCTTCTGGAGACCATGGCAAGGCAAAGGCGTGATCGTACCGCTCCTCATGGTTATGTTTTGTGATGTGATTCTGGCAATACTCTGAAATAATTGTATTGAAAACCTTTTTGTAATAATTTTATGAAATCGGGTTGTTTTTGAAAAGTTTAAATTGGTAGGAATTTTATGGTCGTTACATGTGTCATCTATTTCGGTGGGATTTGGGACTCCTACCTTCCTCTAGTTGAGTTTTCTTACAACAACTATCATTCTAGTTCAGTGTAACATCCCGATGTTAAGCTACTTCTAATTTTGGACTCTATAATTTTATTATATTGCATTTTGGTTCCCTAAGTTAAGAAAGAGTGCAAAGGGCCCATATTGGCATTTTCGTAAAAGTTGAGATGGGATGAGTACGACGTGCGTATATGTGTGTACACCTTAGTACGCTTGGCGTACACTTCGTACATGGGCATACGGGGAATGCATGCAAACCCTAATTTTAGGTATTTGGCTCATATTTAAGCAACCTTATGGACTCATATCCTCTTTTTACCTATCCTCCTTCTGTGATTTCAACCCTCAAGCAATCCTAGAGCAAGAGAGAGAAAATTTTGAGACTTTAAGTGAGTTTTGGAGTGGTTTGAAGAGAGAAGAAGGTGGTGAGAAAATCTTGGAGTTGAGAGCACTTTGGATCTCGGATTTTTTCTTGGTTTGCAACATCTTAAAGGTATAAAGCTTGCAACATTACCACCCCCATCTTGTAGATCTAGGTCTTTGATCTTTTAAGTCACTTTTTGGTCCCAAAATGATGATTCATGAACATAGCATGTTGACCCATTAAGTTGTCCTTTCAAACCCTTAGAAGGGTCTTGAGTCATAAAAATTGATTCCAAGTGGTTGGTTTTACTCCATGCATCATTTAGAAGGTCTTAATGGATTAAGAAGTTGACTTAAGCACTTAATGGACATGCAAAGCCATAAAGTTGGAAATTATATGACTCTTGAGGGTATTTTAGCTGTGGATCTGAAAAATGGACGTGAGTGCTTAAACCATTAAGCACTTATTCATTTTTGGGGTTTCTGGGAGTACACCCTACGTACTTGGAGTACGCCCTGCATACTAGGTCAACTACTCCGATAGTGGTCAGCACGAGAGTATGCCCAACGTATATAGGGAGTACGCCCCACGTACTCACTCTAAGGTGAATCGTTTGGGTTGACTCAGCTGACTAAGTTGATTTAACCAGTTTGATTTTGACTTTGACCAAGATTGACCAATTTTGACTTAAGGATATTTTGGGATTTTGATTGAGATTGGTCATTTCGTTGGAAAAGGTGACGGTTAGCTGAGATTCGGAGTCGAGACCTCATTAGCTTTTTTTCCAATCTGTGAGGTGAGTTTTCCTCACTGTACTTATCGGTCAAAGGCACCAAGGCCGACCTATTGGTTTGATATCAGGCTATTCACTGATATGCTGAGTATGGAATATATATGCATGATTATCCTAGTTGCCGATATGCTAGTCTTGTATATCTGTAGGAATACCTGTGATTTTTTCTGCATGATTATATGTATATGTTTGTTGTCTGTTATATGTCGACATATTATGGTGGGTTTATGTGATACTGCTTTGTGCGGTAGCCAACAAACCCTAGAGCATTTCAGATATGAGTTGAGGGCCGAATGGGGCATTCCAGACTCGTACTAAGGGATCATGATTAGTACAGATATGAGCTGAGGACCGGGTGGTATGTCAGACTCGTATTGAGGGCATGATGGTATTTTAGTTTGATGATTGATTTTGCCAAAGAGCAAGCCAGAAAAAAGTTATGGGTGTGAGGGGAAGCCAAACATAAGTTGTGGGCTCAGGGGTAATCCAGTCTTTTAGTTCTGGACCTATTACATGTTGTTATTATATATGTTATATGTTTATGTGTTGGTACTTTGGGAGAAACTCACTAAGTGTTGGCCTACAGTTTTGGGTTATGTTTCAAGTACTTCGGATGACCGTGGGAAGGCAAACGCGTGACTGTACACTTCCTCTTGTTTATGAGTTATGATTTTAGGAGACTCTGATGTTAGGAAAATGTTTTGAAAACTATGATTTGTAAACAATTTACGAATTGGTTTGATTTTAAAAGTTTAAATTTCTTGTGATTTTTATGGGTGTTACAAGTTTATTAGAGCAATGGTTTAAGTGAATTAGAGGAACACTTGTGTGAATCCAGTCTCAAACTAAGGGAAAGGTTTTAAAAATGATTTTCAAATTGTTTCCAAAATAATTATAGAGGAGGTGATGTGTACTATCAGCCGGAGCCAGTAAGTAGACTCCAAATTACCGCACTGTTATTTGATATTCTGATATGTTAGAACAACATTCTTGTTACAGGATAGGGATCTTTAGGAATTTCATGATTATCCGATGCCTGATAGCCTAGGGTTCTTCCTTATATAAAATTGACATCATTAACGTACTTGCTTAGTGTATGCATCAGAATTGTACATAATTATGATTTCATAGCCTAATAATGTTTGATTTTACCTTATTTTCTATTCTTGTTTGATGAAGGGCTTAGTTAGAATCGAGTTTTCAACAATCTATAGGATCTAGTGTTATGTATGATTAACATACACAAGTGTTGCTTGGTTGGTGGAAGTTTCATGGATGAGTTGTTGGGGGTCAGCCGACAAATTTCGTAATGTGTAGCCTTCCTCTAGGAAGTGAGGATAGAGTGTATGTGTAATTAGTGAGTATTGTTAGGATTGTTGTGATGATCCTCTCAGACAAATACGAGTAAGTGTGGAAGGTAGTATGGGCCCGTACTACTGAAAGCACATGACCTGTACTCGTAGCAGGGAAGTCACGAAACCAAGGGATTTGTTGGGAGTTGGTTCCCTTGGTATGATATGCATTTTATCTGATATCTCTCCCAAGTTTATTTTCAGTATGGTGATGATGAGACGAGTTGAGGCAGGATCCAAATCAGGATCGGGAGCTAGTGGCCAAGATCGGCCAGCTTTAACTGAGGAGTGGGTTTAGGAGATCATGCAGGAGTAGGTTGTTTCCCTCTTTTGGGCACAGTTAACAAAAAATTTTGGGTCTATTATGACCGCTATGGTGGAGTACCTTGACGAGCGATACGCTGCATTTTCTAAGGCTTTTTTTTGCTGCAGCAATCGCAGCTGTTGCTGCTGCCAAGATTGGTGCTGGGAGAGCCTTCTAGTATCAGGAATTTGACAATACGAAGCCCCTGACATTTGATGGATTTCAAGATCCGATTATAGCCATGAGGTGGTTGTCTGACATCGAGGGATATTTCTTTCCTTGCTCTTTGCGCAGCTAACTAGAAGGTCCAGTGCGCTCTAAACCTCCTTCGGTCCGGAGGGCGGGATTAGTGAAGACATGTTACTAGCTCATATTCTCCTGAGCAGAGACTATAGTGACTAGGGAGCACTTCTTAGAGATGTTCCGTTCTATGTATGTTCTGCTGGTGGACCGTAAGAGGATGGCCCATGAGTACTTGGATTTGAGATAGGGGACTGAGTTGGTGATGGAGATTACCAAGATGCTTACGGAGAGGGCCATTTTTGCCCTGAGTTTGCTACTTCTAAGTAAGCTCAGATGACCCGTTACTTGAGCATGGTCAAGACGAACATCAGGCATTTTGTATCCACACAACGCTATGGTTCATTAATTGAGTTGCAGGAGGCCGCTAGGCGGCATGAGATCAAGATGGAGCTCCAGACAAGGGAGCAGAGGCAGGCCCCTACATAGTATCATCTTGTGCCAAAGCGGTTCAAGGCCACTGATGTTAGATCTGGGGGTCAGAGGGGCCGCATTTGTGGAAAGTGCGGCAAGGTTCATGATGGTGATTGTGGACTTCTTTTGGAAGACACAATTGTGGTAGGTAGGGACACGTGGCGAGGGATTGTCGTCAGCAGGCTTGAGTACCCAGCACCAGGATTTGCTACCACTGTGATCAGGTTGGCCATGTGAACACCAACTGTCCATTGCTTGTTATTAGGCCGTCGCAGGCTCCAGCACCAACTACTCTAAGGATCATGGATGGGAGTCAGGGCAGGGCGAATCCCCCAATGGCTCAAGGTCGTGCTTTCTAGCTCACGACAAAGGAGGTTAGGGCATCACCAGATGTCATGACCGGTATGTTTCTATTTATTATTCTGTTGATTATGTTCATTGTTATGCTCATGGATATGATCCTAATAGGTACATTCTCAGTGAACTCTTTGCCTACTCTTGTATTATTTGACTCGGGCGCGATTCGGTCCTTTGTATTTCGAACATTCAATAGGGAGTTTGATATGCCTATTGGGGAGTTAGAGTGTCCGTTGTGGGTTTCTATCGCTAACAAACACAGGGTTTCTGCATCCACAATGTATCAGGGTTGTGTATTGGAGATCTTTGGGGTGCTTTTATCCAATTGATCTGATCGCTATCCCCATAGGGGATGTATGTGTTATAGTGGGTATGGATTAGCTGAGCATGTTTGGTGACATGATTGATTGTGAGGGCTAGCGAGTGGTAGTTCGAACCCCAAGTGGGTGAGAACTGGTTATCTATGGAGAGGGCACTAGCATTGGTTTAGGGTTTTGGTCGGCAGCCAGGGCTCGACAGTATATTAAACATGGGTGTGTGGGTTATCTGGCTGATGTGGTTGATACTCGGGTTGGGGAGCAGACTTCGGTTTCTGAGATACCAGTGGTCAAGGAGTTACTGATGTTTTCCTGGAGGAGTTACCCGGTGTGCCTCCTCAGAGGTAGGTTGAGTTCATGATTGATCTTGTGCCAGGTGTGGCCTCGATTGCTAAGGCGTCATACCGCTTAGCACCGCCTGAGATGCAGTTATTGTCATCCCACCTTCAGGAGCTGCTAGGCAAGTAGTTCATCTGATCGAGCAGTTCTCCATGGGGAGCATCATTATTGTTCGTCAAGAAGAAGGATGGTTCACACCAGATGTGCATTAATTACCGGGTTTTGAACAAGTTAACGGTGAAGAAACGTTATCCCCTTTCGCAGATTGATAACCTCTTTGATCAGTTGCGGGGTGCATATTGGTTCTCGAAGATAGATATGAGGTTTGGGTATTATCAGGTTAGGGTGAGAAAGGAGGGCGTGGAGAAGACCACATTCCAAACTCATTGAGGACATTATGAGTTCGTGGTGATGCCCTTTAGGCTCACCAATGCGCCTGCTGTGTTTATGGACTTGATGAATCAGGTATGCAGGCCGATGGTTGACCAATCTGTTATTCTTTTTATTGATGACATCTTGGTGTATTCTAAGACCAGAGAGCAGCATGAAGACCACCTTTGAGAGCTTCTATGGTTTTTGAGGCGTGAACGACTTTATGCCAAGTTCTCTAAGTGCGATTTTTGGTTACGAGAGGTCCAGTTCCTTAGGCACCTCGTTAACCAAGATGGGATTTTGGTCGATCTGGAAAAGATTGGGGTTGTGATGCAGTAGGAGGTTCCGAAATCTCCCTCACATATCAGGACTCTCTTAGGTTTGGCAGGGTACTATCGGATATTTATTCAGGAGTTCTCCAAGATTGTGGTACCCCTCACTCATCTGATGGGTAAGGGAGTGGATTTCCGATGAGGCCCTGAGCAGCAGTCGGCGTTTGATACCCTTCGACAGGGGTTATGTGAGGCCCCGATTTTGAACCTCCCGTAGGGAGTTGAGGATTTTATGCTACTCTGTGATGTATCCCTCACCGGTTTAGGGGCGGTCCTAATGCAGAGAGGATAAGTGATCGCTTATGCTTCACGGCAGCTGATTCCGCATGAGGCACCATATCCCATGCATGACCTGGAGTTAAGGGCTATATTGTTTGCCCTCAAGATTTGGAGACATTATCTTTATGGGGTTCATTGTACTGTCTACACGAATCACAAGAGTTTGAGACATATTATGTACCAGCTGAACCCGAACATGAGGCAGCGTAGGTGGATGGACGTGGTCAAGGATTATGAATGCGAGATCCTTTAACATTCGGGTAAAATGAATGTGGTAGCAGATGCTTTTAGCCACAAGTCGATTGGGGAGATGTGTATGAGGATATTCGTTGATTCTCTGCTTTTTGGATTGATCATATAGGCTCAGGCAGTGGGTGTTTGGAAAGGGAACTGAAAACGTGAAAGGATCAAGGGTGAGATCAACAGGTTTGTCATAGATAGTCGAGGGTTATTGACCTAGTTTGGTCGAGTTTGGGTTCGAGTTTTAGGAAAGACCAGAAAGACAATGTCGGAGGAGGCTCATAAGTCTCACTTTTCTATACACTCGGGAGCCACAAAGATGCATCGGTATTTGAGATTGAGCTACTGGTGGCCATTTATGAAGATGAAGATAGTCTGGTATATGAGGTGCTTGACTTACAGGATGGTCAATGCCGATCGTTAGAGCCCGCATGGCAAGCTGCAGCCTCTGGAGGTTCCCATGTCGAAGTGGGAACAGATTACCATGGATTTTATCACCAAGTTGCCGAAGACAGCCAAGGGTTTTGATTCTATATGGGCCATGGATCGATTAACCAAGAGTGCCCACTCTTTGGCGAACTGGGAGAGCTCTTCGGCCGAAAAGTTAGCCGATGTGTATGTTTGCGAGATTGTTGCCCGTCATGGGGATCCGCTGTCCATTATTTCAAACTGAGATGTTCGGTTTAATTCCCATTTCTGGCAGACGTTCCTAGAGGAACTGGGCATGAGGTTACATTTCAGCACTGCATATTATCCACAGACTGACGGCCAGACTGAGCGGACTATACAAACCCTCGTGGATATGTTTTGGGCTTGTGTTAATGATTTTGATGGGAGTTCGGATTCCTACCTACCTCTTGTGGAGTTTTCCTACAACAAAAGTTATCACTCCAGCATTGGTGCTCCGCCATTTGAGCTCTTGTATGGTCGGAGATGTCGTACCCTAGTTTGTTGGGGAGAGGTTGGTCATGAGGTTATGGGAAAGACCAAAGTATTCCTTCAGACCATAGAGTTTATCCAGCAGTTCAGGCAGAGACTGCAGATCGCTCACAGTCGGCAGAAGAGCTATGACAACTGATGCCGATCAGAGTTGGAGTTTCAGGATACGGTGCTCCTGAAGGTCTCACCCTGGAAGGGTGTGCTACACTTCAGGAAGAAGGGGAAATTAGGTCCTGGGTTTATTGGACCTTTTCGGGTGATTTCTAGGTTTGGCAAGGTAGCTTACAGGTTGGATTTGTCGAGCGAGCTCAGTCAGATCCATAACACTTTCCATGCCTCTTAGTTGTGGAAGTGTGTGTTGGACAACGAGGTAGTGGTTCCGTTAGATGATATTCAGGTTGATGTGCGCCTGAACAATGTCGAGAGGCCAGTAGCTATTTTAGAAAGAAAGACGAAGGTCCTGTGCAACAAAGAGATACCTTTGGTAAAGGTACAGCGACGTCATCGGAGAGGCTCCGAGTGGACGTTGGAGCCGGAGGTTGAGATGTGGGAGCATTATCCTGAGTTATTCGCTACAGCCAACTTCGTGGACGAAGTCTAGATCAAGTGTGGGATAATTGTAACATCCCGATGTTAAGGTACTTCTAATTTTGGACTCTGCAATTTGATAATATTGCATTTTTGGTCCCGAAATTAAGAAGAGTGCAAAGGGCCCATATTGCCATTTTGGTAAAAGTTGAGATGGGATGAGTACACCGTGCGTACGTGTGTGTATGCTAAGTGTACCGAGGCACACCTTAGTATGTTGGGCGTACACTTCGTACGTGGGGCGTACGTGGAATGCATGAAAACCCTAATTTAGGGCTTTAGTTGATATTTAAGCAACCTTATGGACTCATATACTCTTCTTACCCAGCCTCTTTTTATGATTTTGACCCTTAAGCAACCCTAGAGTAAGAGAGAGAAAATTTTGAGCCTTCAAGAGAGTTCTGGAGTGGTTTTGAAGAGAGAAGAAGGTGGTGAAAGATGTTCGAGTTCAGAGCACTTTGGATTTGGGATTTCTTCTTGATTTGCAACATCTTAAAGGTATAAAGCTTGCATCTTTACCACCTCATCTTGTAGATCTAGGCTTTTGCTCTTTTAAGTCACTTTTTTGTCCCAAAATGATGATTCATTACCATTGCATGTTGTTGATCGTTTAAGCTGACCTTTCAGACCTTTGGAATGGTCTTGAGTCATAAAAATTGATTCCAAGTGGTATGTTTTGCTCTATGTATCTTTTAGAAGGTCTTAATGGATTAAGAAGTCTAGTTAAGTACTTAATGAAAATGAGAAGTCATAAAGTTGGAAACTTTATAATTTTTTAGGGTATTTGCCATGGATCTGAAAAATGGATGTGAGTGCTTAAGCCGTTAAGCAGTTATTGTATTTTTGGGGTTTCTTGGAGTACACCCCCCGTACTTGGAGTACGCCCTACGTACAAGGTCAACCACCCCAATGGTGTTCAACATGCGAGTACACCTAACATACATAAGGAGTACACCCCACGTACTCTCTCTAAGATAACTCAGTTGGGTTGACTCATTTGATTTGACCAGTTTGACTTTGCCTTTAACCAAGTTTGACTAAAGGCTATTTTGAGTATTTTCGGATTTTGATTGAGATTGGTTATTTGGTTGGAATAGGTTATGCTTAGAGTTGAGATTCGAAGTCGATACCTCATTAGCTTTTGGTTCAGTCTGTGATGTCTGTTTTGCTCACTGTACTTACAGGTCTAAGGCACCAAAGCCGGCTCATTGGTTTGATATCTTGTTATTCACTGATATGCTGAGTATGGAATAGATGTGCATGATTATGCAAGTTTCCGATATGCTAGTTGTCGATATGCTAGTTTGGTAGATTTGTAGGTCTACCTGTGATTTGTTTGCAAGATTATTTGTATATGTTTGTTGTCTATTATATGTCGACGTATTATGGTGGGTTGAGATTGTAATCTTCGTGCGGTAGCCAACAAACCCTGGAGCATTCTAGATATGAGTTGAGGGCCGGGTAGGGTATACCAGACTCATACTGAGGGCCCATGAGCATTCCAGATATGAATTGAGGAACGGGTGGTATTTCAGACTCGTACTGAGGGCTTGATGATATTTCAGTCTGATGATTGATTTGGTCAAGGAGCAAGCTAGACATAAGTTGTGGGTCTGAGGGCAAACCATACTTATGTTGTGGGCTCATGGTTAATCCAATCGTTTAACTATGGACCCAATACATGTTGTTATTGTATATGCTATCTGTTTATGTGTTCGTACTTTGGGGGAAGCTCACTAAGCATTGGCTTATAGTTTTGGGTTATGTTTTCAAGTACTTCTGATGACAATAGGAAGGCGAATGCGTGACCATACACATCCTCTTGTTTATGACTTGTGACTTTGGGAGACTCTAACGTTAGGAAAATGTTTTGAAAACTATGATTTGTAAACAATTTATGAATTGGGTTGATTTTAAAAGTTTAAATTTCTTGTGAATTTTATGGGTGTTACAATTAGTGCACATCCATATGAACTTCTCAATGGGAGGAAGTGTCATACTCCAGTTTGTTTGGGTGAGGTTGGCCATAGAGTCATGGGGAGGAATGAGGTGGTTTTCCAAACGACAGAGCTTATTCAAAAAAATCAGACAGAGGTTACAGATAGCTCAGATCCGACAGAAGAGTTATGCCGACAGGAGATGGTCCAAGCTGGAGTTCCAAGTTGGGGACATGGTTTTGTCGAAGGTATCCTTATGGAAGGGTGTTATACGCTTCATGAAGAAGAGCAAGTTGGGCCGACGATTTATTGGACCATTTCAAGTAGTGGCTGGGGTAGGCAAGGTGGCCTACTGATTATATCTGCATGAGGAGCTTAGTTAGATTCATAGCACCTTCCATGTTTCTCACCTTCGGAAGTGGGTGGCTAATAATTCGGTGGTGGTTTCGTTGGAAGACATCTAAGTTGATAAGCGCCTGATTATATGGAGGGGGCAATGGCTATTCTAGATATGAAGACAAAGTGTTGCATTAGTGTCTAAGTCCATAACTATATTTGGTATGTACTTGATCCAGTTGTGCATGCTCCTTTTAGGTTGCCTTCACCAAAGCAACTTGACAGGATGATTTATGGAGAGAGAGGATATTAAGGTTTATTAATATATTATATGAATATTATATTAAAAGATAAATCATATTATTTAATTAATATTGGTCAGGATATAATTTTTTGGCTAAAAGAGATTAACTAAATAAAGGGGACTAGAATTGCCAATTATATGATAATTGAATTTGGGCTGTGGATCTTATGGATTAAAGGGAGTGGACGATTTCAAGGTTGAAGCCCACATGGAAATCATCCAAGGGCGTTATTCCAGAAGGTTCTTGGAGCTGCTTAGGGCCTAAGCTATCTAATTAGGGTTTTGACTGAAACCCTAGCAGCTCAACTATTTAAGGACCCCTAGGGCTTCAGTTTTTGGGTACCGAAACAAACCATAGAGTTGCTATAGCCAAAATTGTGCCCCATTCCCTCTCTTATCAATCATCTTCTTGCCTTGGTGTTTGTGAGCCATTAGAGGTATTACAATTTTGATACTAAGTTCTTGAAGATTGAAGATTCTTTTTACTATCAAGAGGTAATCATCTAAAAATGTATTAGTTTTAGATTTTGATTTTTATAGTATCCTAGATTAGGGTTTACAAGCTTTCGATAAATTTGCATGTATAATAGAGAAACCTAGATCCAAAGCTTTAGGGTTTTGCATGTGTACATAGGAATGTTCTTTTGCTCAAAACCCATCAGTGGTATCAGAGCCTTGCATCGTTTCTATTGTATTTGATGCATTTTATGTTTGTTAATTGCTTGAATTTTATTCTCCTGCCTTCTGCCTGACAGACTCGTCGAGTCCCAAGCTGAACTCGACGAGTCCAATTGGGGACTCGGCGAGTCGAGCTGTCAGACAGATAGATTTTCGGGATTTTGGCTTACTTTGACTTGGGATAATTACCAAAATTGTTTTTAATTAATAAAATCTGATTTTTATTGATTATACTCCCTCCGTCCCAAATTAATTGTCCACTTTTGACTTTTTGAAGTCGTTTTTCATCAACTTTGACCTTAAATATTTTTATTTGTGTTATATATTAATTGATGAAACTTATAACAATGAAAATACATTTAAAATACAATTCATTCATATATTTTGCATCAAGTATTATCTATCAAAAAGAAAAATATTTAAGGTCAAAGTTGAAGAATAAAGACTTGAAA
Organism: Lactuca serriola; assembly: GCF_051521515.1. Classification (NCBI taxonomy): domain Eukaryota; kingdom Viridiplantae; phylum Streptophyta; class Magnoliopsida; order Asterales; family Asteraceae; genus Lactuca; species Lactuca serriola. The sequence goes on from NC_136413.1 coordinate 170,040,910, forward strand.
AGTCAAATGTGGACAATTAATTTGGGACGGAGGTAGTATATGATTATCTTAGTCAAAATAAAATTTATTTATCATTTAATTAGATAGTTATTGCCTTATTTGATAAACCTTAATTATTTAAATTGTTTGATCAATTATCTTGCATGAAATTGGATTAGGTCAAAATTAGATAATCACCAATTAATTGTTTAATTATTATTATTTGAATTTTGATCTAGATAGTTTTGAAATGTTTCAAAACTTGCCCTCAAGTTTTGGAATTTAATTTTTTGGTTAGAAGTTTAATTTTGAAATAATTAAATTCCAAACCCCATAATTTTACAAGTTTACAATTCTTCCCTATACTATTATAATATTATAAGAATAATTATTATATATGTATAAGATAAATTCTAGTCTTACCGTTAGTAGGCCTTATTCACGAAGCCGATCTATAAGGGGGTATAAGGTTGCTTCCTATAAAATGGCATTTTAATGGGTGTCCACTCTCATCCACCGCTTCCCTAATTAGTGGTGGGTCGTTAGCCGAACGGGTAGGATAGGGCAACTAATTCCTCATTAAAAGTATAATGATTAATAAAGTAACTAAATGTTTTTATAAAATTCCCAATCTTAGTTACTTTAGGAAAAATGTGAATTTGATGTTATTCCATGAAATTACACTTTGTACCCTTGCCAAGACGTTAGTGGAGCGTGTGTGGTTAACCGGTACACTAATTGGGCTCTAAGCAAAGGTGGGAAACGGTGAATCGATGTTTGTCATAGATCAATGGTACGTGTGTGACTAACTGGCACATTGATTAGGTTATTGTAACATTGGGGGCACCAAGTACATTTGCATGGTTATTCACACATTGCTTATGATCCTCGGTATCCCAGTCACAAACTTGAAGGGCATATCGAGATTTAAACATGCCATTGAAAAGTTCAATGAATCTCAAAAGATCTAGGAGTTTTCAATACATTTAAAACTTAATTATTTTTGTTTTTCATGGTGGAAATTATTGAATCGTCATTTACTTAGCTTCAAATTATTTGATGTTTAGATTACGACATCCCTCTTCTAAATTGCAAATAATGTTGTTGGATCCTAGCCCTAATTTCTCATTTGGGTGTTTAATTGGGGATTCTTATCTAATCAAACTTTTCTCTTTTCTTTTTCAGATGTCGAACTCAAACAACAACACTTCAGGCTCAACCTCTTCTGGCTCATTCTCACTCATGAATTTGTGTGGGAGGGTGATCTTCGATGGGACCAATTTCAATGATGGGATCCACATCCTAATGGTTACCCACTACGAGGACAAGGAGTATGTCCTCGACAAGGAGCTGAAGGAGGTGAATGTCAACACTGCTACTCTCGAGGAGATCGCTACCTTTGAGGCCCACGAGCAAGATGCTACGAAAGTCCATTGCGTCATGCTCGCGACTATGACTACTGAACTTCAGAAGTCCTATTAGGACTACTATCTGTATGAGATGCACCAGGATCACTTCGATGATCACGACCAAGATGAGGGACGGAGAGTTTGTCATTGCTCATCTGCAGAAGATGCAGAGATATGTTGACTGCCTGCTGAAGTTAAATGTTAGCTTCGATGAAGAGCTGGCGATTGATATCATTCTATACTCACTGCCACCCTACTTCAACCAGTTTCGCATGACCTACCACATGTAGAAATAGGAGGTCTTCTTCAGCAAGATTCAAGGCTTGTTGAGGACTACTGAGAGCAACCTCAAGGATAAATCAGTTGCATCAACTCTCGCTACAGCTGCCCCCGTCTTGGATATTGGGTAGGGGAAGGGTAAGAAGAGGAAGGCTCCTTCAAAGAGCCACCATAATGGAAAGTCTCATGATGACACCTCTTCTAGTGGAACAAAGGTTGGTCCCGCTGCACCCACCTCCAACCCAAAGGATGTAGAGTGCTACTACTGCCATGAGAAGGGGCATTGGAAACGAAGCTGCCTGAAATATCTGCATGATGTCAAGGATGGGAAGATCAAGCCATCCTTCGAAGGTATTTATACTATTCATTCTAATATCTCATCGCATGCTATTCTTGGGTTCTTGATATAGGATGTGGTTTCCACATTTGTTCTGATTTGAAGGGCCTAAGAAGAAATAGGGACGTGGAGCATGGGAAGATAAACTTGATCATGGGGAACAGAAGCTCGTCTCCTGTCACCAAGATTGGAATTTACTCCTTAGTTCTTAGTAGTGGGTTAGGATTAGAGTTGAATAATTGTTGCTCTTTTCCAGAAATAGCAAGATACATCGTTTTTTTCATGGTTTGTATAGAAAAGGATTTAGATTTTCGGTTGATAATGAAAAAGGTTCTATTAATGCTTTTCTTAATGGTGTTATCTATTTTGAAGCATTGCCTTGTAATGGAATATATGAAACTGTGATGGTTGTAGACAACTTAGGAAATGATGTGTTTCATATTTGTAACATCTTGAGTTCGGGTATGATAATTTAATTATTTATTTACTGTTTTATTGAGGAACTCGACGAGTTGATGCCTCAACTCGTCGAGTAGAGTCTTATCTATTGACGCGGTGTCGCGAGCGGACTCGACGAGTCGGGGATCTGACTAGCCGAGTCGGTGCTGATTAGGAAAACCCTAATCCCTGGGTTTGTAGCATATTTAAAAGCCCTTATGGACTTCATTTGCGGCCACCTTGTTCCAGAGAAACCCTAGAGAGAGTGAGGAAGGCTTGAGTGCAAGAGAGGGCTTATAATCTTCATATTTGGGGTGATTTTGCTAGAGGAAGAAGAGAGGATCCATCTAGAACGTGAAGGGAGCTTGGATTGGAGCTAATCAGCTTGAGATATTGTCTTTGGAGGTATAATTATTTCCATTTCACGTTCATATGGTGGATTTCATAGTTTTAGGGTTTTCCCTCATAATTTTATGAGATCTAGTGAGTATGAGGCCTTGGTATGAATAACATCAGATCTGGACCATGAGAGGTCCCTAGAGCCATTATCTTCCAGCTTTTTGCAAGCAAATAAAGAATTGGAGACTAGGTTGCCATTTCTAGTGTTATTTCGCCATTTGAGGCTTGATATGGGTTGCATGCACGTAAAGGTTGCACCTTTACGTGACTTTTGAGTGATTAAGGGTGAGATCTATGATTTGGCTAAGCAGATCTGACCTCAGGAGGTTGTTTGAGCAAGTTCATGCAGGAAACTCGCCGAGTCCATATGTAGACTCGACGAGTCGGACCGGGTTGCCCTGGGGTCTGACTCCAGTTGTGACCCGGTGAGTTGAGGGGTGACTCAGTGAGTCGAGTGAGGCTTAGAAAGGGAAGAGTCTGTGGGGACGTTGGGACTCGCTGAGTCGTCGTATGCACTCGGCGAGTCTGGTCAAAATGGACAGTTGACTTTTGGTTGACTTTTAGGGTTTGTCAACAAATGGGCCTTTGGGGCTGTAGAGGGGTAGAATGGTCTTTTTGTTGGGTTTTGAGCATTCTAACACTCCTATGGTGTACATGCAACCCTGTAAACCTTGGATCTATGTTTTCTCTATTATACATGCAAATAAGAACTTTCCAAAGCTTTAATCCTAACTAGCATATTATGATGTTCTTAATCTACAAAGTACTAGTTAGAAGACATACCTTTTGATGTAGCTTGATGTCTTCAAGCTTTAAGAGCTTAGCCCCAATAGTGTGGAAGCCTCAAGTGGAATCACAAATCACCAAGACACCTTGGAAGACTTTAGAGAATATGAATACTTGGTTCTCTCTTAGTGAAATCGGCTAGCCCTCTTAGTGTATCACCACTAGTGCCAATTTCACCAACCAAAGACATCTTTATATAGTATGGAGGATTAGGGTTAAACCCTAACACCCATGACCTTTCATTTCCTAGGATCCATGGGTTAAACACTCCATGGACTATCCATGAAAGCTTAGCCCAACCTAAATGAACTTGGCCCATTCCATATATATAAGAGTCCATATTTAATTAGTTCCTTTTGATCACTTAATTAATTATAAATTAATTCTTGATCAATACTAATTAAATAATATGATTCCATATTAATATATTACAACTTATAATATATTAATATTAATCATAAACATACTATTCTCAAAAGATTATCCATATAAATTGTGTCGGTGAAGTGCAGCCCAAATGGACCATGCCGGGTCGGGTCAAGTACATACCAAATATAGTTATGGACTTAGACATTAATCCAACAGTCTCCCACTTGGATAAGTCTAAAACTATTATTGCGTATGACTTCAAACCTAACTGGCAATCGTAGCTCTTAAAGCTGCTGTCGAACTCTGATCTTGTCAACGAACTTGTCCATTAGATAAGGGATCATATATTCCTCCATTCTAGATATCATATGGACTGAGACATGGATTATAATCATTCTCTCTGTCCATTTGTTGTTTCCCGATTTCCGATTTATGACGACTGACTAATTGAACAAATCAAATCAGTCCTGGCCCGGCCGAGCACTTCCATTTGTCATCATCAAATCATCGAGGGGCCCACAGATATCGCTTTTATCCCGAAGGTAAAAGGAACGGATAAACTTCGACTCATATGGCTTGTTCTACTACTTGTTGAATCATACACAAAGGCACGTTTTATAGCACCGAGTTACCAAATGCGTTTTCGTGCAATCAATGTACTATCAACTCATAGTAACAACTCATATCTCTAGGTTTGAAGAATATAAGATATTATCATCTCATGATCACTCGTGATAAAATCCATGAAGTGATTCCAATGAGCGCGGGTTGAATCCAATACTCAGAACTTATGAGCACTCATGAGTGTTGTAGCCCTTTGTCCAACACCTTAGACCTCTACAAGCCAACCCATGACAGTCTTAATTCATATCTACTTCCAACATATGACCGACTGTGGATGGTTTGAATAACTTAGTCATTCCGGAAGAATAACCTAGTTTATTCGGGAAGTCAAAACATGCAAAATGAAACACAATAATAATTGAATCCAATATGGTATCAACCCTTTGAACATAAATAAAACACCTTTTATTTATCACCATATGATTACACATTATTCATTGTATACTGTTTCAACTATCAACTTTATTCTTGAATTTAAAACAATAGTTGTCCCATGCTCCAAGCATGTACACTATGTTTTTCTAAACACTAGTCATGCCACACACCAAGTATGCATACTATGTTTGTCTATGATCTTTACTTTGTGAACTAGATCAATTGAACATAACTTCAATGATTCTCTTTTCACACTCCCAAATCCTTACTGCAAATGCAAGAATTCCAAATTCATGCCATTTACTGAAATCTGTTAGATTCTAAACTTATATGCATTGAACCTCTTGTAATGATTATACACAAAGTCAGAAAGACTTGACAACAATCATTACAGAGTATTCCAAAGGAGATCAGCTCCTTGGAAACATCCTTCTTGCATTAAGTTTCCTAATCTTACACAGATTGAATAATTTCTAACTTTGAAACATTTCCATATTCCATTTTGACTATCACTTCTGAACAGGAGTTGCCTCCTTACAGATTATGTCAATATGGTCCTTTCAAAATTATCTCTATACTTCCAACTGTCCTTGAGCACCCAATCATTGGTAAACCTTAGATTGTCCTCGACAATTGTTTAATCCTTTTAGTCATATCCAGTTCTAAACCTTTTCCCTTCTTAATGCCCCAGGCATTTGGAAAATTTTAGAAAGGATGAATATAGCACATGTAATCGATCCTATATCCAAAGTATATGGGAATCGATTCATGATGTCTCACATAAAGACTAAACCAGTCTTTTGCTATAACATTTCCATTTCAATTTGCCAAGTTCTCATAATTCAGATTATGAAAAGGGATGCCGTAATCATAATCGAATTTTAGAACGCAAATAATGGACTCATACACAGAATTTCCTTATGTTGAGCCATTCCAACATGAAATTCATATATATATATATATATATATATATATATATATATATATATATATATATATATATATCCTTGACTAAATGATTAAAACCTCACGATCTAAGCTTATAGATTTGAGATTAAGTATAATTTCCTCTCCCTTAATTATAGCAAAACAACTCTTTCCCAATTGAAACTTTTGTTTTCTATAATTAACATTGCTAACTTGCAATACTTATCATAATTATCATGCTCCCACTAACATGATGATTATTAGCATAACACTTATGCTCCCACTAGCTTTGACATGTACTCAGAAATCAGCTGACATTCTTACCAAAGTTCAGATTTCTGACACTAGATTGTTTTGATAAAACTTTATCAAAATCATACACCTTCCCTTAGATAACACACTTATGTGTCTAAACAATTATGAAGAGGGATGCCGTAATCATAATGGTTAGACCTTTTGCCACTTCTCACAAGTCCAGGTTAGTGTGCCGGTAAACCACACACGCTCCACTAACGACTTTGAGAATGCAAATATCACAATTGCTATCTAGCTAAAATCTACTTAGTGAAAGTGTTTCCTCACCATCATTTTCATGAATCGGAGAGAATCCTTATGACACTTAGATTTATGGACTTAGACATTAATCCAACACTTTTACCCTTCTAGGGATTTGCATGAGAGAATATCCAATTTGTGAAGAGACATTTGTTTAGTGTAATTTATTATTGTGACTAGGCGGAGGCTAGGGCAGTATTCTGATATCGAGATTTTACAGAGATTCCCGAGGTGAGTCTTCTCACTATACTTTACCTAGAGTGGTAATCAGAGCTATGTGACAGTGTATCTTGTATGCTATTTATGTGTTGTGATATCTATGTGACATGTGATATGCATGATTCAGAGATTACAAAGTTAGGACCAGCGGGTCCACAGAGTTATGGGACCAAGAGGGTCCCACAGAGATATTCATCAGAGTTACAGCCTTGAGTGGCTGATATGTGTTTATGTGGTATTTTGGGGAACTCACTAAGCATTTATGCTTACAAATTTTTGTGTATGTGTTTCAGGTACCAGTGATGATAGCGGGAAGGCACTGACATGATCTGTACACACTCATGGAGCTTTTGTTTATATGATTTTGGGATATGTTTTACAATGATGACAGTGGATACATTATGTTTAATATATTTTTTGAGTGAAACTATGTTTTAAATTGTAAAAAAAAAATATTTGAAAATTTTTGGGTGTTACAAGTTGGTATTAGAGCCTTGGTTTGAGGGATTCGGGTGCACCTTCGGGCGTATCTGAACTCAAACTGAGGATTTGAGAGATTTTCAAAATAAAATTCACAAAATTTTCTCAAAGAATAAAATGTTTGGAAAGAGCAGAGCAGAGCAGTGTGTACGATCAGCCAGCGCCCGAACGGTGGTTTCCCAAAATACCCTTACATTATGAGTTATGAGATATGTTATGATAGGATATGCATGTTAGAGTAGGCTATGTATTCTTATTAGGACTAGAGTGACCTGATTTGTGATGCCTTAGCCTAGGGGTTTTGCTGCTAGGAGATGCTTGAGAGTGAATAGATAGCAGCGAGGAGCTTATGAGAGATCTTCTAGAGAGTAGACTATGCATAGAGAGAGTAGAGTACTTGGAACTTGGGATATTAGGAGGAGGGCTTGGTGTGAATATTGATGCAGTGTGGACGGTAGTATTTGGCCTGTACTATCGAAGGCACCGGATCAGTGCGCAGCCCAAGTAAGAATCCTTAGGGTACCAAGGATCGAGTAGGAATGGGATATCGAGTGTGTACACTCTAACGAGTATCTGATTTCTTGTGTTGTATTTCAGAGAAACATCATGATTGGGACACGCCACACACCTGAGAACAGTGGTGTTAGCGATGAGGAGATCCGCCGATTGATTCACGAGGAGGTGGCTGCTGCCATCCGAGCTGAGATACCAGAGATGTTTGGGTCTATCAAGGCCACCCTGATCAAGACTTTTGACGAGCGTTATGCTGCTCTTACTGATGCTGCTGTTGCTGCAGTCACCACAGCCATTGCTGCTACGAGGCCACAGGGGGTGACTCGTTGTTGTATCGAGAGTTCAGCAACACGAAGCCACCAGAGTTTGATTGGACGCAGGATCCGATTGCTGCGATGAGATGGATTTCTGATATTGAGGGATGCTTCTATATATGTGTTCTTGTCCGAAGCATCCGAGAATTCGGTTCGCGCTGAACCAGCTTCTCTTGGGGGCAAAGGACTAGTGGAAGTTTGTGACAACGCACTATTTCTCTGCAGAGCTTGCCGCAGTGACCTGGGAGAGGTTCACCGCTATGTTTCGTGATGAGTACGTTCCCCTGGTGGAAAGGGAACGTTTGGCCCAGGATTTCTTGACCCTCAAGCAGGGTACCGAGTCTGTTACAGTGATCACCAGGATGTTTCATGAGAGGGCGATGTTTTGCCCTGAGCATGTGTCTTCCGAGCAGGCACGCACGAGCAGATACTTGAGCATTTTGAGGAGATACATCCGCTAGTTCGTGGCGAACTCGACATACCGGACATTTGTCGAGCTTCAGTCAAATTCCCGGAAGAGGGAGATTCAGCTAAAAACTTAGGCCAGGGAGGAGGCGGAGTCTCAGGGGAGCGATCGGCGACCGGCGTAGTCCCAGCCGGATGCCAAGCGGGCTAAGCCTGCCGATTTGAGATCGGGGAACTAGAAGGGCCGCACTTGTGGCAAGTGCGGCAAGGGTCATGAGGGTGTGTGAAGGGCAGGGTCTTGCTACAAGTGTGGCAAGGAGGGGCACATGGTCAAGGATTTCCCCAAGGGGTTTGCAGTCTGTTTTCACTGCAACCAGACCGGACACCGGAAGGCTGAGTGTCCGTAGTTGCGGGGGTCAGCTCAGGGAGCATCTCAGGGATATGCCCCTGCTGCCATTCGAGCTACAGAGAGTCGGTCGGTGAATGTCGATGCGCCGAAGGCTCGCGGGAGGGCCTTCCAGTTGACAGCGGAGGTGGTCTGCGCAACACCCGATGTTGTGGCCGGTATGTATTCTTTCATATGTTTATTTTGAGTTTGTGGTGTTATGCTTATATTATGATATGCGTAGGTACATTTCTTGTGAGTTATGTACCTGCTTTGGTGTTATTTGACTTGGGTGTGAGTCGGTCTTTTGTGTCATTAGCCTTTAGTCAGCACATCAGTATTCGTCGAGAGGCGTTGAGTAGACCTTTGCGAGTTTCCATAGCTGACGAGAGAGAAACGTATGCCACTGATGTGATTCGAGGATGTGTACTCGAGATCTTCAGCGTTGAGTTTCCGATTGATTTGGTCCCGATTGCTATGGGAGATGTCTGTGTCATCGTGGGCATGGACTGGTTGAGCAGGTTTGGAGCGGTTATCGACTGTGAGAGACAACGGGTGACCATATGAGACCCTAGTGGGGGAGTTCTTACGGCTTATGGCGAGGGCACCTGTTCTGGGTCAGCATTTTGTTCAGCCGCTAGAGCGAGGCAGAGTCTACAGCAGGGTTGTAGTGGGTTTGTGACTTATGTGGTGGATACGAGAGTAGGTGCAGAGAGATCAAGGTCAGTTGATGAGGTCCCGATAGTACGTGAGTTCCCGGATGTTTTCCCCGAGGACGTGTCAGGTGTGCCTCCCGAGAGGCAGGTGGAGTTCCGTATCGATTTGGTTACGGGGGCAGCGCCTATCGCCTTGCGCCTCCAGAGATGCAGGAGTTATCCTCGCAGCTTTAGGAGCTATTGGGAAAGGGGTTTATACGGCCGAGTAGCTCGCCGTGGGGAGCACCGATCCTTTTTGTCAAGAAGAAGGATGGTTCACACCGGATGTGCATTGATTACCAGGAGTTGAACAAGTTGACGGTCAAGAACCGTTACCCCTTACCGAGGATTGATGATTTGTTCGATCAGTTGTAGGGAGCGTCTTGGTTCTCCAAGATTGATTTGAGGTCTGGATATCATCAGATGAGGGTGCGTGATGAGGATATCCAGAAGACAGCGTTCAGGACTCGTTACGGGCATTACGAGTTCGTGGTGATGCCTTTCGGGCTCACCAATGCACTGGCGGCATTCATGGATCTCATGAACAAGGTGTGCATGCCGATGTTGGATCGTTCGGTGATCATGTTCATTGATGATATATTGGTGTATTCGATATCCAGAGAGCAGCATAAGGAGCATTTGAGGGAGATCCTCAGAGTTCTGAGATCGGAGAGGCTTTACACCAAATTCTCCAAATGCGATTTCTGGTTACGAGAGGTCCAGTTTCTAGGACACCTCGTCAACCAGAATGGGATATTGGTCGATCCAGCCAAGATTGAGGTGGTGATGAGTTGGGAGGTGCCGAGATCCCCTTCGGAGATCAGGAGTTTCCTGGGGTTGGCCGGTTATTATCGGAGATTCATCTAGGATTTCTCCAAGATTGTTTTTCCTCTCACCAGACTAACCAGGAAGGGCGTGACTTTCAGTTGGGGCCCGGAGCAGCAGGCCTCATTCGAGACACTTCTCCAGAGATTGTGCGAAGCCCCAGTGTTAGCCGTTCCGGAGGGAATGGAGGACTTTGTGGTATATTGTGACGCATCGATATCGGGACTGGGTGTGGTGCTGATGCAGAGAGGGCATGTGATAGCATACGCATTGAGGCAGATGAAGCCTCATGAGACTAGATATCCTACTCACGATTTGGAATTGGGGGGCTGTGGTGTTCGCCCTCAAGATATGGCGTCACTATTTGTATGGGGTTCGGTGTACCATATACACGGACCATAAGAGCTTGAAGTATCTGATGGATCAGCCCAACATGAACATGCGCCAGAGGAGATGGTTGGACGTGGTAAAGGATTATGAGTGTGAGATCCTGTACCACCCGGGCAAGGCTAACGTAGTAGTCAATGCCTTGAGCCGTAGAGCAGAGAGTGCCCCATTACAAGATGTTTGTTTGAGGTTAACAGTGATGACTCCGGAGTTGGACACCATTCGGGAGGCCCAGGTAGAGGCCATGAGACCGAAGAACCGCAAACAAGAGCGGGTGATCAAACAGATATATGAGTTCATTGCCGATAGTCGGGGGCTTATAACCTTCTAGGTCCAGATTTGGGTGCCATTTGAGGGCGGGGCACGTGCCATTTTGATGGAGGAGGCGCACAGGTCGAGGTTTTTTATCCATCCCGGGGCCACTAAGATGTATTTGGACCTGAAGAGAGACTATCAGTGGCCCTGTATGAAGAGGGATGTGGCATGGTTTGTAGAGAGGTGCTTGACCTATCGCAGGGTTAAGGCCGAGCACTAGTGTCCACATGGCAAGTTTCAGCCACTTGAGGTTCCCCAGTGGAAGTGGGAACAGCTTTCCGTGGATTTTTATCAACAAATTGTTGAGTACTGCGAGAGGTATCGATGCAATTTGGGTGATCGTTGACCGGCTGACAAAGAGCGCTCATTTTCTTGCTATCAGTGAGAGCTCTTTGGCAGAGAGGCTAGCAGAGGTGTATGTGAGAGAGGTGGTATCGCGGCATGGTGTACCGATCTCGATTGTGTTAGATCGAGATGTGCATTTCACTTTCGGGTTCAAGAAGAAGTTCCATGAGGAGTTGGGTACTAGGCTGCATTTCAGTACCGCTTACCACCAACAGACAGACGGACAGAGTGAGCGGACAATTCAGACGCTCGAGGACATGCTTCGGGCATGTGTGTTGGACTTCGGAGGGAGTTGGGACACGTATCTACCTTGGAAAGGTGTGATCCGGTTCAGGAAGAGAGGCAAGTTGGGGCCTTGGTATATTGGTCCATTCAGGGTGATCGCAAGGGTAGGCAGGGTAGCGTATCGTTTGGAGTTACTTGCGGAGTTGAGGATGTGTATTGCCGATGAATCTGCGATGGTATCGTTAGAGGATATTCAGGTGGATGCGAACCTGAATTATGTTGAAAGGCTAATTGCGATTCGGGATCAGAGAATCAAGGTTTTGAGAAACAAGGAGGTGTCCTTGGTGCAGGTTCAGTGGCAGCATCGGAAAGGGTCAGAACTGACATGGGAACCAGAGATAGACATGCGTGAGCAGTATCCAGAGTTATTTGCAGAGCAAGACTTCGAGGGCGAAGTCTGCTTCTAGTGGGGGAGAATTGTAACATCCTGAGTTCGAGTATGTTAATTTAATTATAATTGTTTTATTGAGGAACTCGATGAGTTGATGCCTCAACTCGTCGACTAGAGTCTTATCTATTGACGCGGTGTCGCGAGCAGACTCGATGAGTCGGGGATCTGACTCGCTGAGTCGGTGCTGATTAGGAAAACCCTAATCCCCGGATTTGGAGCCTATTTAAAAGCCCTTATGGCCTTCATTTGCGGCCACCTTGTTCCAGAGAAACCCTAGGGAGAGTGAGGAAGGCTTGAGTGCAAGAGAGGGCTTATAATCTTCATTTCTTGGGTGATTTTGCTAGAGGAAGAAGAGAGGATCCATCTTGAACGTCAAGGGAGCTTGGATTGGAGCTAATCAGCTTGAGATATTGTCTTTGGAGGTATAATTCTTTCCATTTCACGTTCATATGTAGGATTTCATAGTTTTAGGGTTTTTCCCTCATAATTTTATGAGATCTAGTGAGTATGAGGTCCCCTTGGTATGAATAACATAAGATCCGGACCATGAGAGGTCCTTAGAGCCATTATCTTCCAGCTTTTTGCAAGCAAATAAGGAATTAGAGACTAGGTTGCCATTTCTAGTGTTATTTCTCCATTTGAGGCTTGATATGGGTTGCATGCACGTAAAGGTTGCACCTTTACGTGACTTTTGAGTGTTTAAGGGTTAGATCTATGATTTGGCTAAGCAGATCTAACCTCAGGAGGTTGTTTGAGCAAGTCCATGGAGGAAACTCGCTGAGTCCATATCTAGACTCGATGAGCCGGAACGGGTTGCCCTGGGGTCTGACTCTAGTGGTGACCGGGTGAGTTGAGGGCTGACTCAGTGAGTTGAGTGAGGCTTAGAAAGGGAAGAGTCTGTGGGGACGATGGGACTCGCCGAGTCATCGTATGCACTCGACGAGTTAGGTCAAAATGGACAGTTGACTTTTGGTTAACTTTTAGGTTTGTCAACAAATGGGCCTTTAGGCCTGTAGAGGAGCAGAATGGTCTTTTACCCTTCTAGGGATTTGCATGAGAGAATATCCAATTTGTGAAGAGACATTTATTTAGTGTAATTTATTATTGTGACTAGGCGGAGGCTAGGGCAGTATTCTGATATCGATATTTTACAGAGATTCCCGAGGTGAGTCTTCTCACTATACTTTACCTAGAGTGGTAATCAGAGCTATGTGACAGTGTATCTTGTATGCTATTTATGTGTTGTGATTTCTATGTGACATGTGATATGCATGATTTAGAGTTTATAGAGTTAGGACCAGTGGGTCCACAGAGTTATCGGACCAAGAAGGTCCCATAGAGAAATTCGACCAGAGGGTCATCAGAGTGACAACCTTGAGTGGCTGATATGTGTTTATGTGGTATTTTAGGGAACTCACTAAGCATTTAGGGTTACTGAGTTTTGTGTATGTGTTTCAGGTACCAGTGATGATCTCGGGAAGGCGCCGACATGATCTGTACACACTCATGGAGCTTTTGTTTATATGATTTTGGGATATATTTTACTATGATGATAGTGGATACATTATGTTTACTATTATTTTATGAGTCAAAGTATGTTTGAAATTGTAAAAAAAAAAATGGAAAATTTTGGGTGTTACAATATTGACTCTTCCAATAGTTTGGACAAAGCATGCTTGTGGCATTGTCGTCTTGGACATGTCAACAAGAAACACATAGCCCAACTCCAAAAGGATGGAGTGTTGGAGTCATTCGACCTTAGGGATGATGACGTGTATGAGTCTTGTTTACTTGGAAAGATGACCAAGTTACCCTTCACTGGTACTTGTGAAAGGGGTGAGGGTTTATTGGATCACATACACACTGATTTGTGTGGGCCCTTTAGATCTACCACAAGGGATGCAAGCTGCTTCTATGTGACTTTCACCAATGATTATAGCAGATATGGGTATATCTACTTAATCAAGCACAAGTCAGAAACCTTTGAAAAGCTTAAAGAGTTTAAGCAGGAAGTGGCGAATCAGTTGGGTAGGAAAATCAAAATGCTTCGATCCAATCGTGGATGAGAGTACCTTAGTCTTGAATTCCACGACTACCTCAAGCAATGCGGAATCGTTTCGCAATTGATGCCACCTAGGACACCGAAGTTGAATGGTGTGGCTGAGAGGCATAATCGAACCTTGATGGACATGGTTCGTTCAATGATGAGTCGTGCATTGCTACCTATCTCATTCTGGGGGTATGCCTTAGAGATTTCCGCCCATATCCTTAACTTAGTCCCTACAAAGAAGGTTGCCAAAACACCTCACGAGATGTGGACATGGAAAGCTCCCTCGTTGGCACAAATCAAGGTTTGGGGTTGCGAGGCTTTCGTAAGACGAGAGACTCACGACAAGCAAAAACCTCATAGTGAGCGGTGTATTTTCATCGGCTATCCGCAGAAGTCCTTTGGAGGAAACTCATAAGCCAAGGGGAAAATGGGAGGAAAATCGATCTTGAATAGATTCAAGTATCGAACGATGAAGGAACCTTAACACTGGCGCTCAACTTGAGGAGGAAACTCTTGTTGAACCGATTGATGAATCCTTATCTCTTAGAAGTTCCAGTAGAGTTAGTGTTCCGCATGTGTTGTATGGTTTTCATATAACAAGTGAGGGTGATATGTTTATTAGTGATAGTACACTAATAAATTTTGATGTACCTAACAGCTACAAGGAAGCCATGGCAGGCCCGGCGTCTATGAAATGGAAAGAGGCTATGGACATCGATATTCAGTCCATCTATGACAACCAAGTTTGGAATTTGGTTGACAATGTGCCAAGTCGTAAGACGGTCGGGTGCAAGTGGATCTTCAAGAAAAAGACCGAAATGGATGGGAAGGTACACACTTATAAGGCGTGATTGGTTACGAAGGGCTTTACTCAAACTCCCGGAGTTGACTATGATGCGACCTTCTCACCAGTTGGGAAGATAAAATCTATTAGGGTGATGCTAGCTATTGCTGCATTTCATGACTATGAAATATGGAAGATGGATGTCAAAACCGTTTTCCTTAATGGGAAGTTGGCTGAGGATGTTTACATGAGTCAGCCAGAGGGTTTTGTCGACGCAGAGCATCCTAATAGAGTGTGTAAGCTTGAGAAATCCATTTATGGACTGAAACAAGCATCTGGCAAATGGAATCTTTGTTTCTACTAGAAAGTCAAAGAGTTTGGCTTCCTATGAAGTGAGGATGAGTCATGTGTATATGTAAAAGCCAGTGGGAGTATAGTTAATTTCCTCGTATTGTATGTCGATGACATACTGCTCATAGGAAACAACATCCCGACCCTACAAGAAGTTAAGTACTGGTTTGGGAAGTGTTTCGCTATGAAGGACCTCAGAAAGGCTGCCTATATTTTGGGAATAAGGATAATGAGAAACAGAAGTTAAAGACTAATAGGACTTAGTCAGAATACTTACTTGGACAAGGTACTAAAGCGTTTTAGTATGGAGAATTCCAAGAAAGGGGAGTTACCAATCCAATGCAATGCCAAGTTGAGTAAGACTCAAAGCGTGAGTACCGAAGATGAGATAGCAAAGATGAGCATAGTACCTTACGCTTCTATAGTTGGCTCAATCATGTATGCTATGACTTGTACTCGCCCTGATGTGGCTTTCACTTTGATCATGGTCAGCAGATATCAAGGGAACCCTAGGAGAGCACATTGGACCGCAATCAAGAATATTCTTAAGTACCTTCGGAGGACTAAGGAATGGTATCTATTCCTCAGTGGGAGTGATGACTTAAGGGTGCGAGGGTATAGTGACTCCAGTTTTCAGACCGACCGGGATAACTACCGTTCTCAGTCGGGCTAGGTGTTTACCCTGAATAGAGGAGCAGTGACTTGGATAAGTTCCAAGCAACAGACCGTAGTTGATTCAACGTGCGAATCAGAGTATATAGCGGCGAGTGAAGCGTCAAAGGGGGCGATATGGTTAAAGAACTTCGTCGGAGACCTTGGAGTTGTGCTAGCCATAAAGGATCCTATGGAGATTTTATGCGATAATGAAGGAGCGATTGCTTGACCAAGGAACTGAGGGATCATGGCAGATCCCGACATATCGACAGGAAATATCACTTTATTAGACATCGGGTGGAAGAGGGACTCCTCATAGTGAATATGGTATCGTCAGAGGATAACCCAACAAATCCCCTTACAAAAGGACTGAGTAAGATTAAGCACTTGTAGCACGCTAGGAGCATTGGGTTGAAGGACGATATCAATTTAGATTAGATAGTTTTGAAACGTGTAATAGATAAATTGTAATTAACATTTGATGATTAAATAAAGGAGTATTATTTACGAGTAAAGCTACTATCTTGTGTTAATTATTTACGTATTGTTTCACTTTGCATGTTTTGACTTCCTGAATAATAATATTATTCGAACGATCCGCAGTAGCTCATACTTTGGAAGTAGGTATGAAAGAAGACTGTCATGAATTGGTTTATAGATTGTCTAAAGTGTATTAGACATATCAAAAGTTTGTTGCAATGTTCATGAGTGCTTATGAAATAAGATTTGAGCATTGGATTGAACCCACGCTTGCTGGCATCACTTCATGGAAAATGTCACGAGTGATCGCAAGACGATAATATCATATAGTCTTTAAACCTAGATATATGGTTAATTGTTTGCAAGTTGGTTGTACATTGATGATGTGTAAACGCATCAATAATTTGAAGTTCTAAAACGCATTGGTGTGCTTCATTTGATGAGTGAATGGTAAATGCATATAAGTCGAAGTTTATCTATTCCTTTTATCCTAAGATGGTAAAAGCGATATCTGGGCCCCTCGATGATTTGGTTTGACTTATGTGTCGAGCCCGGTCAGGACTGAATTGATGTGTTCAATTAAGTTTTATGTCAGACAAATCAGAGATCAAGAAACAAACTGTTGGACAATAAGTATGACTATGTTCCATGTAATTGTCCGCACGATACTAGAACAGAGGACTATATGATTCCTTATCTAAAGGACAGGTTACTGATAAGATCAGAGTTTGATAGCGTCTTTGAGAGCTCTGATTCCTAATCGGATCCTGAAGTCATACTTGCATTTATAGTTATTAGACTTATCCAAGTGGGAGACTGTTGGATTAGTGTCTAAGTCCATAACTATATTTGGTATGTACTTGACCCGGTTGTGCATCCCTTTTGGGTTGCCTTCACCAAAGCGACTTGACAGGATGATTTATTGAGAGAGAGGATATTATGGTTTATTAATATATAATATGAATAATATATTAGAAGAGAACTAATATTATTTAATTAGTATTGGTCATGAATTAATTAAGAATTAATTTTGTGGCTAAAAGATATTAATTAAATAAAGGGGACTAGAATTGCCAATTATAAGATAATTGAATTTGGGCTGTGGATCTTATGGATTAAAGGGAGTGGATGATTTCAAGGTGGAAGCCCACATGGAAATCGTCCAAGGGCCTTATTTCGGAAGGTTCTTGGAGTTGCTTAGGGCATGAGCTATCCAATTACGGTTTTGACTGAAACCCTAGCAACTCAGCTATTTAAGGACCCCTAGGGCTTCAGTTTTCGGCTACCAGAAGAAACCCTAGAGTTACTATAGCCGAAATTGTGCCCCATTCCCTCTCTTATCAATCATCTTCTTGCTTTGGTGTTTGTGAGCCATTAGAGGTATTACAATTGTGATACTAAGCTCTTGAAGATTGAAGATTCTTACTACTATGAAGAGGTAATCATCTAAACTTCTATTAGTTGTCGATTTCGATTTTTATAGTATGCTAGATTAGGGTTTACAAGCTTTGGATGAATTTGCATGTACAATAGAGAAACCTAGATCCAAAGATTTAGGGTTTTGCATATGCACATAGGATTGTTCTTTTACAATAGAGAAACCTTGACTGTGAGGTGAGTTTTCTTACTTTATTCATGGGTTGAAGGCACCAATTTCAGCCCATTTTTTGTGTTATATATCCTTTTGTATAGGATGTTGCTATGTTATAACAATTTGTTAGATTAGTAGATCTGTATGATTACCTGTATTTGCTGGTTATTGTGTATTTGTTGCATATGTCGATATAGTGTAGCTGGGTTGAGGCGGTAGAGATTTGTGGTGTTGAAAAACAAACCCAGGGGCAATCCGGTCCGGAGATTGTGGGCCCAGGGGTAATCTAGTTGGGAGACTGTGGACCTAGGGTCAATCAAGTTTATACTGTGGGCATGTTATGCATGCATTGTATATATATCGATGTGTGGGGTATTTTTGGGGAACTCACTAAGCTTTGGATTACATTCATTGATTTCATGTTTCCAGGTAAATCATATGATCGAGGCAAGGCGAAGACGTGATCGTACATATCCTCCTGCTGATTTATGTTTTGAGAGATTTTTGATACTCTGATTCTATGGATTTGATTTGAAAACAATGGTTTATATCTTATGGTTTTGTGGAAACGTTTTATAAAAATGAAAAAAAATATCATGGATTTTGGGATGTTACAAGATCACTTTTCATGATCCATTGGACTGTTAAACTCTATTGAGGATCATCTAACCAAATGTATGGTATAAACACGTTTCGATTTTTAATGCATGTTTTGTTACTTTGCATAAGGAAACCTTTAAAGTAGTCCGCCCTAGTGAAAGTTCCATATATCGATCCTATGATAGAGGAAACCCATGTTAGATCCATAAATGTGTGTTTCCCCCACACCCTCCAAAACTGCAAATGCCTACCAGTCTAAGTGTTGACCTTCATTTCAACGTGGAAATCAATAAGTTAATAGGTGACTCTTTTTTAGGAAACCCCAATGTGCCTAAATACTGAAAAAAGAACATTACTAACCATATCATGTTGGTAGTTAAATTTCAGGAGCACAGAGGAATGTACTGCATATTCTCCTAAAGTATCTAGATATGCCTTGTGACAAACTTGACATATATAATCAACCAAAAATAGTAAAATCACAAGGCGATGCGGTATTATACTCCATGTGTAACATATGTTGGCAAATACCATCTATATAGATAGCAAGAAGAAAAGAGCATTGGTGCTCATAAACATTCAAAAGATGCTTTCTGTCTAATAGTTATGTTGAAGTGTACTTCAATGTATTTGACAACTTTACTATAAGAGCACTCACCAGTGCATGTTGGGATTTAGGTGGGGTGTCCTTATTAGTGAAACCGCTAAAGTCGAAGATTGGAATCATATTTACGAATACAACCCATAACACAAACATAATCAAATATTCATACCATATGCTATTATCCCATAAGATGTGGTCTTTTAACACACACAATTGTACCATTGAGGCTACAAAATCATAGGAGGAATCCTATAGTATAAATAGATACCTAGACCACCAAACAAAATGGGTAAAGAAACAATTCGCCATTAGGTTTCTCTAAACAGTGGGCCTTCACAAACTACCACGTCCTCAATCGACTCATGTAATCCTTTGTTAAAGAACAATGGTGCATCGTCCATATGTACAGGTTGGCATGTACTCATTCGAAAAAAAACAAATAGATTTTTAATACTCGTACAAGATCAAAGCAAAATGAGTTCACTCTATGCGTCACAAAACTTTGGAACAAGACGCATAAAATCAACATCATTAGTAGCTCTCTTCACGGAAAACCCAAAAGCCAAAGTAACTCATTTTCCTGGATATTCAATTCAAGACTCAATTGTAAACCGGTCCCCATAATGATGTCAACACTTTGGGCACCTCCCATGAATCTTCAATGAGGGTCTCATCATCATGATTTCATGCATGAAGAAGAAGCTTGCAACTCTCTTTAATATAATATGATAGATAATACACTAAAGCAAGTTAGAGGGTAAGCTATATATACATTCTAGATTAGCGGTACACATTCATTATGGCCTTTCTTCTTAACCCTAGACTGACTTGGCATTGGCTTTACACAAGCCATTTTCTACGACAACTAGGCTAGGCTGTCTGTGGGTCCATATTTTTACATATCCGAAAAAATATATGTTGTGTAATTTTCTATGTGTAGTGTTACGATATCCAAGTTGGATATATCCGATCTAGATGCACCAAAAATCGAAAATGGGATATATGTTAGGATATCCGTTTTTAAAATGGGATATATATATATATATATATATATATATATATATATATATATATATATATATAGGGGCAGAACACAAACACTAAAACTAGGGGGCGAAACCAAAAACAATCGACAATGGTTTTCGGAATTTTGAGTACTTGCATGATTTTTAAACACAATGATACTTGGTTGTTATTTCATGTCAATTTTCAATGCATAATATATTAACTAATATATAGAAACAATAGAGCAACACTAAAAATAATTGAACAAATATTTGTTTAAATAGTTATTTTTGCTTTATTAACATATTTCACATAAAAAAATTATATATAATTTACTGATAGTTAACAAATTAATTAACAATTAAACATTATTAAAAGAAATTAATAAGGAATAAATACATTTTTAAGTTTTAACAAACAAATTATTTACATCTTTTAACTTGTAGATACTTTCGATACCCACTGATATGTTTCATTTGGTAAAACAATAATGAATATTTAAATTGGAAAAAAAAGCTGTGAGCCACTTTTGAACTTTTCAGACATTTATTACTTTTTCAGAATTCACATCTTCAAAACCTTATTCATCTAATAATTACCAGTGAGATAAAGAGAAAAAAATGAGAGACAACGTACTAGTGGAGAGGAAAGTGAGCAGCGCATCGGAGGTAGCTTCTTCGAGGAGATGATAGGTTCGGCAGGCAAACGGAGGAGAGCAGATAGAGAGAGCGTACGAAGGTGAGCAGCAAGGAAGGAGAGCAGAAATAAAGCGAACGAAGGTCTTGTTCGGCAGACGACGGAGGTTAGCACTACTCCGACTGTCATATTTTCTAGTGAGACTCAAGATTTCATTCTCCGGTGGAGGCTGTGGTTTTTAGGGTTTTTTCATTTTTTTCAAAGTTTTGATGAAATAAGTTGTAAATTATAATAGTTATTTGGTTATTGTAGAGTTTTACCTTTCAAATTAATTGGCATTTTGGTAAGATACGATTGGTTTTGATTTTTCAATGATTTTCGGATTTGATGTTAATTTTTGTTAAGCTTCCAAATTTATTAGTCTATAACTTATTAAGATTTGTCCGGATTCTTTAAATCAGTTAGATGTATAAACAATTAAGCATAAAATTTGGGGGGCCATAAAATCGGCTCTTATTTTTTTGTAACGAGAATAAGAGATACATACTGAAACATACATGTATTAATAAATCAAAAAAGCTAAGGGGCCATGGCCCCCGTGGCCCTATAGAGGATCCACCACTATATATATATATATATATATATATATATATATATATATATATATATATATATATATATATATATATATATATATATATTTGACCCGAGTCCAAATAAATCCTATATAACCGTTGCAATTGGAAAGATCACAACTAAAAAAACGCTCTTATTGACGTCTGGACCAATGGAATAACCAATTTGTGAGAATAAAGTTTGTATAAATAAGTTTTGGTTCAATTGGTGTCACCACATCATACAAAAATACACTTACTATTGTCAACAATTTTTGACGTCCTTACAGTCTTTCGTTTCTGCTTCCGTCGATATTGTTGTTTGCTGATGTAACCTCTAAAATTTATACAAATGCTGATATGGTTGAAGTTTAACCTGACTTTCCAAAACATAGATATTTGATATAGCTTCACTTATTCCATTAGCTAAAAAAACGAAGGTTTTACTAGCTAGATGTATTGGGCTAACTACATCGGCCAAGACCACACTTTTGGTTGGGCTACTTGGTCTGACTAGAAGCAAATGTATTTCATATTGTTTTGTTCGATGTGAATTGTTCTTTTTTGATAACCTTATTCTTTTTCCTAACATTGGTTCAAACATTATAAATAAAAGTAAAAGAATACCAGGTCGAGCGGGTTGGATAATTTCAGTCATTTTAATATGTCGATATATATTTATTATTATTATTTTAAAAATCTATTAATTATTTATGTATAAATATGGCTAAAAACTATGTTCTTGAATTATTGATTTGGGCGCCTAAAACCCTGATGTATCATTTGTAATTTTTTTTTTAAATATAATAAATATTTTATCATTTGTAAATTAGATTAAGTTAGATTAGGTTATTATGTTATTGCATTTTGCTAGAGGTGGCAATCGTGTCGTGTCGAAACACTGAACGGGTTGAAAGTGCTTGACCATAACCCGATCCGTTTAATTAACGTGTCGTGTCATGTCAACCTGTCTATTTTCATGCCGGGTTTCGTGTTAGAGGTTTACTTTGAAATATGTCATGTCCTGTAAGGTTATAAGATTGAACATGTTGAAAGAGTAGGAGTTAGGTAGGCGGAAATGAAAATAGTTTGGAGACAGAGTAGATGAAGTCGTATCAAGTCCAGATGACAGAATTGAAAGAGTATGAGTTGGGGTGGTGGAAGACAAGATCATGAGGATGAGAGAGTGATTAAAGAGACTATGTAGTTTAGGAGAGAACAGAAAATTTGAAAATGAAGTCTTGATCTAGACATCTAAGTCATTTTGTATATTTTCAGTTTATTTAAAGAATTCAAAAAACTTGCATATAAATAAAAGAGTCATTTTCGAGTCATATTTGAGTTGAAATTATCCTAACTTTACCCGTTTAATTTTCGTGTCGTGTTGTGTCAACCCGTTTATTTAAACGAGTTGAAATATCTTACCCAAACTCATTTATTTTGTGTCAAGTTCGTGTAGGGTTTCGTGTCATGTCTGTTTTTGCCACCACGTTTTTCTCATCTCATCATGTAATTTAGATTAAGACATTATCTTTTACTCATCTCATTAGGTAATAATACATAAAGTATATCGAAAATATGGATATAATAAAGGGAAATCTCCAATAAAATTCTAAAATTTTGGCTGAGTTTACGTTTTAGTCATAAATTAATTTTCGTTGACGAAAAAGTCCTAACAACCGGCAAAAGTTTGCATTTTGACCATTTTTGACCACTCGGAACCGATAACAAATTAATTTGGGACTATTTCGTAAACTGACCTAAAATATTGGGACTTTTCTACAAAAATAAAAAAACATTAGAACTCATCTGCAAATCAATATAAGTATTTTTTTTAAATGTAAATAAGTATTATTATTATTATTATTATTATTATTATTATTATTATTATTATTATTATTATTTTGTTAAAAATATAAATAAGTATACCATATTTTAAATTCGTTATTATTAATATGGTTAATAATACTTATAAATACATTTAAATGAAAAAAATATTAAAGACATTTTTTAAGGGTGAAGGTGGAACGGATGATACTGCTTTAAGCATTGAAATCATGAATGTCTGTTTGTATATGATCATTTCACATTTGTTGTTATTGTTTTCAATTCAAAATGTTAACAGTTCACAATTTAAAAGAAGTTCTTGATTTTTCAAATTGTTTATAAATAGTGAACGTGTGCTATGGATGTATGTCTAGTGTGTAAGTATTTGAATTACCGACATGTGTGTTTCTCTTTTTCATTATTTTATTCATGTGTTTTTTTTTTTGAAAACATAAAAGATATAGTGTGATAAATAAAAACATGTCATATTATTTTTTACTTAAAAAGATATTGTACTTTTGAACTATGATATGGACTACCTATATAGATGTTTATAGTAGATCTTTTGGATTTGAAAAGAAATCTTTCTAGCTTAAACAATTTTATATACAAAGTGAGAAATTTTTCTATCTTAGACTATTTATAAACATTTTTACAAATAGACAACTTCTTTTAAATTGTTAAGTGTTAATATTCTGAATTGAAAACAATAATAACAAATGTGAAATAATCATATACAAAGTGAGAATATACAAGCAGACATTCATGATTTAAATTCTTAAAGCATCACCATCACCTCCACCTTCACCTTTAAAAAATTCCTTTAATTTTTTTTTATTTAAACGTATTTATATGTATTATTAAAAATATTAATAATAATGAATTAAAAAAATGGTGTACATATTTATCTTTTTATAATAATAATAATAATAATAATAATAATAATAATAATAATAATAATAAGATTTTTGTTTGTAGAAAAGTTCTAATATTTTTGTTTAAAGAAAAGTCCCAACATTTTGAACCAATTTACGAAATAGTCATAAATTAATTTATTATCGGTTCCAACCGGTCAAAAAGGGTTAAACTGCAGACTTTTGCCGGTTTTTTTTGGATTTTTTCGTTAACAAAAATTATTTTAGGACTAAAACATAAACTAAACTAAAATTTTAGGATTTTATAGAAATTTCCCTATAATAAATATCACCTAGTAACAAATTGCTTCCAAAATTCCCTTAATCTAATTTGGGCGTCAAAGTGTAGTCATGTAGGGGGAACATGATATTATATACCAATTTATTTTTCCGCATACCCGTGAAATGAACCGATTATAGTTGGTATAACAGTATCCATACTAAGTATAATTAGTATTAACTTTTTTGGCTACAAACAAAATTGATTGGTACAAATTGGTAATAATACGTACCAACTTCTTTTTAATTTTAAGTTTTAATAGTTAAAGACCAACAAGGATATATGCCAATTTTGTTGTGTATTAAGAAATTAGTAAAATAATTATTTTAGTTTACTAAAGAATTCTATCAAAGTAACTTTTAACTTTTTATTTTATTTAATGTCTAATAACTATTGACTACGATTAAATGACTAATATCGTGCTCCTAAATTGTATGCTCCTAAATTGTAAGCATTAAAGACACTTGACAATTATGTGTTTGTGTGTATATATATATATATATATATATATATATATATATATATATATATATATATATATATATATATATATATATATATATATATATATCAAATGAATTGGTTAGTACAGTAATAGTGTTGTATTTAAAAAAATTTATCATTACCGTACCATGATTACTTGATTGAAACGGAACTACCAACCAAACATGTTCGTTACCAAACGTATTGATAGCCAAATTTTTTGGTTCGGTTGGTAAAATGTTACATATTTTGACAACTCTATAATCATGGGACCCCATTTGGACTACATCTGACTATAGCATCTCTTTTACAGTCAACAAGTTTTGGATCCATCATCTCTTCTCAAGGAAGCTCTAAGCTTATCATCCTCTCATCCTTAACTCTCTTCCACCAAGAATTTGTTGCATCTTTGGTGTCATTAGTTATGATAATCAAAAAATGGGTGGCAAAAATCCAAGTCTTATCCACCCAGTGGGTGTGTTCGAGGCTACACCAACAACCAACTTCCAAGGATTGATACCCATAATACGTTTGATACATATGTTTCCAAACATAGAAACAAAACCATGTAAGAACTATTCTATAAATGGTCTAACTTATTAATACCATTTATATATAATTTCGATTAATCAATAATTATAACCTAATTATAAGTACTATATTAATGAAGTTCTACTATTTAATATAGGTCCTCCATGTATCTTGATGGGCGATATTGGTCCATGTAGTTAAGTTATATGAATGTGTGGTTATCACCCCTTTTATTCGATTGTTGTTATAAATCAAATATAATTTTTGTTTTTCTCTGTAGCTTCAATACCTACATTACATGGAACATACATAAAGACAAAACTCTTACTCGCCATGATAATCATCATAATCCGAAGGCAACGAGATGACTAATTCAAGATAATAATCATGGATTTCTCAGCTAAACAACCCACGAGTTTGTATTCAAGTAAGCATCTTCTTTATCTATAGTTATATAGTGATAATCCATCCTTTTACGAAATTAATGTTGAAATCTCAACAAACCAACCACTTAACCTATAACCATTATCAACCAAACCACCACCATTATCAACCCACCAACCTAAAAATTGGTTCAATGAAGGAAATAGAAACATCATTTCTATAAAAGAAATTTGAAAATAACCACAAAATGTCAAATCAAAATATGCAAGATCCGTCATCCTTTATAGCTGACTTCTAAGCCGACACCACTTCCAAGTATCCATTTTCCACATTTAAAAAAAAATTATGATGGAACACAAAACCTAATGACCAAGTATAAACATATCAAGAAAATATGTAATCCTTAAAGTTAGATCACAGATTATGATGCATACGCTTTCGAACAACACTAAAAGACTTGACATGATGTTGGTTCAAAATCTTGGCAACCAATAATATTTATAATTAGGAAAAGCTAAAATGTGAATTCACCTATCACTTAATAACAACGTAATTTTAACTCGGATAATGACACCATACTGGGTTGTAGTCAAAAGGATGGTAAAATCATTCTCAAATTCCAAACTAGGTTTAAGGAAACATCCCTTTATTAGTCGGTTGGAGATAACAGTATGGTCATATAGCCTTTACGCATAGCTTATAACCAAGTACATTGTTCAAAAACATGATGAAAAAAATCCACTACTAGGAAATACCTCTTAGAAAGAGTACACACATAAATCAAATAAGAACAAAAATCAACAAAAAGTACAAACTCACCGGACAAGCAACTTACCAGGGTAATAGAAGAAGAAGAAACTATGGAGTCCATGGTTACCATACAATACAAAATTATGGACATCCTTTAGCGAAACGAGAATTCCTAACAATGAATAACGATAAATGACAATCAAAGCATAAAACAAAACTCACTCGAGATGAACATAAATTTTATGAATACCACGAAATTCTTAGCCACTGCATAGTCGGTTGTAATGTGTTGAAAACGGAGTTTGTCTAATACGTACATAATGATCAACTCAGTGAACTAGCTTAGGTTTGTATGTAGTCATTCATATGACACAAAATAACTTAAATCCATTTATCTTTTGAGTGGTAAGTAAGGGTTAAATCCATTGGAGCTTATGGTCAACAAAATAATTCGTGATCAATTATGGAAAAAGTGTAATCACTTCTCGTTTTAGATTTCATTCTAAAGAATAATGTAAGACTATTTACTAAAGTTTTGTTCTCTCAAGTCACATAGCCATACTCGTATTATTAATTTAAATATAATTTTGGAAAAAATGAGGTGTATACCCATCCTACATACCATTTTGGAGTGCTTTGGAATGACAGAAAAGACCATGGTACAGTCGTATTACATTTACGATAATTAAACATTATAAAAATAATGTTAACAATCAGTAGTCATATGATTAATGTTCCAAAGATTCAAAACAATGTTTACAAATCTAAACAAATTAATACGTATGCAGAAAAATGAAAATAAAACCTATTCCCATAAGATGTTTAACCAAACATGTTGATGATCAACATGAGAACACAAAGAACAAAATCTTAAATCTTTGTTAAATTCTTGAAAATCTTTACGAAAAGTGTTTGAAGATGACGAGCTAAATTTAGGGTGAAAGGGGGTTGTCGCCACTCTCCCTTGGGATTAGTGAATTTTTTTTTTTTTTTTTTGTAATGAGGTTAAGGTTTTATTTATAGGCGAGTGGAAGGAATCCTTTTTATAATTAGAAGACATGATACCTTCCTAGCTCAAAAACTCCCCATTTATATAAATATCTCTAGTTGAAATGATCGTGCGTCCTTTTTAACTCAAGTTTTTGCCCAATATATTTACTCATACTTCCTTGTTGATTTTGACCTCGGTGACATTCCACTGGGGGCCTGAGCAGCAGGCAGCTTTCGAGACATTCAGACAGCGGTTTTGCGAAGCACCGATTCTGACCTTGCCGGAAGGCATCGACGATTTCGTGGTTTATTGTGATGCTTTGATCACGGGTATGGGTGCAGTTTTGGTGCAACGGGGTCGCCTGATTGCGTACGCGTCGAGGTAGTTGAAGCCTGATGACGCGAAGTATCCGATGCATGATCTAGAGCTAGGGGTTGTGGTTTTCGCCCTCAATATTTGGCAACACTACCTCTATGGGTTCATTGTACCATTTACATGGACCAGAAGAGCTTGAGGTACTTGATTGATCAGACGAATTTGAACATGAGGCATCGTCATTGGTTGGATGTGGTGAAGGATTATGACTGCAAGATCCATTATCACACGGGGAAGGCCAAGGTGGTGGACGATGCTCTAAGCCGCAAGGCAGTCGCGGCTCCGATTCTGGATATATGAATGAAGATGACAGTGATTACTTCACTGTTGGAACGGATTCGGGAGGCTTCAGTTGAGGGTATGAAGGAAGAGCGCCGAAAGTGTGAGCGGATCGGAGGCCAGGTGGCTTCATTCGATTATGACAGCCATGGGTTATTGAACCTGCATCAGAGGGTTTGCGTTCCTTACTGGGGCGGTGTACGCCAGGTTCTGATGGAGGAGGTTCACAAGTCGAGATTATCCATTCATCCAGGGGCGACAAAGATGTATCGGGATCTTCGCCCTAATTATTGGTGGCCCTACATGAAGCGGTACATAGCTTGGTATGTAGAGAGAGGCTTGACTTGCAGGAAAGTCAAGGCCGAGCACCAGCGACCTCATGGCAAGATGCAGCCGTTGGAGATTCCCGTGTGGAAATGGGAAGACATCACCATGGATTTCATCACAAAGCTTCCTAGGACTGCACGTAGAGTGGATTCGGTTTGGGTCATCGTGAATCGATGTACAAGGAGTGCACATTTCATCCCGATCCAAGAGAGTATATCGACTGAGAAGCTAGCCGAGATCTATGTACGCGAGCTGGTGGCACGTCATGGAGTGTCGATTTCGGTTGTGTCATACCGACATGTTCGTTTCACTTCCAGATATTGGAAGCGGTTTCATGACGAGACAGGTACTCGTCTTCACTTCAGTATAACTTTCTGTTGGATAAGGTCTCTAAGTCCATAACTATTTATGGTATGTACTTGACCCGATTGGCATGGTCCATTTGGGTTGCATGGCATTGCAATACTTGGATAGACCAAACGAGAGAAAATGACACTTAAGGTTTATTAATATATTATAAGTTCTAATATATTAATAATATTATTTAATTAGTATTGAATAAGAATCAATTTGGAATTAATTAAGTGATCAAAAGGAGACTAATTAAATATATGGGATTGATTGTGTAAATCAGCCATTCTTGTATAGTGGGCTAATGATCGATGGTTTATATAAATTGGGCTAAAACCCATAAGGTGCTCCATGGATAGTCCATGGAGGTTATAAACCCATGGATCTTGGAATATGAAATGCCATGCACATTAGGGTTTACATGGAGTAACCCTACATGTGGCACACTATATAAGAAGCCCTATGGTAAGCAAAATCGGCCACTAAGTGAAGAACTAGAGGGCTAGCCGATGTTGAGTGTTAGTGAACTTCTCTCAAGGTTATTCCAAGTGTTGTGGTGATGTGTGAGACATTTGAGGCATCACGTTTGAGGTGCTAGGCTCACAAGGTTCTCAATGAATCCAAGAAACAATAAAAGTATGTTTTCTTACTTGCTTTTATAATTCAAGTTCCCTATCCCATGCTAGATAGGTTAAGAACCTTGGAAATCAAATTTGCATGTATCATTAGTAAAACATAGATCCAAGGTTTCTAGGGTTTCATGTACATCTTAGGAGTGTTAGAATGCTCAAAACCATTCAGTGATATCAGAGCCTAGGCTTGTTTTCTTGATACTTGATGCAAATTGTTGAAAAAAGTCGAAAAATATGCATTCAGCTGAGTGAACTCGCCGAGTCCATGGGGGGACTCGACGAGTCCATGCATAAATTCATCCTACTCATCGAGTAGGTGTTGTATTAGTGTCTAAGCCCATAACTATAATTGGTATGTACTTGACCCGATTTAGCATGGTCTATTTGGGTTGCATGGCATCAGAACAATTTGGATAGACTTTTGTGAGAAAAGGATATTTATGATTTGTTAATATATTATAAGTTCTAATATATTAATATGAAATCATATTATTTAATTAGTATTGATTAAGAATTAGTTTGGAATTAATATTGTGATCAAAAGGAGACTAATTAAATATATGGGGATTGATTGTGTCAATCATTTATTCTTATATATGTGGACTTATGATCCATAGTTCTTCATGTTGGGCTAAACCCATGGATACTCTATGGAGTTTTAACCCATGGAGCATGAATAATATGGAAAGACATGAGTTACATGGTGTAATCCTAATAGCCATAATATATAAGGGCCCTATGGCTCAAGAAATTGGTACTAAGGTGTGTACACATGAAGGCTAGCCGATTTGAGTATAAGAACTTCTTACTCAAGTTATTCCATGTTGTTGGTGATGTTGTGTGAACCATTTGAGGTGTAACACTTGAGGCACTAGGTTCTTAAGCTCAATGGAATCAAGCTACAACATCAAAGAGGTATGTCATTCTACTAGATTCTTGTAGTATAGTTGCTTCATTTTATGCTAGTTAGGATGAAACCTTGGAATATTGAATATTTGCATGTATAATAAAGAAAACATAGATCCAAGGTTTATAGGGTTGAATGTACACCATCGGAGTGTTAGAATGCTTAAAACCCATCAGTAGGTTCATGCACTCGACGAGTAGAATGCCCAGAGTGCAGTTTTTCGAGTTTTGCTGCTGGAAATGGACTAGAAACATAAAACTTGTTTTAGATGGTGTAATGGTTATGCTAATCCATTTTCAATGGCTATTATCAAAATTTCAAGTTTTCTATGGTTTATTTATGATTCTTGAAATTGTTGATATGGATATTCATACACTTATGAGTTTAGAAAATCATAGGAATTATTTGCAAATAGTTTGTTAGTTTAATTCTTGATCTTGATGTGTTTTAATGGAATCCATAATTTGTCATTAAGTTATGGATTACCAAAAGTCACTCTTTTAAAGTCCATTAATAAACACATAGGTTACATAAAATGAAAAGTCTCTCATTTTAATAAACCATTAACTCATAAGTTATGAAAGATGAAAAGTTTTGAAAGTTACAAAACTTGCCCTCAAGTTTTGGAACATGTAAAGTCACTTTAATAGTTCCAACCCCTAGAATTTTAAAAGTTAAAATTCAACCCTTATACTTTATAATATTATAAGTTAATATATATATATATATATATATATATATATATATATGTATGTATGTATGTATACGAACAAGTCGTTTTACCGTTAGTAGGCCTCATTCACGAAGCCGGTTTATAAGGGGGGTATAAGGTTGTTGCCTATAAAATGACAGCTTAATGGGTGTCCACTCTCACCCACTGCTTCCTTGTCTGGTGGAGGGTCGTTAGCCGAATGGGTAGGACAATGACTTTAATCCTTATTAAAAGTATGATGAATGTAAAGTAACTAAATGTTTTTATAAATTCCCAATCTTAGTTACTTTAGGAAATTTTGAATAAGGTGCTAACCCATTAAATTACACTTTGCACTTTGCTTAAGTCGTTAGTGGAGCGTGCGTGGTTAACCGACACACTAACCTGGACTTAACAAGGTAGGAAAAGCGTGGCTTAAGGTTTATCATATATCGGTGGAGCGTGTGTGATTAACCGGCACATCGGTTGAGTGATAAACATTAAGAGTACCAAGTAATTTGCATGGTTACTTCACACCTTGTTTTGTGATCCTCGGCATCCCAGTCACAAAACATTAAGGGAACACTCGAGATTGAAACATGCCATTGAAAAGTTCAATGAATCTCAAAGAATCTAGGAGTTTCAAATCCAATTAAAACCTAATAATTTATTTCGTTTTTCATGGTGGAAATTGGTGAATCGTCATTCACCTACCTTCAAATATCTTATAGCTTGGATTACGACATCCCTCTTCTACGTTATAAAATATTGTGTTGGGTCCTAGCCTTAATATTACATTTGGGTGTCTTATTAAGGACTATCTTTATATCTAATCTAAAGTTTTCTTTCTTCTATTCAGATGTCTTCTGACAATGCTGCTTTTGGCTCAAACCCTACCGACTCCTTCTCTCTCATGAACCTTTGTGGGAGAGTCATCTTTGATGGATCCAACCTTATGGATTGGATCAGGAACATCAGGATGGTCACCCAATATGAGGACAAGGAATATGTCCTCGACAAGGAGATTAAGGAACTTGGTGAGTCATCTGGTACACCTGAGGAGATCGCTGAATACCAGACCCATGAGAGAGATGTTAGATATAGTGTCTAAGTCCATAACTATATTTGGTATGTACTTGACCCGACCCGGCATGGTCCATTTGGGTTGCACTTCACCCGAACAATTTATGGATAATCTTTTGAGAATAGTATAAGTTATGATTTATTAATATATTATAAGTTCTAATATATTAATATAAAATCATATTATTTAATTAGTATTGATCTATAATTAAATATGGGCTCTTGTATTTATATAGTGTGGGCTAATGCTTATTTGGAATGGGCTAGGCTTGCATGGAAAGTCCATGGATACTCCATGGAGCTTTAACCCATGGATCTCATGGAAATGAAAAGACATGGGTATTAGGGTTTACATGGATGTAACCCTAATCCACCACACTATATAAAGGAGGCTTTGGTTCTTGAAATCACACTAGTTGTGGTGAGTAAAGCAAGAGGGCCAATTTCAAGAAAAGTGATTACTATTCTCTCAAAGTTCCAAGTGTGTGGTGATTTGTGATTTCCATTCTACTAGCTTTATTTGATTCAAGTTCCCCATGTCATGCTAGATAGGATAAGAACCTTGGAAAAATAATTATTTGCATGTATCTTAGTCAAACATAGATCCAAGGTTTCTAGGGTTGCATGTACACCATAGGAGTGTTAGAATGCTCAAAACCATCAGTGGTATCAGAGCCTAGGCTTGTTTGTTTGATACTTGATGCAAAATAGTGAAAAAAAAAGTCGATTTTTTTGCTGTCTGGATGATGAACTCGACGAGTCCATTGGAGGACTCGCCGAATCCATGACTAAATTAATCCTACTCGTCGAGTAGGTTCGTGCACTCGACGAGTAGAAGCCTCAGAATGCAGATTTTCGACTTTTGCTGCTGGAAATGGACTAGAAACATTACCCTAAACTATTTTGGTGTTATAAAACTTGTTTTAGATGGTATAATGTTTATGCTAATCCATTTTCAATGGTTATTATAAAAAATTACAAGTTTTATGAGTAATTTATGATTCTAGAAATGTTCATATTCATGTTCTTGAACTTATGAAGATTAGATGATCATAGGAATTGTTTGTAACCTACTTGGTAGTTTAAATTCATGATCATTATGTGTTTTAATGGAGTCCATAACTTGTCCTCAAGTTATGGAAATCCAAAGGTCACACTTTAATAAAATCCATTAAAAGAACACAAGGGTTATAAAAATGAAGAGTCTTCATTTTTAATACTCAATTAAATTCATAAGTTATAAGAAATGAAAAGTTTAGAAAGTTTACAAAACTTGCCCTCAAATTTTGGAATAAGTAAAGTCATGATTAAAACTTTAGTTCCAACCCTTAGAATTTTAAAAGTTAAAATTCAACCCTTATACTTTATAATATTATAAGTTAATAATTAATATATATATATATATATATATATATATATATATATATATATATATATATAAATATGTATGTATGTATGTATAAGATGAAGTCGTCTTACCGCTAGTATGCCTCATTCACGAAGCCGGTCTATAAAGGGGGGTATAAGGTTGTTGCCTATAAAATGGCAACTTAATGGGTGTCCACTCTTACCCACCACTTCCTTGATCGGTGGAGGGTCGTTAGCCGAACAGGTAGGACAAGGACTTATTAATTCTCATTAAAAGTATAATGATAATACTAAAGTAACTAAACCTTATTGAATTCCCAATCTTAGTTATTTTAGGAAAATGTAAATAAGGTGCTAATCCATGAAATTACACTTTACACTTTTTTTAAATTGTTAGTGGAGCGTGTGTGGTTAACCGGCACACTAACTTGAACTTAACAAGGCAGGTAAAGGGTGACTTAATGTTTATCATAGTATCGATGGAGTGTGTGTGGTTAATCGGCACATTGATTGAGGGGTAATACATTAAGGGTACCAAGTTATTTGCATGGTTACTTCACACCTTGTTTTGTGATCCTCGGCATCCCAGTCACAAAACTTGAAGGGCACACTCGAGATTGAAACATGTCATTAAAGAAAGTTCAATGA
This sequence comes from Lactuca serriola, assembly GCF_051521515.1. NCBI lineage: Eukaryota > Viridiplantae > Streptophyta > Magnoliopsida > Asterales > Asteraceae > Lactuca > Lactuca serriola. Next base: position 170,075,136 of record NC_136413.1, read on the forward strand.
ATCTCAAAGAATCTAGGAGTTTCTAAACCAATTAAAAACCTAATTAAATATTTCGTTTTTCATGGTGGAAATTGGTGGATCGTCATTCACCTACCTTCAAATATCTTATAGCTTAGATCAGGGCATCCCTCTTCTAAGTTATAAAATATTGTGTTGGGTCCTAGCCTTAATACTACATTTGGGTGTTTTATTAAGGACTATCTCTAAATCTAATCTAAATTATTCCCTCTTCTTTTTAGATTTCTTCCAATAACAATGCTTCTGGCTCAAACCCTACTAGCTCCTTCTCTCTCATGAATCTTTGTGGGAGAGTCGTCTTTGATGGATCCAACTTTACTGATTGGATCAGAAACATCAGGATGGTCACTCGATATAAGAACAAAGAATATGTTCTTGACAAGGAGCTAAAGGTACCTGAGCCAACTGCTACTCCTGAAGAGCTTGCTGAATATGAGGTATATGAAAGAGATGCTACAAAAGTGGCATGCATCATGATGGCCACCATGACAGCCGAGCTCCAAAAGTCCTATGAGGACTATTATCCTTTTGAGATGCACTAGGACTTGATGAACCGCTACCACCAAAGTGCTCGTCAAGAGCGATATGAAATAATCTCATCTATGATAACAAGCCGAATGAAGGATGGTGAACCCATCACGGGCCACATGCAGAAAATGCAAAGGTATGTGGACCGTTTCTGAAGCTGAATGTGAACTTCCCTGAGGAGTTAGCAATAGACATCATTTTGCACTCCTTTCCATCGTGTTATGATCAATTTCGCATGACATATCACATGAACAAGGAAGAAGTCACCCTCAGCAAACTTCAAGGACTCTTGAAGACCTTCGAAAGTGGTCTAAAGGGTAAGTCGGTTGTTACTATTCCTACTCCTTCTCCAACTGCGGCCAATGTCTTGGCAATCAGGCACGACAAAGGGAATAAGAGAAAGAACCCTTCTAAGGGTACCAAGGGTAAGACCCTTGAAGGCCCCTCTTCAAGCAAAACCAAGAAAGGTTTTGTCACTCCATCTGCTAATCCTAATGAGGCTGAATGCTTCTATTGCCATGAAAAGTCGCACTGGAAGCGAAACTGCCCAAAGTACCAGCAAGATTTGAAGGATGGGAAAGTAAAACCCAACCATGCATGTATATACTCTATATTTCCTAATAACTCACCTCATTCTAAGTCTTGGGTCCTTGATACTAGTTGTGGTATTCACATATGTTGTGATTTTCAGGGACTAAGAAGAAGTGAGAATATGGAGCAGGGAAAGATAAACTTGATCATGGGAAACAGGAAAGCTTCACCTATCACCAAGATAGGAGCTTATTCCTTAGTGCTAAATAGTGGGTTTACATTAGATTTGAATAAGTGTTATTATTCGCCAGAAATGGCAAGAAATGTTATTTCCTTTCATGTATTTTATAAACAAGGTTTTACCTTTTATTTTGATAATAATAATGGTAGTATTGATGCTTTCTTTAATAATGTTCTTTATTTTAAAGCATTACCTTGTGATGGAGTGTATGAAACTGTATCTATTTTAGATAATCTTGGAAATAATGTACTGTGTATTGACTCTTCCACTAGATTAGATAAAGCATCTTTATGGCATTGTTGTCTTGGACATGTAAGCAAGAAACGCATAGGCCAACTCCAAAAAGATGGAGTCTTGGAGTCATTTGACTTAAAGTCAGATGATAGTTGTGAATCTTATTTGCTTGGTAAAATGACAAAGTCACCTTTTACTGGCACTTGTGCTAGGGGTGAAGGTTTGTTGGACCTCATACACAAAGATGTGTATGGACCCTTCAAAATAGCCACAAGAGACGCTAATCGGTTCTATGTCACTTTTACTGATTATTTTAGTAGATATGGATATGTCTACTTAATCAAGCATAAGTCAGAAACATTTGAGAAATTCAAAGAGTTTAAGCAAGAAGTGGGGAATCAGTTGGGCAGGAACATTAAGATGCTTCGATCCGATCGTGGTGGTGAGTATCTTAGTACTGGTTTCCTAGACTATCTTAAGGAATGTGGGATTGTCTCACAATTGACACCTCCTAGGACACCATAGTTGAATGGTGTAGCTGAGAGGCACAATCGGACCTTTTTGGACATGGTTCTTTCCATGATGAGTTGAGCTTTGCTACCAATCTCATTTTCGGGGTATGCCTTAGAGACTGCCGCCCATATCCTTAATCTAGTCCCTAAAAAGAAGGTTGCCAAAACACCTCACGAGGTGTGGACTGGAAAAGTTCCCAATCTAGACCACATCAAGATTTGGGGTTGCGAAGCTTTCGTGAGACGCGAGACTCACGATAAGCTCGAACGCCGAAGCGAAAGGTGTAATTTCATCGGCTATCCATAGAAATCCTTTGGCTACATCTTCTATAGACCCAGTGATAATGTGGTCTTTGAAGCAAGAAGTGGATTCTTTCGAGAAAGAGAGAATTCATGAGCCAGGGAAACAGTGGGAGGCAAATTGACCTTGAGGAAATTCAAGACTCAAGTGGTGAAGGAACCTCAAACCTTAGCCCTCAACCTGAGGAGGAAACTCCTATTGAGCCGACTGAAGAATCTATACCTATGAGGCGTTCCACCAGAGTTAGGAATGCACCTGATCATTATGATGGTTTTCATATTACTATAGAAGGAGAGACACTTATCAGTTATAACTCACTGGTACATCTGGATGAGCCTAACAGCTACACGGAAGCCATGGAAGGACCTGAGGCTACTAAATGGAAAGAGGCTATGGATAGCGAGATACAATCCATGTATAACAATCAAGTTTGGAACTTGGTTGACAATGTACCTGATCGTCAGATAGTTGGGTGCAAATGGATCTTCAAGAAGAAGACTGACATGGACGGTAATGTACACACTTATAAGGCACGACTGGTTGCAAAGGGTTATTCTCAAACTCCGGGAGTTGATTATGATTAGACCTTTTCACCAGTGGCCAAGATTAAGTCTATTAGGGTTCTTTTAGCCATTGTTGCATTTCATGACTATGAAATATGGCAAATGGATGTCAAAACCGCTTTCCTTAATGGAAAGTTGGCTGAAGATGTTTACATGGTTCAGCCAGAGGGTTTTGTCAGTACAGAGTACCCCAATAGAGTGTGTAAACTCGAGAAATCCATTTATAGATTGAAACAGGCACCTCGCAGATGGAATCTTTGCTTCGATGAGAAAGTCAAAGAATTTGGCTTTTCAAGGAGTGAAGATGAATCTTGTGTCTATATCAAGGCTAGTGGGAGTATAGTAAGCTTTTTAGTACTGTATGTGGATGACATACTACTTAGAGGAAATGAAATCCCAACCCTGCAGGAAGTAAAGTCCTGGCTTGGGAAGTGTTTCGCTATGAAGGACCTTGGTGAAGCTGCCTATATTCTAGGGATAAGGATTTTGAGAAACAGGAGTAAAAGACTAACTGGACTTAGTCAAAGCATCTATATGGACAAAGTGTTGAACAGGTTCAACATACATAACTCCAAGAAAGGTGATTTACCTATCCAGTGTAATGCCAGACTGAGTAAAACTCAGAGTCCAAGTACAGAGGCTGAGATAGCAGAAATGAGTCGAATACCTTATGCTTCAGTTGTAGGATCGATCATGTATGCTATGACGTGCACTCGACCTGATGTAGCCTTTTCTTTGAGCATGGTTAGCAGGTATCAGGGGAACCCTGGCAAGGCACACTGGACTGCGGTAAAGAATATTCTCAAGTGATGGGTTTTAGCCATAAGAACTTTCCTATGTGCACATGCAAAACCCTAATGCTTGGATCTAGGCTTTCTAATTAAACATGCTTTGAATCAAAGACTTCTAATGTCTAATAGGTATAAAACAATACAAAATCAGATCTAGAAGTTTACCTTTGAATCTCTTGTTTTGATCTTGTTGTCTTGGAGCTCTAGAGTCACAATTGTCACTCCTCTAATGGCTTACAAACACCAAATAGCAAAGAAGATGATTTGAGAGAGAGGAGAGGGAAGAAATCGGCCAGGGTTTCTCTATTCTCTATGAGATCCCTATTTCCCTTGGCCATAGGGTCTATTTATACTTGTAGACTCCTTAAGGGTTTCACCTTAAACCTTAGTTGGATAATCTTCTCTTAAAGCAATCCAAATCCTTACCATAGATAAGCCTTGGGCGATTTTGAGCTATCCCAAGCTCTAGAATCCGTCCAATCCCTATCCCTTAAGGATTTACAGTCTAAAGTGTAACTATCAAACAATTGACAGTTTATACCCTCTTATTTAATTAATCTCTTTAAGTCACCAAATTAATACTAATTAATTTATGACTTATATTAATCAAATACCAATATTATTATTCCTTATATTATTCTCATAATATATTAATAATATTTATTCTCTCTTAATAAATCATCCTGTCAAGTTGCTATGGTGAAGGCAACCCAAAAGGACCATGCACAATCGGGTCAAATACTTGTCTAATATAGTTGCAGCCTTAGACACTATTCCAACATGAAGTACCTGCGAAGGACTAAGGATTGGGTTGTTACCCTTGGTGGGAGTGATGACTTGAGAGTTTTAGGGTATAGTGATGCTAGCTTTCAGACTGACAGGGATAATTTCCGCTCTCAGTCGGGCTGGGTCTTTACCCTAAACGGAGGGGCAATTACTTGGAAAAGTTCCAAGAAGGAGACAGTGGCTGATTCCACTTGTGAATCAGAGTATATAGCAGCAAGCGAGGCAGCAAAGGAGGCTATTTGGCTAAAGAACTTCATCGGAGACCTTGGAGTTATACCATCTATAAAGGAGCCAATGGAGATTTTTTGTGACAGCAATAGTGCAGTTGCCTTAGCCAAGGAACCAAGAGATCATGGGAGATCCAGACACATTGACAGAAAATATCACTTCATCATACATCGAATAGAAGAAGGAATCCTCATGGCAAAGAGGGTATCAGCGGATGAGAACCCAGCAGATCCCCTCACGAAGGGACTAACTCGGGCTAAGCATCTCCAGCATGCTCGGAGCATAGGGCTGAAGGATGATATTAGTTTTAGTAGTTAGATAATCTTGAAATTTGTAAAATGTAATTGACATTTGATGATAAATAAAAGCGGTTATTTATGAGTAAAGTGTTGCTATCACTTGTCAATCGTTTACTATTATTTCTTTTTGCATGTTTTGACTTCCAGAATAATTATGTTATGGTTTATATCATATTATTCAAACTCTCCACAGTCAGTCATATGTTGGAAGTAGATATGAATCAAGACTGTCATGGGTTGGCTTGTAGAGGTCTAAGATGTTTGAAAAAGCGGGGCTACAACACTCATGAGTGCTCATAAGTTCTGAGTATCGGATTCAACCCACGCTCACTTGTATCACTTCATGGAATTTATCTCGAGTGATTGTGAGACGGTAATATCATGTAAGTATTCAAACCTAGAGATATGATTTGTTTCCTATGAGTTGGATATGCATTGATTGTACGAAAATGCATTGGTAACTTGATGTTATAAAACGTACCTTTGTGTGTAATTCAACAAGTAGTAGAGCAAACATATAAGTCGAAGTTTATCTGTTCCTTCTAGGATTAGAAGCGATATCTGGGTCCCTCGATGATTTTGTTTTGACCTATGTACCAGGCCTGGTCAGAACTAAATTGATGTGTTCAGTTAAGTTTTATGTCACACAAATCGGAAATCGGGAAACAAATGTCGGACAATAAGCAAGACCATGTTCCATGTATTTGTCTGGCTGATAACTAGAACATAGGATTATATGATCACTTATCTAAAATGGCGCTTTATAGTTCAACATAGTTTAACGAGCTACTATTGCTGATCAGTTCCTGAAGTCATACTTACAACTATAGTTATTAGACTTATCCAAGTGGGAGACTGTTGGATATAGTGTCTAAGTCCATAACTATATTTGGTATGTACTTGACCCGACCTGGCATGGTCCATTTGGGTTGCACTTCACCCGAACAGTTTATGGATAATCTTTTGAGAATAGTATAAGTTATGATTTATTAATATATTATAAGTTCTAATATATTAATATAAAATCATATTATTTAATTAGTATTGATCTATAATTAATCTAGAATTAATTTAGAGATCAAAAGTATTACTGATTAAATATGGGCTCTTGTATTTATATAGTGTGGGCTAATGCTTATTTGGAATGGGCTAGGCTTGCATGGAAAATCCATGGATACTCCATGGAGCTTTAACCCATGGATCTCATGAAAATGAAAAGACATGGGTATTAGGGTTTACATGGATGTAACCCTAATCCACCACACTATATAAAGGTGGCTTTGGTTCTTGAAATGACACTAGTTGTGGTGAGTAAAGAAAGAGGGCCAATTTCAAGAAAGGTGATTACTATTCTCTCAAAGTTCCAAGTTTGTGGTGATTTGTGATTTCCATTTGAGGCATCCACACTATTGGTGCTAGGCTCTAAAACTCCAAGCAATCAACTACAACTACAAGGTAAGTAATTTTACTAGCTTTATTTGATTCAAGTTCCCCATGCCTTGCTAGATAGGATAAGAAGCTTGGAAAAATAATTATTTTCATGTATCTTAGTCAAACATAGATCCAAGGTTTCTAGGGTTGCATGTACACCATAGGAGTGTTAGAATGCTCAAAACCCATCAAGAGATGCCACCAAGGTGGCATGTATCCTGTGGGCCGTAATGACAATCGAGCTCCAAAAGTTCTATGAGGACTATTACCCTTTTGAGATGCACCCAGACTTGATGGACTGCTACCATCATAGTGTGGGTCAAGAGTGGTATGAAATCATCTCTTCCATGATAACAACCCGAATGAAGGATGGTGAACCCATCACAGGCCACATGTAGAAAATGCAAAGGTATAAGGACCGTTTGCTGAAACTGAATGTGAACTTCCTAGAGGAGTTGGAAATTGACATCATTTTGAACTCATTACCTTCGTGTTATGATCAATTCCGAATGACATACCACATGAAGAAGGAGGAAGTTACACTCAACAAACTTCAAGGACTCTTGAAGACCGCCAAAAGTGGTCTTAAGGGTAAATCGGTTGTTACAACTCCTACTCCTACCGCAGCCCTTGTCTTGGCAATCGAGCATGGCAAAGGAAAGAAGAGGAAGAGCCCTTCGAAGGGTACCAAGGGAAAGTCCCTTGATGGCTCCTATTCAAGTGGAACCAAGAAAGGTTCTGTCACTCCTTATGCTAACCCTAAAGAGCCTGAATGCTTCTATTGCCATGAAAAGTCGCACTAGAAGCGAAACTACCCAAAGTACCTTAAAGATGTTAAGGATGGGAAAGTAAAACCCAACCATTCAGGTATATACACTATATTGTCTAATAACTCACCCTATTCTAATTCTTGGGTCCTTGATACAAGTTGTGGTATTCACATATGTACTGATTTGCAGGGATTAAGAAGAAGTGAGAATGTGGAGCATGGGAAGATAAACTTATAATCATGGGGAATAGGAAGGCTTCACCTATCACCAAGATTGGATTTTACTCTTTATTGCTAAGTATTGGGTTTACATTAGATTTGAATAAATGTTGTTACTCATCTAAAATGGCGAGAAATATTATTTCCTTTCATGGTTTGTACAAACAAGGTTTTACCTTTTCATTTGATAATGAATGTAGTGGTATTAATGCTTTCTTTAATAATGTTCTTTATTTTAAAGCATTACCTTGTGATGGTGTATATGAAATTGTGTTGGTTGTAGATAACTTAGGAAACAATGTGTTGTGTATTGATTCTTCCACTAGCTTGGATAAAGCATCACTATGGCATTGTCGTCTTGGACATGTAAGAAATAAATGCATAGGCCAACTCCAAAAGGATGGAGTCTTGGAGTCATTTGACCTAAATTCATATGATAGTTGTGAATCTTGTTTGCTTGAGAAAATGACAAAGTCACCCTTGACTGGTTCTTGTGCTAGGGGTGAGGATTTGTTGGATCTCAAACATACTGATGTGTGTAGACCCTTCAGAACCTCCACAAGGGATGCTAACCGCATCTATGTGACTTTTACTATTGATTATAGTAGATATGGATATGTCTACTTAATCAAGAATAAGTCAGAAACCTTTGAAAAGTTCAAGCAGTTTAAATAGGAAGTGGAGAATCATTTGGGCAAGAACATTAAGATGCTTCCATCTGATCGAGGTGGTGAGTATCTTAGTACAGAGTTCCTTGACTATCTTAAGGAATGTGGAATTGTCTCACAATTGAGACCTCTCAGGACACCGCAGCTGAATGGTGTGGCTGAGAGGCGCAATTGAACCTTGTTGGATATGGTTTGTTCCATGATGAGTCGAGCTTCGCTGCCAATCTCATTTTGGTGGTATGCCTTAGATACTGTCGCCCATATCCTTAATCTAGTCCCTAAAAAAGGTTGCCAAAACAACTCATGAGATGTGGACTGGAAAAGTTCCCAATCTATACCACATCAAGATTTCGGGTTGCGAGGCTTTCGTGAGGCGCGAGACTCACGATAAGCTCAAACCTCGAAGTGAGTGGTGTATTTTCATCAGCTACCCATAGAAATCCGTTGGTTACCTTTTCTACAGACCCATTAATAATGTGGTCTTTGTAGCAAGGAGAGGAGTCTTGAGAGAGAGAGAGAGAGAGAGAGAGAGTTCATAAGCCAAGGAAACAGAGGAGGCAAATTGATCTTGAAGAAATTCAAGAGTCAAGTGGTGAAGGAACCTCAAACCCTAGCAATAAACCTGAGGAGGAAACTCCTGTTGATCTGGCAGATTAGTCTGTACCTCTGAGGTGTTCCATGAGAGTTAAGAATGCACCTGAGCATTACTATGGTTTCCATATTACTGCGGAAGGTGATACACTTATCAGTGAGGCTGCTAAATGGAAAGAGGATATGAACAATGAGATATAGTCCATGTATGACAATCAAGTTTGGAACTTAGTTGACAATATACCAGGTCGTAAGACAGTCGGGTGCCAATGGATCTTCAAGAAGAAGATCAACATGGATGGTAATGTACACACTTATAAGGCGTGATTGGTTGCCAAGGGCTTTTCTCAAACTCCAGGAGTTGATTATGATGAGACCTTTTCATTAGTAGCGAAGATTAAGTCTATTAGGGTTATGCTAGCCATTGTTGCATTTCATGACTACGAAATAGGGCAAATGGATGTCAAAACCGCTTTCCTTAATGGAAAGTTGGCAGAGGATGTTTACATGAGTCAGCCCGAGGTTTTTGTCAACACAGAGTACCCTAATAGAGTGTATAAGCTTGAGAAATCCATCTATGGATTGAAACATGCACCTCGCTGAGACAGTGGCTGATTCAACTTGCGAATCAATGTATATAGCGACAAGTGGGGCAGCAAAGGAGGCTATATTGCTAAAGAACTTCATTGGAGACCTTGGGGTTGTACTAGCTATAAAGGATCCTATAGAGATTTTCGGTGATAGTGAAAGTGCAGTTGCCTTAGCCAAGGAACCAAGGGATCACGGGAGATCCAGACACATCGACAGAAAATACCATTTCATTAGACATCGAATAGAAGGACTCCTCGTGGCAAAGGGGTATCATCGGATGAGAACCCAACAGATCCTCTCACGAAGGGACTGGGTAGGGTTAAGCATCTCCAGCATGCGAGGCGCATAGGGCTGAAGGATGATATTAGTTTTAGTAACTAGATAGCTTTAAAATTTGTAAAGTGTAATTGACATTTGATGATAAACAAAAGTTGTTGTTTATTTATAAGTAAAGTGTTGCTATCTTCTATCAATCGTTTACCATCATTTCATTTTGCATGTTTTGACTTCCAGAGTAATTATGTTATGGTATATCATATTATTCAAATTCTCCACAGTCGGTCGTATGTTGGAAGTAGATATGAATCAAGACTGTCATGAGTTGGCTTGTAGATGTGTAAGATGTTGGACATAGCAAGAGTTGCTACAACACTCATGAGTGCTCATAAGTTTTGAGTATTGGATTCAACCCACGCTCACTTATATCACTTCATGGAATTTATCTCAAGTGATCGTGAGACGGTAATATCATATAAGTCTTCAAACCTAGAGATATGAGTTATTGACTATGAGTTGTTTATACATTAAGTGTATGAAAATGCATTGGTAACTCCATGTTATAAAACGTGCCTTTGTGTATAATTCATCAAGTAGTAGAACAAGCATATGAGTAAAAGTTTATTTGTTCCTTCTTGGATTAGAAGTGATATCTAGGCCCCTCGATGATTTTATTGTGACCTATGTACCGGGCCCGGTCAGAACTAAATTGATGTGTTCGATTAAGTTCTATGTCAAACAAATCGGAAATCAGGAAACAAACCGTTGGACAATAAGTAAGACGATGGTCCATGTATTTTTTTTGGTTGATATCCATGATCACTTATCTTAAATGGCGTATCATCATCATCTCAGTTCCGTGAGACCTTGAAAGAGCTACGATTGTTGATCGGTTCCTGACATACTTGTAGTTATATTTATTAGACTTATCCAAGTGGGAGACTGTTGGATAAGGTGTCTAAGTCCATAACTATTTCTGGTATGTACTTCACCCGGTTGGCATGGTCCATTTGGGTTGTATGGCATTGCAATACTTGGATAGACCAACTGAGAGAAAAGGACACTTAAGGTTTATTAATATATTATAAGTTCTAATATATAATATTATTTAATTAGTATTGATCAAGAATTAATTTGGAATTAATTAAATGATCAAAAGGATACTAATTAAATATATAGGGTTGATTGTGTAAATCATCCATTCTTTTATAGTGGGCTAATGATCCATGGTTTATATGAATTGGGCTAAAACTCATAAGGTGCTCCATGGATAGTCCATGGAGGCTATAAACCCATGGATCATGGAATATGAAAAGCAATGAACATTAGGGTTTACATGGAGTAACCCTACATGTGGCACACTATATAAGAAGCCCTATGGTAAGCAAAATCGGCTACTAAGTGAAGAACTAAAGGGCTAGCCGATTTTGAGTGTTAGTGAACTTCTCTCAAGGTTATTCCAAGTGTTGTGGTGTTGTGTGAGACATTTGAGGCATCACACTTAAGGTGATAGGCTCACAAGGTTCTCAAGGAATCCAAGAACCAATAAAGGTATGCTTTCTTACTTGCTTTTATGATTCAAGTCCCCATGCCATGCTAGATAGGTTAAGAACCTTGGAAATCAAGTTTGCATGTATCATTAGTAAAACATAGATCCAAGGTTTCTAGGGTTGCATGTACACGTTAGGAGTGTTAAAATGCTCAAAACCCTTCACTTTCCACCCTCAGACAGACGGGGAGAGTGAAAGAACAATCTAGACTCTCGAGTCCATGTTGCATGCATGTGTATTGGATTTCGGCGGTAGTTGGAATATTTATCTTCCGTTAGCGGAATTTTCGTATAACAACAGTTATCATGCCAACATAGATCGACCTCCCTTCGAGATGCTCTACGAGAGGAAGTGTAGGACCCCAACTTGTTAGGGTGAGGTCGGCCAGAGAGTCATCGGGAGTACCGAGGTGGTACTCAAGACCACAAAGAAGATGCAACATGTTCAAAGCAGGCTCCAGATTGCACAAAGTCGATAGAAAAGCTATGCTGATAGGCACCGATCGAACCTAGAGTTACAGGTGGTAGATATGGTTCTCCTAAAGGTGTCACCCTAGAAGGGTGTCATTCGGTTCAGGAAAAGGGGCAAGTTGGGCCCCAGGTACATCTTTCCTTTTAGAGTTTTAGATCGGGTGGGCCGTATAGCTTATCGTCTGGATCTACCCACCGAGCTTAATCAGATCCATAGTACTTTTCACGTCTCCTAGCTGTGGAAGTGCTTAGTGGACGATTCTGTAGTTGTGTCTTTGTAGGATATTCAGTTGGACGATCGCCTGAACTACATCGAGAGACCAGTAGCTATCCTCGACAGAAAGACAAAAACCTTGAGAAACAAGGTTGTACGGTTGGTGAAGGTGCAGTGGCAGTAGCGTAAGGGATCGAAATGGACTTGGGAGCTAGAGGATGAGATGAGGGAACATTACCCAAAGTTATTTGAGGCAACGGACTTTGAGGACGAAGTTTGAGACAAGTGGGGGAGAATTATAACGCCTTGTTCCTGGTATGTATTTAATTTATTAATTATTCAATTTATAAGAGCATATCGATGAGTTGGAAGCCCAAAACGCGTCGAGTAGAGATCATATGAGTTGCGTAATTTAAGTAACATACTCGACGATTTAAGAGGTCACAACGCAACGAGTAGGTGGGCAGAGGTGAAACCCTAAATTTCTATAGTTTTCACCCTATTTAAGCACCTTAAACCTTCCATGTTGGCCTCATTTCCAGCCTCCAAGTCCCAAACCCTAAATCTCGAAACCCTAATGCTATTGTAAGTGTTTGTGATCCATTGTAAGTGTTTTAGCGTGTGCATTGAAGCCATTGGAAGAAGGAAAAGCTTGAGGACATAAGAAGGAGTTCTAGATCCAGAACCCTTGCCTCATCCATGACATTTTGCTGGTATAAATCTTGAACCTAGCTTTGTAGTTGATTAGATCTTGTTTCTGGGGTTATTTTTCTTGTTTTGGTTCAAATGATATGATTCTTGGGACTTGGACGTCCCAAGTGAAGAACACTTTAGATCTAGGGTCTTGAAGGTTTTTCATGGCATAAAAGTGCAAACTTTATGGCAATGGAAGCTCCATGAAATCGCTAGACCATCGTTGTGGTATTTTGAAGCTTTTATGGCCATGCATGTGGATAAAGTTTAAGACTTTACGTGATCATTTAATCCCTAGAGTCCAGATCTATGACCTCATGGTCTATCATGAAGGCTTGATGGCTTTTGATTTCGGATCTATATCATTTTGGGTTAGGGTTTGAGTTTTTTCCTTGGGGAGAGGTTCTTAACGGGTAAAGTTGGAAACTTTACCCTTCTAGACGTATTTCCAACTTAGATCCAGAAGATAGGGCCCTGGTTTGAAGAATGGTGAGTTAATGCATTACGAAGGGCTAACTGAATGAAGAACTCGACGATTTCATAGAGGAACTCGGCGAGTTCGATCGAACTGTCTTGATTCTGTTAAAGGGAAAAACTCAGCGAGTTGAAGGAAAACTCGACGAGTTGGATCGCGATTTCACGTTTTTGTGATTCATGGGAGCTCGACGAGTTGAAGGGAAAAATCGACGAGTTGAGACAACTCGGAGCATTAACTTTGACTTGACCTTGACTTTGACTTTGACCACAGTTGACCCACAAGGGGGTGTGAGTATAAATGGTATCTAAGGGGTTGTTTTGATTCAGGTAGTGTGTAGAGCTGATTCCGAGACAAAGACGTTTCAGTTATCTTTCGACATTAGATGTGAGTTTTCCTCCATTATGAACGGGTCGAAGGCACCAATGTCGGCCCATATATGTATGTTAGTATGTACCGGACTAAGGTCCGATGCTGGGCAGTGCCCGATGTAGGTTTATATGTTTTCGGATTTCGATATGATGTCAGGCAGTGCCTAGGGAATGTTTGTATTCTTGATGCTTCATGATTCTTGCATGTGTCTGTATTGTATGTTTCCGGATTATGGTCTGATGTAGGGAAATGCCCGAGGAATGTTTGTATGCTTCCGGATTTCGGTCTGATGCTGAGCGGGGCCCGAGGAATGTTTATATGTTTATGTTATGTGATTATTTTATTTGTATTTGTTGATATGTTTATATGTATACCGAGCTTTGCTCGCTAACGGGCTGGGCCCGATACCGGACTTTGTCCGATGCTGGGTGGGGCCCATGATATGTATTATATGATTATGTGTATGGTATGTGATAGTTTGGGGAGACTCACTACGCTTCGTGCTTATAGTTTCAATTTTTGGTTTAAGGTACTTCCGGTAGAAAAGGAAAGAGCTCGGGATGACTGCATTGCACACATCATGATGTTTAGCCTGAGATGTTTTACTATGATATATTGACATGTGTTTTTGAAATGATGTGTTGAGATACTATGACTTATATTTTGATGAGATGATTTTGATAACTATGGTTTATTTATGATTTAAAAACAAAATTTTTGGTCTTGAATTTTTTGAGATGTTTCAAATTACTTATGGAAACATGATTTAATTGGTTTCTTAAACATGGTTTAGTTTAATGTTTTAAAAATTAGTTTTTTATTTTAATCGATCTAATTAGTGTTGGTTTAACCGATTAAACCGCCAGATTACATGTTGGTGTGTGTCGGCCTTCGTGTTGTGTACATTCCGGATAACCTGATTGATCAATTTATTCAATTTTCTTAGGAAATGTACTTTTCGTTAATTGGTCAAATGAAATTCAATTATCCATGTCCAACAAACCGGTTCAAATAATATTTTACCAGTTCTATCACACCGGTTTAACCCGGTTGTTGAAGAAACCTTCTGGTTCAATCCAGTCTAGAACTTAATATAAAATCGATCGTTGTTGAACCACTTTCATCCCTTATTTCCTGTTTGATTAGGTACTGACAAATTCAAACTAGTTTATAAAACATTGGTTTAGTTTCGTAATTAACGCATAATAGTGCCTTATGCATACCATAATGAATCTATACAAACATGACTTTAAATTTCCATGAGCCAAAGTTCATCCTTCCATCGAATTTATCTACTTAAAACGTCATGGGGTTAAAATTTGACGTTGCATTTATATCTCAAAACAATCTCTTCTATGTCTATATTTATATCATATCATCATATCATACTATATTATAAAGGAAACATTTTTTCTTTCATCACATTGATTTGAAACTATCATGCATTTTTCCTTTCAGCACATTAATTTGAAACTCCCATGACTTTTCAGTTTCTTTCTAATAATGATTATAAGTTGGTTAATAAGATTAAATAAATATCAAACATAAAGTGTAATCATATATAAACTAAATTTCAATATTAAAAGAATATATTTACTTCTACTTATAAAGTTATGTTTTTTAAACTTTTTACATATTATACTTAATTTATTAGTTTTAATATATTGTTGGATGTAAACCATTATCACTTTAAAGCTACAACTTTTGAACAATTTGTATAAAATATTTAAATTATAAACTTAAATATAACATTACAGGACCCACTTAAATATAAATTTTAGTTTAAATTAAACAACCCAAATAATATTTTGTAGATAGTTAAAGTGATAAGTTGTAGTATCTTTCTAATAATGATTATAATTTTGTTAATAAGGTTAAATAAATAACAAACCTAAAGTGTAATCATAAATAAACTAAATTTCAATATTAATGAAACATCCCCAAAATACAGTCTAAAATTTTCGTTTTAATTTAATAATAAAAACCATAAATAACTTCTTCACATAAAAATCATAAGTCATGAATCAAATCTCATGTCAAAATATATCAGAGTATAAACATCCCAGGCTAAACAAATGGTGTGTGCATTACAACCTTCCCAAGCTCCTCTTTTGAAAACTGAGTACCTGAAATCAACTAAAGCTCAACTATGGCCCAAATGAAAGAAAATCTCTCTCTCTCTCTCTCTCTCTCTCTCTCTCTCTTTCTCTCTCTTTCTCTCTAAAACCTCCACCATCCCCTCCTTCACCATTCCACCACTATGGCCACCATCGACCCCCAAGATCCACATACTCATCGCCACCTTCTACTACAATAAACCACCTTATTCCTCCATTCACCATCACCAAACATCATTCCCAGCTCCATAACCTCCATTCCAACCACCCCTTCACCCAAACCCTCCTTCACCATTCCACCATCTTAACCACCAAACACACCACCCATCACCACCCTTACTTCCTCAAAATATCCAGCCACCTTAGCCTACATCCCTACACCATAAACCCATATCAATTGACCTTAAAACAAACCTTCACATCTTTCTAATTCCAGCCTCCATTCACCCACCTCATCACCTTTTTCTCCTTTGTTCATCACCCTATACCACCCGCACAAACACCACCGCCCAACGCCACCTTCAATCACCCAAGACCTCCCTTATTCCTCAATTATCACCATTCCTAACAGTTGCAAATGTAAAAAAGAGAGATAAAAGAAGGAGCTACGATCGATTCAGAAATGAGAAAAAGGAGAATTGTGATCGAGTTTAGAAGAAGAAGAAGAAGAAAAAGGGTGCGACTGTGGGTGACTGTGTTTGTCGATTGGATTTTGAGAAGTGAAGGAGGGTCCGATTTCTAGTGTGAAACCCTTGTTGACGATCTAACCTTGTTAGTATTTCAAGGTTCGATTTTTTCGATCTAACCCTTGCTGGAGCTTCCTGTTAAAGCAAGCCCTAGCACCATCTGAACTGTGTCGTCGATGAACATATTTGAAAGGGGTTGATGAATCCGATGAGATGCCTCATATTGTTGATGAAGCATCAATTTTGGGATCCAAAATCGAAACATGAACAGAAGGATTAAGGCTTAAATCTGATAAAATACCTTGTATTGTCGATGAATCTGTTGGATTAATGTCTAAGTCCATAACTATATTTGGTATGTACTTGACCCGACCCGGCATGGTCCATTTGGGTTGCACTTCACCGACACAATTTCTATGGATAGTCTTTTGAGAAAAGTATATTTATGATTTATATTAATATATTACATGTTCTAATATATAATTATATTATTTAATTAGTATTGATCAAGAATTAATTTATAATTAATTAAGTGATCAAAATGAACTAATTAAATATGGACTCTTATATATATATGGAATGGGTCAAGTTCATTTAGGTTGGGCTAAGCTTTCATGGATAGTCCATGGAGTGTTTAATCCATGGATCATATGAAATGCAAGGTCATGGGTTTAACCCTAGTCTCCATACTATATAAAGATGCCATTGGTTGGTGAAATTGGAAATAGAGTGGTTACACTAAGAGGGCTAGCCGATTTCACTAGAGAGAACCAAGTATCCATATTCTCTAAAGTCTTCCAAGGTGTTTTGGTGATTTGTGATTCCACTTGAGGCTTCCATACTATTGGGGCTAAGCTCTTAAAGCTTGAACACATCATGCTACATCAAAAGGTATGTCATCTAACTAGTACTTTGTAGTATAAGAGCTTCATAATATGCTAGTTAGGATTTAAGCCTTGGAAAGTTCTTATTTGCATGTATAATAGAGAAAACATAGATCCAAGGTTTATAGGGTTGCATGTACACCATAGGAGTGTTAGAATGCTCAAAACCCTACAGAATCGACTTTGCTTGAGCATGAATTAGAGGAAATTGGGGAGAAACAAGGCTAGATCTGTCCGATTAGGAGTTAAATTTGGTTGCAAACTATGATGTGATATCTTACCCATGTATTTTATTCTTGAATTGATCTCCCATTTCATACAGATTTTCTATGAAGTTGCTATGGAGGTGCTATTACAGAAAATCACCGGAGAAAAGGTCTTGGAGGTCTTG